>NC_140962.1:46119125-46184125 GCF_056783735.1 Eptatretus burgeri
GACCACACTGAAAAGTCACACTACAAAACTCTCATATATAAAATCTATTCCTCGGTTGAGAAAGCAAAGCAAAGCAAAAGCAAGAAACAAATGGGAAAGTGGGCTTCCCCCCCCCCCCCAGGGGAAGTTTGGCAAGCCAACATCTTTCTCACGGTTTGGGCCGGTTCGGGCTTCGAGTGCTGGCACATATTCATAAACAGCAGCAAATCCTTTGTAGTTTTCCTGCCTTTGTAGTTTCTCTGCACTGGAATTAATAAACAGCCTCCCAGACTGCTCGGACAAGGACATCGGCTGGCTTGCTTGTAATACATTTTAAAGCAAAGACAAAAGGCTTGGAAACACAATTTGAAGCAGCCAGGACAATGGTTTGAATCCAGACACCTGATTAATGCAATTGCCAAATGTTTAAATGAGTCAAATGTTTAAATATAGACCATATGTGGCCAATCAATAGTCGCACCTGGCATTCATACCTGACAATATTGTATGATACACACATGATATTGTATGATACACACATATTGCATGACAATAGTAGTATATGATAGTACATGATAATGCCCCGGTTGGAATAGGTGTACCGTATCCCTGTGTCATAAGAGGCGACCAGGGTTGCATCAGGAAGGGCATCCAGCATAAAACCTGTGCCAAATCATTATGCGGATCATAAAACGAATTTCCATACCGGATCGGTCGAGGCCCGGGTTACCAACGACGGCCACCGGTACTGTTGGTCAGCAGGGTACCGGTGGAAATTGTTTGACTGCTGGGCGAAGGAGGAGAAGGGGAAGGCGTGTCCAGAGGCAGTGGGAGAGGAGGAAGGGTAGAAGTGTGCACGTGAGAGTTGGAACTTTGAATGTTGGGACTATGACTGGCAAAGGGTGGGAGTTGGCTGATATGATGGAGAGAAGAAAGGGAGACATACTGTGTGTACAAGAGACCAAGTGGATGGGGAGTAAGGCTTGGAGCATTGGAGGTGGTTTCAAACTGTTCTACCATGTTGTGGATGGGAGGAGAAATGGTGTCGGGGTTATCCTGAAGGAGGATTATGTCAAGAGGGTATTGGAGGTAAGGAGAGTGTCGGAACGAGTGATTTGTGTGAAGTTGGAAATTGAAGGGGTGATGATGAATGTCATCAGTGCATATGCCCCGCAAGTGGGGTGTGAGATGGAGTATAAACAAGATTTCTGGAGTGAGTTAAATGAAGTGGTGGAGAGTGTATCCAAGGAAGAAAGAGTGGGGTCATTCCGTGCCAACTCACCTAAATTTCAAAAACCTACCCAGGTCACCTCCTCAGATTTTGCTGGAAAAAAATTCTTAAATGCAGATCTATATGGCTCTACCCACCATGTAAAAGATTGGATTTCAATTCCTCATAGTTTAAAAAATATCGATCTCGAGAGACCTTTGAAATTTTGCCCTAAAAATTCCAAATGTGAAAACGCATTTTTTTTCAACTTCAGGGGCTTATAATTTTATAATGGACTCCTCCAGAAAGTTAATATTGCAAATATTTACTTATTGGCATCCAAATCTTTCAATTATGGCATCAGATAACCTCTGGGATGCATATTTCTCACTCTTTCGAAAGCTAAAAATTGCTTTTGGGCCAAAACGAGCAAAAATAAGGTGAAACTTTAGTAGCCCTCCTGAAAATATGGAACAACGTCGTCCATTAGCCAGGTGAAAAGTGGGTATCAAGCGACTGAATACATGCCATTGTGATTTTTGGGTAGCTTGACATCTCAGATGTCAGAAAATGTCAAGCGGACGTTTCATTTCAGTCGCTTCATACCCCTACGGCGTCCATTTTCAAAGATGGCCGCCATTCCCTCCGACGAAACTGGGAAAGATAACTAAAATGTAATAACTCATCATTGGAATGGATTAAAACCTTTTATTTGGGATCATTTTGCTCGAAGTTACATGCAAATTCCTCTCATGTGAAATAAAAGTGGTTTCTGCAAGTCGTTTTCTGTAAAAAAAATGACAAATATATCTGAAAAATGAGGTATTTTGGCCAAGTTTTCGTGAAACATTCTTGAAAATACTTACAACGACCCAGGAATTGAAAGCTTGACAAAAAGTCCACTTTAGTGTGAAGTTAGCATCTATCTTGATTCTAGAAAGTTGGTTATAATGCTTCAGGAAGGCCTGTGGCAATAAACAGCCTTCTCAAATCACTAATCACCATCATCGTCACTGTCATCTACGTCTTGCGTGAAATCATCTTCATCCTCATCCTCTTTCCAATTTGCACACTCCTTTAACTCGCAAGCCGGTGTGCACAATAAACCATTGTCTTTGCATGAACATGTGCCTTTCTTGCACGCTTGGGAGCAATCACAAGACAACAAAGACAGGACAACATCTGGTGCAGGTCGGATGGTAAGCTATTGGATTGCTACATCCCCTTCAGTGACGGTCCAACCATGTTCATCAGTTGGCTTTGGAACATCCGGCTTGTTCTCCAGACTTCTCCATTTGGAAGCCTGATAAGTAGCCCTTCTCGTGTGCTGATACAACGCATCCCGACAAGGTGGCAATTGTCCTGTTGTCACTTCACCCCGTTTGGGCCTGAACAGTTCATATCTGAGTGCATTGACTTCTTTGATCTCTGTATTTGATGAATACATTTTGCATGTGTATGCCTGAACAAGAGCAAATGTTTCATCACTGAGCTCCCAGTCTTTACCAATGTCAGAGAACACTCTCCGACAGCTTTCATCTTTCCGAATATTGTTCAACGACTTTACTTTTCCTTGTCCTGCAAATGCACTGACTATCGCAGCCCGTCCAGGAATGCAGTCCGATCAGAGCATTACACACATCCTTTCCAAGAATTGTTCCGAGGCGGTTGATATCAATAATGCGAATTTTGTTCTTTTTTTCCTCATCTCAGCAATACCCTTGTTCCCAATTCAAGATGAAATCCAAGAAGGAGTACTAGGACATCAGTGTGCTCTGATATAACCATCACTTTCGAAAAAGAAGAAGCAGCATGTCTGCAGTGCAGAATCAGGCTAGTATCAGCTTCTTCCTGACTACACTCAAGTTCGGAAACCTCCTCTACCCGGTCACTTTCCATCCGTACACATTTTTCGCCTGATGTGACGAAAAGTTCTGTGTCTCAGAGTTTGTTTTGGCATGATGGATCCTTCAAACGACTTGACAAGTATTCAATGAAATTATTCTTCCTCTCCCCACTTGACAACAACCTTTTCCAATTTTTTATCCTGTGGCCCGCCCGGATCTCTTTGAAGACTATGCCTTCAGCAGAGCCTCGGATCATCCGCTCCGCATTTTTTAATCGAACTATCCTTGTAATTATCAAACACAACATCAATTCTGCTGCTTCCCTTCCCCTCGTTGAGTACATCGTTCAAGATCCTCTGTGACATTTCAGCAAATGTGTGATTGCTCCCATTCATTTTCTGAACTAAATCCATGCCATCAATTATCGTGGCCGTTCGATCTGATGGTGGGTCAACCTTCGCTGCCTCTTTCTCAATATGATTCCCAAGCCTGGCTTTGTCGGTCTTTTTTAATGTGCCATCCCCATGAGCCAATTACCATGGTTTTTGTCCTAGAGGATACGAAAGAACGTCTCATATCCAGCTTTCTGTTTTCAGAAATAAGGATCATTTTACCAAAGAGCCAGTTGTTTGCTTTCAGGACTACCTCTTTGTCTCGTGTTTTCACAGTTGTTACTTTCTGGAGGTCAGCAAATGTTTTCAGCTTCAGTCTCTTTATAGGTTCATAGAAACCTTCTCCACTTTCCAATTTCAAAGTAAACCACATAAACGCCTCCTCCCCCTTCTCCTGTGCACTGAGCAAGTCCTTGCAGACATCAGGTGGAGCGATGAGCCCAGTAGAAATGCTCACCAGATCGGAATATCCCTCGTCCAATGGATTCATCCAGTTACTCTCTAGCATTTGCTGCACAGCCTTTATGTCCACTTCATCTTTACTGATGCGAGATCTTTGCAGATTCTGATGTCCTGAGAAACTTTGGATGAAAATTAGTTCCCTGAGTTGACGTAAGGCTTCTGCCCTATGCTCTGCAGTGAGGTAGTACCGAGACACGGTCCCATGCTTCATGATAAACCCTCTGGTTCCACCTGAAGTTTGTGTGTCTTTATTTACAGTTTCCTCAAGGATTTGGTCTTCAGCAATTTTCCCGAATGGGTTTCCACTGCTGCGCTGAACAGAAAACCCCCCATTGAGAAAATGTTGGTGAAGATCAGGGCAAACAGAATTGAGCATCATCATCTGATCATAGTGAACTGGAAGATAGCACGAGTAATTGGTTTTGTCCATTGCAAAACACCATGGAATCATCTTCCGAATACATGCTCGGTGAAGATACCAATCGCCTTCACGATCGGCTCTGATCAGACCAAGTAATATTTCCACCAGATCAATGTAAGTCATCCAGAATGCGGAAACAGGACCTCTATCATTACGCAGAACACCCAAGTATACCTCAAAAAGATGAAGTATCCTTTGGCAAGACATTTCTTGCTCAAGTGATTCAAGTGTAACAGAGCACATATTTTCGTGGCGATCAGCCACACATCGAAAGGTTTCATCAAGCGTGTGCAGATCATCATGGTGGCTGTTGTCTAACCACTCTAAAAACCCTGACCAAACCTGTCGCATCATCCCTTCATAAACGATTTTATGAAGACGCACAGCTCGGTTGTATTGCTGACCCAATAAGACTTTCTCAATTGACCCTTCTGCTATTCTCCCCGATTCAACATCTAGATCACACATTCCAGCAGTTCCAAACAGCTTTCCAATTATGCCCAGTAAATTGCAGATGACATGAAAATTTCTCATCATCAAGACAATACGTTCGAATTTCAACTGGTGTTTCCAAGCTATCTCTGTAGCTTTGGCATACAAAGCTTGGTCCATTACCACACATATTTTGTCAAGTTCTAATGACTGGCAAATGGACACTGATTTGCGCAGAATCTCTTGCACAGTTGAAAGATCTGAAGGTGGGGCATTGATTGTTGGCAGGTAACTAATGGTGTCCTTGGATACTGAAACATTGTCCCTTGTCTGGATATTGAATCCAGTCCATGATGGTATGATCTGGTTGTGAATATCATGCATCCGCACAAGAAGCCAAATGTAATTTCGCTGGTGAGCACTTGTGGATGCATCTATGAATGGCATTGACAAAGTTGGGGTGTTTAGTGGGGGTGGAACCATTCTCTGGCCTGCTACATACAATGGCAGACAATCACCAACTGTCTCAATTGTTCTTCTTTTCTCCTGCTTAAAAACGATTGGCTCATCTTGCCTCTGCGGAGCACAGGTTGAAGACACAGGCTGCATCACAATACCGTTAACACGATGTGTTGTTCCTTCTCCGCTCAGTGTTTCTTCCCTCCTGTCAATGTTGTCAAAGGCTAAAACAGTTGGGACACCAGGATGAATTTCTTTGGGAATGCCACCATCACCTCGACTAACTTCTCAATGCATAATGCTGTGTCAATTTCTTCGAGTCGGGTATAGGAACAACAGTGACCAAGCCTATTGAGGGTCCTGATGACTTCCACATTACCTGTCAATGTTTTCACAACATAAGCTAACAGGACATGCTTAGGTGTGACAACCTGCGCATTTGTGACATCATTCAAGATATCTTGCGCAAATGACCATGACAGCCGAGAGATTCGGTCAGACGCGTCACGCTGTGTACCCCCCAGGAGCACCTTCAAAAATGTCATAAGACACTCTGGCAATTCAATGTATGATTTGTCCAGTTCTTCGGGGTGCGGAGGCCACATTTGGTTCTTGTATGCTACCCTTGATGCTATCCCTGAGTATGATTGCAACATTTTCAATCAACTGGACACAGTCTTGTCCTTGGTTGTACAGCTGAATTCACTTTTCTAAACGGATAACTTCAGATGCAATGTCATCGGTTATAAGGTTATGTGGTCTAAGAAACACTCTGTGATCTGTTTCAAAAAAGTTCAAGGTGTCACCGAATTCAGCCTCAAGATTTCTGCGTAAATTCTTTTTTGTGGACGCTCTAATTTCAACACCCTGTTCAATGAAAAACAATTCCAATTTTGCTGTGATTTCTACCAGGGAAACCAGGCGAGGATTGAACAATATGTTACAACGCACATACGAATACAACTTCTCCAGTGCGACTCCCGCAGCGTTGGCATAGCCATCGTCGCCCGCTGCAGACTGCGATGCGGTCTTTGGTGCCGTTGATTGGTCTCGTTTTGAGTTGACTGTGTAACGCCTATAGCAGGTGGCATGGTAGTGCCCTTCAGCAGCAACAATGTCACGGGATGTGAGGGCAATGATTCTCTCATCACATCTCCTAATAGCGGCATCACGTACCGTTTCATCAGCCCTTAGTTCTGAGGACTGAATGAGCGGTTCCCTTGTGTGGGAACCTTGAATGTACTTTGTCTTTTTCTCGCAGAAGATGCATACTTCTGGATAGACACGTGATTTGTCCGCAGCATCTGTGGACTGGCGTGAAGACCTCCGCTGAACAGAACTCGGCTCACTACTCAAGTTACCGAGATCACCCTGAATTTTTCTCAGATTTTTAACATGCGTTAGTCTGTCTGCATTTCTTATGATAACGGATATCCGGTGCGGATGGAGGATTGGCATCAGCAATCCTCAAAATAGGTTCAATATGTCTTATCTTAGCAATTTCAGAGTCTTTGCCAAGACGCAATGTCTTTAAGTTTAACAAGTTCATCCACAAAACATTCTTCCTCACATATTGCACATTTGGCTTTTTCGACTCTTGGGCGCTTCGTTTTCCTGCGGTCTTCCTCAGAATCGGTCATGACGTATGGCTCTGTCTTCTCTTTGAAATTTTCAAAATGGGACCTGAAAAGATAGAACATCAACTGAATTATAGGCCACAATGTGTTCCACAGTAGTTGGTTAATCGCTTCCTTTTTAACTTCGAAAATGGTACACCAGCCGGATTGAAAACCCCAAATTGCAAACATCTGAAAAAGGGATTTCCCCTTGCAGTTTTTAATGAAGAATGGAATCATAGGCAAGTGAGTGATGGGACTGCGCTCCCCTTACTCCAGGCTCTAAGCATTTGCATCTACAAGAGCAGCACCATGTATGTATGTATGTATATCATGTTGTGTACTTCTATAGGACCACTGCTACATTGTGAGTGTGCACTTCTCTAGGCCTCTATATGGTAATGGATGGGGGGTTGATGAGTAAAAGATGATACTAACTTGTGAAAAACTTTGGGATCATGTAATGAACATAACAGATAGATAAATGAGAATCTTCTCCCTTATCCCAGTGAAGGAAATGTACAGTTATGTCAAACAATTCGTTTTTCTGTGTTTCCACATGGTGGCAGCACAGTGAATTAAGAAGTACAGGGGGTCCCAGAAAGAACTCTGAATTTTCAAAACAGACAATAGGAAATCCATGGTTCTTCTTGTAACTAACTGATGACTACTTTTATACCTGTGGGATTATTCTTTGTCATTTTCTGACTCTGAGTACGCATGCAATTACTTATTCAAAGGCTATTAAAAAAAACGTATTTGCGGGATATTTTCGGTCTTAAAGGGTTAAAGCAAATTTAGAAAAATGTGCAAACCTTGTTAAAAGTGAATATTTTGAAGTAAAATACCAATCTGAGTAAACTTTTGATACATGGGGAGTGGACTTCATTATGAACTGCGACTACCCCTACCCCAAATTCAGTCAATACACAGAAATGAATTTCCAAAATATATCCATTTTCAGTGGGATAATGGCCTCACATGGGTTATACTACACATTCTATAGATTCAGAAGAACCATATTGACTCAACCAAAGTAAAATTATCACCAGAACAATAGTTTTAACGATGCAGTGAGGGAAGTTCTCTGCATATTTTGATGAAATGTGACAAAATAGTCGCAATTTTCACATACAAAGTTCAATGCCGAGCTCAGAAACGCAGAAAACTAAACAATCCACATATCATAAGATTCAGCAGGTTCTAACAAACAAAATGAGCACTCAAAAGTCTGTCTACCTTAACCCAAAGTTGACTAATTGTACTCGAAACTTGCTTGTATGGATTTCAAAAATATGGCGGCCATCTTTAAAAATGGCCACCGTTAGGGGTATGAAGCAACTGATCTGAAAGGTCCGCTCAACTTTTTTGAATACTTGAGACATTAGGCCACCCAAAAATCACAACGGCGTTTATTCAGTCTCTTGATACCAAAACCTCAAAATCGGCCACCTGGCTCATGGACTATTAGAATTTTTTCCTCATAACACAGTGATTATAGGGTCATTATCTCTCCATAGATACATTTTTGTTGGGATAATACAGTTAGGTGATGAATTATAAAAGTTTTACCATAAGCCCTTGCCTCCGAGGGCTCTAAAATGGACCAATTTTGTCCCCTGGTTTGACCATGTGGCTCGGGGTTTAGGATCTTAATTTTTTTCTAAAGATTGCCTCATATAAGATGTGTCTACTGACCGAATAATTTTATCTAAGGCCCATGGCTTCATATTTAAATTAATTTTTTTTTACATGCACGTTTTTTTTAATTATTCATTTTTTTCATATTCATGAGCTTATAAATCTGAAACTGAACACTCCAGCAAAGTGATACTGCAGATATTTATAAACTGGCATATGAAATTTAAGGATCTGTTATCAGAATGCCTGATAAATGCATACATTTCTATCTGAAGGAAGTTGAAAATGCCACTTTGACCAAAAATGGTGAATATGCAGGGGGCATTAACTGAGGTTATGTAACAACTTAGATTATTCTTCTCATAAATTAAGAATTATAAGTACATTTTTTATTCAAAAATAAATTCTTGTAATGATAATCCAAACATATGCTTGGGTTTTAATTTTAAAAACATGTCCTGCAGTTCTCTATTTGAAGTCATTAGTTATGACATACACCACAAGATGGAGTAATGTGATGGGATTGGAGCAACTGTGAAGCGCCTTGTTGCAAGGGCAAGTTTGCTGGTCACTCGACAGAATCAGATTCTGACAGCTGAAGAGATGTTCCAGTGGGCAGAGAAGAATATAGGAGGGATCAAATTCTTTGTGACATCACAAGAAATCCAACAAAATGCAATGGAGTATGACAGTAGTAGATTAATGGAGTTTCTAGTGCAGTCATTCAAATGAATGGAGGAAAAGGGGGAAAAACTCTGATTTAAGGTTAAAAAGCTCGAAACAGGATTCTGATTTTCTCCCCATTTTCCCCTCTCCCATGGAAATGAATGGTGGGGGGGGGGAACTCTCTTATTTAACCCCTAAACCCCTAAATAGGAGACTGGGATAATACAAATGAATTGAAAAAACTCTCTGTCTCAAGACTCAAAAGCTCAAACCAGGAGTTTAATCTCTGCCCCCTTCCCCTCCTCCACCCTACAACCCCCCCCCCAATGTTAAATTGGGACTAACTTCAGGGACTGACCTAAATTGGGATTATAATTAAGATCTCTGTCTCATTGAGACACTGATTAAAACAACATTTCTCTTATATTATCACTCCATTGAAAGAGTGAGCCAATGAATATTTGTCCATGTTTTACTTCAGGTAATAAATTATTATCATTATTGAGTTCAATCAAATCAGCAGACCAGATATAATCAACTTACTTGGAATAAACCTTCCTTCTATGAAACTTTGTAAATATTGTTTTATGTAATTCATCAGCTAATTGTTCTTCAGTCTTAATGACATCATTAGAGCCTATAAGTTTTTTGAATTTCAAAGCCTAAGTTTCAGTTTAGTCCTGATCATATTCTACATGATGAAACTATCAACTTTTTCTCTCATGGTTGGATTTTGTATCAGAGACAAATTATACAACATTTCTCTCTCAGCTTCATGCTTTTCTTCCAAAGTTGTGGTATTCCCATAATCAATATCGTGCCTCATGCACACTTCATCAACCCTATTGATGGGTTCACTCCATGGTTTAGGATTGTCTGCCTCATCAAACTTTTATCCAAGTTTGTGCCTGGACCACAGAAAGAATACCCTGGGAGATGTAATTCCCCTGGTATTCCAGTGGTTGTAAATTTACTTCCTGATAAAAACTTTTGTATATCTCCTCCACTTTTGTGTTTGGAGATAAATTGACTCTTTTTTTAAACCACACACGAACATATACCTTTTTGTATAACCCTATTATTTTTACTTTTAAAATATGAGATATTTTTAGTGTGAGTTTTCTTTTTACATTTGACACAATAACTCACTGATTTATGAGAAAAATTCCGACAGCGTGCAAAAACCTTTTTAGTTTGCAACATGCACATTTGAATCTTAACTTTTAAACCATTAAGAATCCTCAGAAATGTCTTCACTCTCTCCTCCATTTATTTAAGAAAATAATGAAAAACTTTAATTAACGTCAATATCTTTCCCTTGAAAACGATGTCAATTGTCTTGTCGAAAATATTTCTAATAGACTTGTCAATTCTTTGTTTTCCTCCTCGGTACATTGAGATTTATTTATTTTCTGTAATACACCCAATCTTTTTTTAATCTCACTGGTTTCCATATTTTCATATTTATTTATTCTCTCTTTCCTCCCTCTCCTCCTTCTCTCTCTTTTCTCTTTCCTCCTTCTCTCTCTTCTCTCTCTCCTTCTCTCTCTTCTCCCTTTCCTCTATCTTCTCCTTTTCCTCCTCTTCCCTCTCTTCTTCTGTTTCAGTTTCTTCAACTCCTTCCTCGTCCCTTACTATCCTTGAATCACTTCCACCCCATAGAATATCATACATATATTCATCAGGATTTCTTGTTATTCCTCGAACCAAAATAATTCTTTTACAACAGGAAGCCAATAAAATTTCTTCTGAATTTCTCAGAGCCTAACGTTTTCTTAACTTTATAATTTTTTCATTATTTCACATTTTAATTAAATCAAAAGTTGTCGGTTTAACAACATCAGTATAAAGCCAATCTTTTATTGAAAATGCATCATTCTTATGTTGTAGAACATATTTATTAAAATACCGAATACCCTTTTCTTGAAGGTTTGCTTGGACACAGAAATGATAATTTTCTTGAAGCCTTCTTGCTGTCATTTATGTATTAGAAATATATGACAGAATAATATTATGACACGAAATACCTCCCCATCTTCCCATAGTTAAATCATTTTGTATTTCCTTACTTATTATCTATAATACTGTTTTTTTCTGTTTTCATGATATAAACTCGGGCAAAACCATTATTATATTTACCCTTATTAAATTATTTTATTTGTTGTTTACTAATCGTGGCTCCACAAAACTCATTCTCCAACCAAGTGGATAATATTCTTCCTTACGAGACTGATTTAATTGTTCCAGGTCTTCTAGGTCAATTTTAAATGACCAATTATACCCTAAATCATTCATATCATACCCCCATAGTTCGATTCTCATAAAACGATACGCCCTTCTTTATAAAAAAAAATTATTTTAATTGGAACTGTGAATTCGGTATGACCTGGAGATAAAATAAACACTTCTGTATCTTTGGAATACACGGCCGTTTTATTTCAGGATATATATTGTGATAAATCACTTAATCTCACCAAGTCATTCGCGTCAGTCGGGCTTGGATAATTTATTAATTTATAAGCATTTTTCATATTAATATTTTTTGTTATACTATATTTCTGTCGTTCAGCCTGTGCCTTTGTGTAATAATTTGATAAATCAATATCCAGTTCTTGGGATACACCAAAGATAGAACCATCTTTACGAACATGAGTCATTTATATTAGATGAAAAATAATGTCCTAAAATTTTTTTATTTTTGTTGAGTTGAAATAACACATTTCGACATAATTGACCACAACACTTGGAATTTAATTTTTGGACTTGAAATGTTTGATTAACACCATTCTGTAAGAATTTTATGACTTCAACAGGTGGTGGAAGATCAAAACTATCAAAATAATATTTGTCTTGACTATTAAAAATACAAACCCAATGAGAACCGTTCCCATTATTATCTTCGAAGTCCATAATAATATTCTTTGTATGTTTAGGCACATTTGTTAATTCATCTCTCATACAAATAACCACATTATGAATTTTTAATTTCTTACAATATTTGACAAGTTGTAAATTTGATGTTGTATTCTTTCCAAATTATTTAAAGCACTCATCAATGCTCATTTATTTATAAGAAATATATAATCCATAACCCTTTTAGTTAATTTTACACCTGCTTGTGTGATAGAAGAAAGCATATCTCCAACTAACAATCTCGCTTTATCAGGCAGACCTTCATGTTTTTCAGCAAAATCTACATTTACACCACTTCCACTAGTTTGTTTCTCCAACTCTTTGTTACGTCTTTCCAATTATTTTTGAGCCCGGAGTTGAGCCTTCCTTTCGTTGGAAGCTTTCACCGCTGTTGAAATACCACCCGTCAATGCTCCAACTGCACTTAAACCAGCAAATAAAGGAATTAGAAATGGGAGAATTCCTCCACTCGTCTCTCTTCTTGAATATTTTTTCAACATTGGTTTTGACATTTTAATTTTAAGTGAGCCAGTATCGTTCAAGATTTTAACCTGTTCTCTTGTGAGCAAAACATCAATTCTTGCTGCTCCTTTTCTCTGAATTGTATTAACGTTAAAAATACAAGGCTTTTCATTTTGAACACAAGATGATAGTTTATGAAGATTGATTTGATGAACATATACCCCAGTTGGTACTTTGCCACTCATTTATTTAACAAAAAAATATGTGAGACTAATCATAACACCATGATCTGTATTAATCTGTAATTGTTTCTTCCAAAAATAAACAATATGCATGAACTTCTTCACTCTCTCCTCTTTCAATGTATAGGGAAGTGTCCACTCGATTAGACTTTATAGTTTCCTTTTGAGCACTCAGGTCAAACGCATAGTTTGTCTACAAACTTTTAAATGCTGTCATATCCAAAATAGGTTCTTTATTTCCATTACTTTCACACACCTTTTGGTAAGACTTGCATGCTTCAGCAGAATCATTTTTTCCCCAATTAATTTCCAATCTATCTCGTAGATAAAATGTTCCATCTGGAGAAACACGAAGTTGTTTCACCTTAGCATTATCACTCAATGCATTATTCTTATCAAAAGCAGTATCACCATGTGGTTTTGAAAAAACTGATCCACAGATATTGTGGCTTTCCTTCCAGAACACCCAAATTATACGTGCAAGTGGTTTGATTCAGTTTTTTTTTTTTTTTTTTTTTTTTTTTTTGTATACCTTGGTCGAGGCTCGTATGAGAGCTAACACACAACTCACAGCAAGGAGGCATGAGACAAGAGGGGCGGGAGTGGAAGGGACAAAACATTGGGGAACAGACACAGGTGAACTGTGGAAGGGAGAGGGATGGGGATGGGACGGGGAACATGGCGAGGGGAAGATGGACATTAAAGGGACTTTCAGGAAGGAAAGCAGGAGAATTGAAGGAAGTGGGCTTGGGTGGATTATCGGGGGTAGAAAAGATCGAGGATTTGGATGGGGGAAGATAAGAGGTGGTGGTGAACAGCTGTTTTGAAAGCCTGGAGGGAAGAATGGGAAAGAATAGAGTGAGGAAGTTTATTCCAAAGGCGGGAAAAAAGAGGAATGAAAGAGTGAAGATGAGCAGTGATTCGTGATTTTGGTAGTTTTACCAGAAGGGGGTTGTTTGCAGACCTTGAGCGCCCTGTGGAAATGTGGTTGGGACAAATCACAGAGAGAGCAGGGGGGGCAAGGCTGGAGAGGAGTCGGTAGAAGACAGAAAGACCACCGACCAACCTGCGGTGATTGAGTGAGAGGCCCAAAGACTCAGCTTCATTGCGGGAGATGCCAATGATCTTAAATGCCCTGGTTTCGACAGCGTGAAGTCGAGAAAGGTGGGAGGCAGGAGCACCAGCCCAGAGGGGAGAGCAGTACTCCATCAGGCTACGGACAAAAGCTTTGTAAGTGGTCAGGAGCTCAAGAGGGCCGAGGAAGGACTTTGCACGACGGAGGATTCCCAGTCGGCGACTGGCTTTTGAGGCAAGGTTGGAAATGTGACTTTCCCAGGAAAGGTCATGGCAGATAGTGAGACCCAGAAGCTTGAAAGAAAAGACTTCTTCCAGAGGATTGTTGAGAAAGTGGATGGGGGGTTTTGGAAACGGTCCTTTCGAAGAGACATAGTGAGAGTGTGAGATTTGTCTGGATTGAAAGACATGTTCCACGTGTTGGACCAGTTTGTGATTTTATCCAGATCTGCAGTGAGCGAAGAAGCTGCTGCTTGCCGGTCTGAGGGATGACAGATGGTACGGCAGAGGGTGGAGTCATCGGCAAAGAGAAATAGAGGATTTTCCAGAGAGTCCGAGAGATCATTGATGAAAACCAGAAAAGAACAGGGCCCAGAACGCTACCTTGAGGAACTCCAGCCTGCACAGGAAGAGGGGATGAAAGAACTCCATTTAGGGCCACACGTTGACTGCGACAGGAGAGGAAGTCTGCGAGCCATGAGTGGAGATGGCCTTGAATACCATGGGAAGAGAGTTTGGTGAGTAGGGCAGGGTGCCAGACTGTGTCAAAAGCACGTGATATGTCCAGGGATACGGCTCGGATTTCCTGTCTGGCATTGAGGACCTCCATCCATTGATGGGAGAGCAGTAGCAGCATATCTAGGGTAGAGTGACCTGGTCTGAAACCAAATTGATGATTGGAAATCAAGCCATTGGAGAAGAGGAAGGATTTCATGTCTGAAGCGATGATGGATTCCATAACCTTGCTGATGATTGGGAGAAGGCTGATTGGTCTATAGTTACAGGGATCTGTTTTTGCACCTTTTTATGCAGGGCAGTGATGTTAGCAGATTTCCAAGCAGATGGCAGATGACCTTGGGAAAATGAGAGGGTGAATAGAACAGAGAGAGGGTGAGCAAGAGCAGAAGAGCAGGCTTTGAGGACACGTGGGCTGATGCCGTCTGGACCGGTTGCAGAATCTGACTCGAGGTTTGAAAGCAAGCTCTCCACCTTGTCAGGAGAAAAGGATACAGAGTCCAGGGACAGTTGGGTGCGACTGGGTAAAGTGGGTAGAGATAGTGATGGGTTTGGGACACAAGATTTAGCTGCAAACACCGAGTTTAGACATTCAGCTTTATCACGTGTGGAATCAGCAGTGCGGCCATTTGAGGTAAGGGAGGGGATGGAGGGGGAACATACACCAGAAACAGATTTGATTAAACGCCACCAGGATTTTGAGGAGGGAGAGAGGTTTGAGAGTTCAGACTTGAGATGAGAAAGATGTTGTTTTCTGGCTCTCCTGAGGGTAGCTACACACTTGTTCCGAGCTTTGTGGAAAGAACTGAGATTGCCCTCAGTTGGGTTTGCTTTCCATGAGGCAAAGGCAAGTTGTTTCAGGACAACTGCCTCGCCACAAGCTTCAGTAAACCAAGGGCGGGAGGAAGGGTAAGACAGCTGAACACGAGAGGGGATAAATCTGTGCATGAGGGAGAGCAAGTTTCTTTGAAAGAATTCCCAGGATGAGTTGATGTTTGAGAAAGTAGTGATAGGAGACCAGTCTGTAAGTTTGATGGCTGCTCGGAGACCCTGCCAGTCGGCTTGAGTGAAATGCCAGACTCGACGGCGGTGAGGTGGTTCTCTGATAACAGCCAGAGAGATGTCCACTTTAACAAGGACGTGGTCAGAAGAACCAATTGGAGCGAAGGAAGAGCAGCAGATATTGTCAGGGAAATTTGTCAAAATCAGATCCAGAAGAGATGGAGTACCATTGGTTGAGATCCGGGTCGGGAAGTTGACCGATTGAGTCAGTCCCAATGAGTCACAGAAAGCTTTTGCTGATGTCCCATGGCAGGTGAGAGAGGTACCCACACCTAGCCAACTGGCGTGATGACAATTGAAGTCGCCACATAAGAGGAAGAGAGAGTTTGGATGAGAAGATAGAAGATGGTCCATGTTTTCGGAGAGTGAGGTGTAGATGGAGTCATCACTGTTCGGTGGACGGTACAGTACACATATAAACATGAGGTGGGAGTGGAGGGGAAGCCGAAGCCAGAGGTATTCCTGGGGGTGTGGGGGAGTGAGAGCAGTGCAGGGAGAGTGAGGAATAGAGTCTTTGATGAAGAGAGCAACACCTCCACCAGGACGAGGCTCAGGTCTGTCATACCGTAAGAGGGAGTAACCAGGGAGAGATACTTGGGAGTCAGACACGTCTTGGGAGAGGAAAGTTTCTGTTAGGCAGATAATGTCTGGTTTGTCAGTGGCAACCTGCATGGAAAGATCTGAAAGGTTTGAGCGAAGGCCCCGGATATTTGAGGTCCACACTTTTAATGAAGAGGTAGGGGAGGAGGCTTTGGGTGCAGGAGGTGGAGGGGCGGGGGAGGGTAGGACGAGGGACGAGGGGGAGGTAAGGAGGGTTGCTGAAGGAGTGTGGGGTATTGCAGAATAGCGAGGGGAGGGGGCCGAATGAGGAGGAGAAAAGGCTCTGTGGTGCTGGGAGAGAGGGGGACAAGAGACAAGGAAGATGGCAGTTGAGTATTTGAGGAGGTGGAGTGAAGAGATGGAGGTGAGAGGGCAGTGGAGGGAGGCAGGTTGGTGGATGAGAGGGGGGCAACTTAGAGAAGGAAGAGTGAGGGGGATGAAAGGTGGGAGAAAGGTGAGGGGGAATTTTTGAAAGAGGTGAGAGGGAGGCTTGGAGGGAGAAGAGTGGGATGGTTGCTTTGAGAGTGAGAGTGAGGGGTGAGGGGGTGAGTTGGCACTGAAGTTGGAAAAAAAGAATGTTTGATGGAAAGCGAGCATCCATGGCAAACTGTGGTTTTTAAAAGTTTTAGGTCAGAGATGCGATTTAACACAATTCTTGATGGATGCAATGAAGGCGAATTCAGAGCATGGAGAGAAGAAGCGCTGTAATAGTTGGATTTTTTAGGCAAGGAATGAAGGAGAGGTCGAAATGAAAGCAGTCTGTTGAAATAGCAGAAGAGTAGTGCATTGTGAAACAGTAAAGAGTACCACATGTGTGAGAGAGGAAGATGAAGCATCATAAGATCGTTTTTGTTGTTAATATTAATGTATGAGAGAGTTCAACAGATTAGGTCATGGAAATGTAAAAAAAAAAAAAAAAGAAATTGAGGAAGACGAGGAGGAAGTTAAGAGGAAGAAGAAGTAGCAGAATCGGGAGAAGGTGAGCGTGTTGTTGTTGTTGTTGTTGTTGTTGTTGTTGTTGTTGTTGGGTATATTTTTTTTTTTTTTTTTTTTTTTTTTTTTTTTGAGATAAGAAAGAGATTAGTTGGGAGAATGGGGGATGTTTGGAAAGTGGGGAGGATGAAAATTGAAGGTAATGGGGAGGATAGAAATTGAAGGTAATGGGGAGAAAAAACAAACAAACAAAAAAAAAAACGATCGAACACCAAGTGGAACCGGTAGGCCTCAAGCCTAGGACTAGGCCTCAAACACCAGGTAAGAACGTCGACATAAATACTCACAAAATAGCACGATTTTTGAAACAAAACCGAACTAGGAACACACATTAACATCTAGGTGAGAAAATTAAACAGTTAAAACGGGACAAATAACAACCGGAACTTAACTTTGAGAATGTCAGCAGGGAGCCCCGAAGGAGACCTCTTGCCGCTCAAAACCGGAACCGGAAGTCAACCGGAAGTTTAACGTGTTGACATATTCTTTTAAGGTATGATACATTGAGTGGTTTCTTTGAGTTAAGTCTTCTTTTCAACATCTCTTCTGTTTTAAGATTAGGAGTATATTCACTCATACACCAACTCATTTCATCAATTACAAATTTATTCTGAGCACCAAAAGCACGAGCAACACTAAAAAGTAATCTATTTTCATCATCATTCCTTTGTAGTTGATATCTAATTTTAAGACCATACAGAACTTTATCATGATCACAAAATCCAAATATACTTTTAAGAGGAACTGCCACAGTAAAACTATTAACTGCTTTTGCATCATCATTATACATTCCTTTCCTTTGACTATATCCAGGGTATGTGTTTGTTCCCGTTGACATATCAGGAATAAAACCTTCGACAGCCCCCTTTCCCATTCTATCACAGAATGTATATCGTGTAAATTTCATCATTTCAGATACAGCAGAGACATAATCAACCGCTTCAACTTCTTGTGTCCCAATGTATAAACGAACACTATCAAACATTTTCCAGAAGAAATCATTTACGAGTGCAGCGTTTCTGTTACTCCCAGCCTTAGTGAATTTAAATTTACACAACAAGAAACTTTTGGATATATTCAAATAAGTTTGTTGATTATTTATTTCAAAACTTTTTGTACCATTTGCATTCAAGTCTGTTCCAGTTATTGCATTTACCTTGAAGTAATCTTATTTTTTAGTGGAGTTTGAGATGATAATGGTATCATCCAAATCATTGATGCTATCAATTGCTTCCAGACTTGTATTTATTTCGGAAAAAAGATGTTAAAACTTTTGAAACCCTGACCCAAGTATTTGAATTATTTTCTGTCGTTCTTGGGTAGACAACTGAGTTTTGCCTTTTTTAATTTCTTTTATTGCTTGTAATTTCTGAGATTCCTTTTGGGCATCTTTTCCTCTTTATAGCACCTGCTACATTTCCCACAGCAGAAGCAGTTGAACCAATTCGGTCTTTATGTTTAAGAATAGTTGAACTGAAACCCATGAGAGTATCAATTATCCCATCTCCTCTAAATTGATATCCGACACCCCTTTGTCTCTTAGGTTTATAGTATCCTCTACCAAGATACATACCTTCACCCTTGTAGTATAGGGAAAGGAACATCCCATCCCCTGTAATTATTTTATATTTTCCCAACTCGTGTTTCCTCACAATAACCATCGTATTTATTTATTGGAAAACTTCACGTAGGTGAATTCTGATGGATATAACTTCTCCATTAAAATAAATCATACGATTATCTTGGTCGGTTATCCTAAAATTTACTCTGTATATGCTTTTTCCTGACACAGGGAGATAAACCAGATTTTTGGGTTCCATATTGAATTTATAACCAATTGGGGTTGAGTATGCGCTGAATGAAAATATTGTATTTGTTCTTCTTCCATCATTATAAGCACCATCAATCAAATCACAGTGAATTAATACCGAATTTATTCCTGAGGATATTTGAATGACATTATCACTGTAAAACGTCCCATTAGTTTCAATCTTTTTTGAGGAGAAACCCAATAACTCACTAAATGAATTATTTATCAATTGTTAAATCAACCTTATAGTTATTTATAAGTTTAATCGTTGATTTTGAAGTATGTTTTTGAATATCTATAACAATATTTTTTGGTTCATCACCCTGTTCTTTCATAAGACGAACAATATTTGAGAAATCTCATATGCTCCGGGTGAAACTGTTATCGTTTTGTATCCACTTCCCGGATTATAACTAAACTTGTTATTTTTCTCGTTTATCTTAAATAAGGTATTTTAAGTTTCCATGGACAATAAAGATGCCTCATATTCTTTTGTTGTGTGAAGTTGTAGTGGGCATGGGAATGAAGATGTGTGGTCGTTTGTTGTGAAATTGAAACTAAGGATTGTGCTTCTCATCTTATTTAATATGAGATAAAATGTCTTTATATTGGTATTTATTAATTATGTTCATGTTCATCAACTGGTTTAAAATGGCTGATGCTTCATTAAAACAATTGTTATTTCCAGCCTTCTTACTACCTAACAACAATAATAGTCGATTAACTAATTGTGATGGGTCATTTGGAAGAAAACTATCACCTGAACCAAGGATACTTAAAGCCTGAATACTGTGTTTCTCCTTCTCATTCTTCCTACTTTTACCAGAAAGACTAACCCTATAATTAACACAGTCCAGCAGATCAATATACACTCTCTCATCATTATTTTTCATATCAATGGTTTATCAATATACTTTGATTCATCCCTCACAGTTGAACCTTGTCTTCCATTTTTTCTGAGAAGAAACATTAATCTCAGAGTAAGTTTAACAGGAGGTTGAGCAGAACTCAAGAACCTTAATTCATCATTAAATATCAATACCTTTTCTTGAACAAGATGAAATATTGCTGGTTGTTCTGTTGGAATGAGTCCTGCTTTGGTTTTTGATTCCACTGAATATTCATTAATTTGAAGAGCATTCACAATATAATCAGGGGGTTGATTAATCTCTTCCAGTTGTTGAAATAATCCTTCATCATCATATTCTAATTCTCCTATATGCTATTATTCTTCCTCCATCATTTGACTGAAATCTTTTAACATTTGAAGTTTTTGAGGAGTATATTATATTGTGGGAACTGTGGAAACATCAACAAAAATTTCTTGGGAAGTTTTTAAAAGTGGTTTAAAAAATTTATCTTGTTTTCTTTCAAATGCTTCTTCACCCATTAGTTTCTGTCTGCGTTTCTTCTTTTTGTCTTCCTGTTGTTTTACAACTTTTGAAACCAACTATTGATGTTCCTTAAATCTTCTTGCTCTTTCTTTCGCATCCATTTATTTATTGGAAAATATCATTTAATGAATTGTAAAGATCAACAGGGAAATTTTCCTTTTCTTCATCATCCAAGTAGATGTGTTCAAAGAAATCCTTTTCTTTAAATATTTCATCAAATTCTTTATTAACATTAATATGAGTTGTAATTTCTTCTTCAATAATACTTGTATCTCTGCTTTTCATACGTTTGCGTTGAGTTTCTTGATCAACATCAAAACCGAATGATAAAATCTTAACCCCATTCAGATGTTTAATAATTTGTCTCATTCCTTCTGGATTAGTTTCTAATATCCCAAGACCACCAGATTTTAGTTTCTTTAACTCACCCTTACAATGTGAATATTTTGTTGTACCAAGAGAAACCTCCTCAACTTTTTGGCCTTCATTCCTCAGTTGCATATGTTCCTCCACTGAAATGAAGTGATAATCTTCACCTTTTACTTCGCCAGGTCTTATTGCTCTCGTTGTTGTTTATACAAGGTGTATCACGAGGTGTTTTTAAAGTAAATTTACAATATTCTCATTTGTACTATAAAAGAACCTTGATTTATGAAAGTTTTTTTTCCAGATGCTGATTTACCCACAAGATTTATAATATTAGTTGTCATTTATATATGTAATTGTTTATGAAACAAAAAATATATCCCTTAATATCTCATCTTGTTTCACAACAATATATTTATATTTTTCAGTCATGTGCTTCATATAATCCCCAAATTCCTTTTTACTACATAATGTAGAACAATTATCTCTCCAAAAATTGTTTATATCTATTGAATTTAACTTGAATAAAATAAAAGTATTAGCATTGTTTCTGGTGGAACGACGAGGAAGTTGAAAGTATGATTGATTAAGATAAATACAATTACAAGAAGAATGTCTCCCTCTTGTGTAGTGGCTGTCCATTACCGTTTGGTTTCTCTCATTAACACAATCATCAAATATAACGAGGTTCTTTTTTTGATTTATCCAAATCTTGGGGAGAAGGTATGTCATCCGTATTATCACTAAGAATACAAGTTATCGGTTTTGATTTCTTTTTATATCTCTGTGTATCACAAAATAGTTGTATTATATCTGGTTGATACTCTGGTTGAAAACTCGACTTTGTGAAAATTATTAAATTATCATAATCTAAAAAGTTGGGAGTCAGGAGCATCTTCAATCGTAAGCAGGTTTTTCCACATCCGCTTGAACCAACCATGAGGCATCTTAATGAATTTGGAAGATTTTTATGATTGTTAAATTTTATCTTATTTTCCCAAATGGGTAAAAAACCATTCATTTATATATTTGGAAAACAGGTTATTGAATTTATTATTGGCTTTTTTAGAAACTTTATATTTTATCCTACGCTCGGGTTTCATTTCAAGATAATTCATTATTTTATTTATACAATATCTTGTGTTTATATTTCCCTGAAAATGACAATCGTGAATAATATATAACAACAATCCTTTGAACATTTCTCTTATGCATTCAGTTTCTTCCCTTGCAAGGAAAGGTGTGTTATCACCCTCATACTTTACATTCATTTCTCTCATCAATCTTGTAAAGTAATTCATTTTTGGTGTAAATCTAAAATAATTATTTTCCTTTTTATATTTTTTATTTTCGTTAATTAGAAGATAATCACAGAATATGCATTGTTTATAGGCTTTTGACTCTGTGTTTAATCCCACTCTATCACATGCAGGACAATTCTCAAATTTGTCATATGGAGAATCAGAGAATTCAAGAGGCTGAAAATCTGGCATATTTATAAAGTGAAACTTTACTTCAACTGAAATTCATCTTCGGCACTTTCACAATCATCTATAAAACTACTTTCATAACTATCGTTTGAACACAAACTCTCAGTATCATAACTGTCGTTTGAACACAAACTCTCGGTATCATAATCAATCTCATAATCTTCAAAATTTTCAGTTGAATATTGATTCATATTTAATTCGTAGAAAAAAACATTACCATCGATATTTATCGAATTTTTTTCATTAACTGATTCAACTACTACATTTTTTATATTAAAGGTAATTAAAAAAAAAAATTACCCCCGTGCGGGAGTGACGGTATATATATATATATATATATATATATATATATATATATATATATATATATATATATATATATATATATATATATATATATATGTACATATATATGTACATATATATACATATATACACACATATAGATATATATATATATATATATATATATATATATATATATATATATATATATATATATATATATATATATATATATATATATATATATATATACACACATACCACAAGCGGAAAACCAGAGATGTCACTTTTTATAAATTTCAGGGTTATTGTACCTGCCAATAGTTGGCAACATGACGTTTCCTCTCACAATATAACTTTAACAAATAACCAGGGTGTCACATATTTATATGGTCGCCATGCAATGAAAAAAGAAGTGTTGTCAAAGCTGAACAAGTAGAAACCCAGAGTTGTCAGTACTTTACTCCTGGTTATCTCCCTTTCATTCATGTTAACTGTTCCACCATAATTTTCAGAGTTGAGAAACTAAAAAAATGAAAGGTTGTAAAACTATCACAGCATAAACTCTTAGCACTACAATAGCCTATTTGGTTATATCATGGGCTCGGTAGTTGGTGCATATCGTGGTTCAAGCCTGGTCAAACCTTTATTGTGAATTTTATGGGACCCACGCCGTGGCTTAATGGTTAGCGCATCTGCGTACCCATCCTCATTCGATGTACCCACCGCCAAATCAACCTGCTTAGGTATATGAGGGAGTCACATGAGGTGACTTCGGCTATCGCAGGGGTGGTTTATCCTTGGTTTCCTCCCAGTTTTCCATCATATTAAGTCGTACGGAGTAAGAAATGGAGAATCCGTCGTCATATAAGCAAAATACCCTTGAACATGGTGTTGAACACCAATCAAACAAAAAAAAACAATGACCGTTTAATGTTGAAAAAAAAATCTGTGATCACCAAAGTCATGTAAGGTATGCTAATAACCAACAAGCATGAATTTGCTACACATCCTGGGTTAAAATTGCATGGCAATTATTAAACAAGGGAATAACCAGTGATGTTAGTTTGCAACATTGATTCGTTCTTTGCTCTTAAATTAAATAACACAGAAGCTTGGCAAATGCTACATGCTTAATTTGATCGGCCAATGATCACTCTTCCTTTTACTGGAAAAGAAATCTATATGACAGTTATTAAACATTCCACCAAAGTCTTGAAACTTTGTTTTTCAGTTTCTTCAAAATTGACTTATCCTGACATCTCTGGTTTTCCCCTTGTGGTCTTCATATGTATATCTATGTATGTATATTTTCCTCGACTGGTCAAAAGTTTTAGAATACCCCCATTTTTCAGTTTTTACTGAAATTTAAGCAGTTCAAGCCCAGTTAATAACCTGAAATGATACAAAGCTCAGCGGTAAACTGCCAGAGGTTAAGAAAAAAAGTTTCGGTCTCCAAAAACTGAAAAATAATGTAAATTTCAGAGTTGTTAAAAAAGCCCCTTTTCAGGAAACAAGTAATGGGTTAGTAACTGCAGCTGTTCTGCAGCAATGGAACTCAATTCAGCCTTGAAAGTTGATGCAAACAATTCCTGCAGGTGTCCTAGCTTTTGTTGATTAGTTGCAAACCCTCTGTCTGTACAAAAGCAGTGTTGGAACAGATTATGTTGCTACACACTCTGAAGCATTATTTGGACTATATTGCTGTCATAATGGCGAGAAAAAGACAATCAACAAAGGACGACAGACAGACCATTATAACCATTCAAAGTGTCGGTCTTTCCTTTGGAGAAATTGCAAAGAAAGCCAAGGTGTTCGTGAGTACAGTTTCCTTCACCATCAAAAGGCACTTGGAAACTCGAGGAAACTCTGACAGAAAGAGGTCTGGCAGACCCAAAGCCACAACACATTCAGAAGACAAGTTTCTGAGAGTCAACAGCTTGCATGATTGGCGGCTCACAGGTCAGCAGCTTCAAGCACAGCTCAGCACTGGTTGAAGTAAGGAAGTCTCAGTTTCAACTGTGTGGAGAACACTTCGAGCTGCAGGTTTGACAGGTCGAGTGGCAGTAAGATAGCCATTGCTGCGACGGCAAAATAAGAAAAAGAGGCTTGCCTGGGCCATGAAGCACCGCCAGTTGACTACTGAAAACTGGAAGAAAGTTTTATGGACCAATGAATCAAAATTTGAAATCTTCGGTTCAACACACAGGGTTTTTGTACGCCATCGAGTAGGCGAAAGGATGGATTCTCAGTGTGACACCAACTATCAAACATGGAGGAGGAAGCGTGATTATCTGGGACTTTTTTGCTGGATCCAGAGTCGGCGACTTGCACAGAGTGATTGGCACCCTGAACCAAAAGTGCTACCACAGCATTTTTCAGCACCATGCAATCCCCTCTGGTCTGTGCCTAGTTGGTCAGGGGTTCATCCTTCAGCAAGATAATGACCCAAACCATACCTCCAGGCTTTGTCAGAACTACCTTCGAAGAAAAGAACAAGATGGTAGGCTTCAAATCATGGAATGGTCAGCACAGTCTCCAGACTTAAACCCCATCGAGCTGGTTTGAGATGAACTGGACAGAAGGGTGAAAGCAAAGCAACCTGCAAGTGCAAGTGCAGATGTAACACACCAGCACACAAACATCACAAATTACACTACACAAAACTATACAAACACCACACAAAACAAGTCCTGGCAAGGGTCTGCAATCTCTGATAGCCTGTCCATCCTTCTGAGGTTGGCACAATGAAAACAAGAAAAAGAGCAGTCAACCCTTCCTGATGTTAATTCAACAGCCCAACAGGGGCTTGAATTGAAGACACTATCATCTTAAGCCAACCACCCTCATCGTTTCACCAACACCAGGCTTAAGTAATAGGAAAAAGACTTCGAACCTGCATCTCCCATACCACTTCAACCTTGAAACCAAATAACTGTAAATCTTCAAACTGAATCGATCCCACAAGAACAAATGAATAATCTTCAAACAAATCAGAAAATAAGGAACCTTATCTCACACACATCATTGCAGATACAGGATCTCGTAATTCATAACGCTTACCTGATGGGACAAACACCCGTGGTTATACCTGTTGATGATGCAGGTGCAGGATCGGGAATTCCATCCTGCAGAGACAAACCTTCAACTGTGGTGCACTCAGGTGTGTTGTCAAAGAGTTCGTCACTCCCAGGAAACCCCAAATTAATGTTGATCACCTTTATGCAGGTACTTACGAGCTCCGAGTGAAGCAGATCACAACAGGTGTGTGAAGACCGTGATGAGTGCGTCAGACGATCTCCGGATGGTGGACGCTTTTGTTGTGTGATGCACACTGTCAGGCCAGATTAGATCTGTGACTTGGTACAGGTACCATGTGAGCCTATACCAACCTGTTTCATGCTCGAGTTGGCGACAATGAAACTGTCTCCCCCACCAGGTTTCCTGGTGACGAGGGTGTATGATATGGACACCCAGCAGGATGAAAAACAAAACCTGTCAAAGGGCGGAGGAGCTCCTTGTGAGCCAACGCCCATTCATATCAAGTGCCCGACTGTATCTGCAGATATCCTCCTGCAGTTGGGTTACTTTTTTTTTTTCGGAGGTTGGTGGAAGGATTTGCACTGTAAAACTGTAAAATGTAAAATCACTGTAAAATCTTTCACTCTGCAAAACACAAGTAAAACGCAAAGAAAATTGAAAACCTATTCCGTGAGAATACCTCCTGTGCAGCTACCCTCTGCAGGGCAGCTAACCGGATGACGGGATTGGGACAAAGCCACTCTTTGATGATAGGAGGAAAACCATGGAATAACCTTCCTAGGTCAGATTGTGGGAGTGTGTGTCGGAGTGGTGCGGAGGGGTCATCCACCAGACGGCAGTCTCCTTGGGTTAACCTGAGGCGGTCTCTTCGGGTAGGTGCCTGGAATGTCATAAGGACGCATTCTATGCCGTGCTTGAGTCTGGTTGATCAGTGCCCCAGCCGAGATACTCTTCTCGTCATGGGGGGGTTTCAATGCATCGACTGGAACTGATAGGGATGGTTTTGACACATGTTGGTCCCCATGGATCTGGAACTGTGAACCAGAATAGTTCTAAGTTACTTGACTTGGAAAGAATTCATGGATTTAGAGTGGCTGGTTCATGGTTTTATTGGCCACTGGCTTCGTATTCCAACTCTGGTGGTGTGGCAAAGGAGATTGACCATGTGCTCGTTGATGGTTGCTGGACGATGATCCAGAACTGCAGGGTCTACGAGAGTCCTCATTTCCTCAATACCGACCACAGGCTTGTGGTAGCAACTCTGCAGTTGCAGCTGAAATCCGGGAGAATGGGACCATCCAAGCCGAGGCTAGATGTTGGCAAGTTCAATGATGAGAATGTAGCTGAGGAGTTTGTGAAAAGGCTGAGTGGGGATTTGGGGGGTCTGGGTGCTTTCGGGAATCCTGAAGAGTTGTGGAGTGCCTTCAAGACCACCATCCTTGATGTTGCTGGTGGATGTCTTGGAACTCACTGCAGGGCGAAGAAGAATTTTGTCTCTCAAGGGACACTGGATACCATTGACCAAAGTTGCAGGGCTAGGCTTAATGGCAGAGCTGAGCTGTTCAGGGAGTTGAGGCATAAAACTGTATGGGCACTGAGGGTGGACAAGGAAGCCGATGTGCGAGGAATCTGTGAGGGGATAGAACATCACCTGTGATCAGATGATTCTCATCATGCTTACAGGGGAATTCAGGCACTGAATTCTTCCAAGCCCGTTCCTCGGTGTACTGCAAATAGAGCGGAGGGTGATGGGCTCTTGACAGAGGAGTCTGAAGTCAAGGCCCGCTGGACCGGTTACTTTGTAACCAGCCAGCTGTAGCAGGCTGATCCACCAGCTGTTGAGTTGGATGTCAGGGGAGTTACTATCCCTATTGCTAACCCTCCAATCAACTGTAATCCACCTTCATTTGTGGAAACACAGGCTGCGCTGAACCGGTTGAAATGGGATAAAGCTCCTGGGATCTGTGGCATCCATGCTGAACTTCTCAAGGCTGGTGGAAATGCTGCACTCATGTCGATGCATGCAGTTCTGTGCTCTGCCTAGAACACAAGCCATCATCCCAACTGACTGGAAGAGTTGGTTTGCTGTCCCTCTCTGGAAAGGGAAGGGTGATTGCCAGGATTGCAACAACTTCCGAGGGGTGATGCTGCTCTCAGTGCCGGGAAAGGTCTTTGCTCGGATAATTCTTGATCGAGTTTGCCACCATCTGCTTGAGCCCAAAGGACCTGTGGAGTCAGGTTTTCTTCGTGTCCTCACCGAACGCAGACGAGAGTTTTGGCAGGGGCTGCTTGCTGCTGATGTTGATCTCTGCAAAGCATTCGATTCAGTGAATCGGGATGCCCTCTGGAGGATTCTTGATCTTCGTGGGGGCCACTAAAACTGATCAATCTGATGTCTGAACTCCACTGTGGTACTGAGAGTGCTGTGAGATGTGGTGATACCATCTCCGACTTATTTCCAATTGTTACTGGAGTTCGTCAGGGGGTGTGTACTGGCCCCCACACTTTTCAGCACTTGTACAGACTGGATTCTGTGGAGGATGTCGGAGAGATCACACTGCGGTGCATTGTCTGGGAATGTCAAGATCTCTGACCTGATTTCGCAGATGATGCAGTCATTTTTGGATATCTGGATATCCTTTGAGAGCCTTTGAGGTACTGAATGAGGAGTCAGAGCCACTGGGATTTCAGGTTTCCTGGGTCAAAACTAAGATCCAGGCTTTCAATGACATCTTGGCTGCTGCTATCTTGTCTGTACCTGTTTGGGGTTGGGATGTTGAGGTCACAGACTGATTCACTTTCCTTGGCAGTGATATTCATGTCTCTGCTGGCTGCGAGACAGAGGTCAATGGACGTCTGGGTCGGGCCTAGGGAATCATGGATTCACTGGATCATGGGGTTTGGGGCTGTCGGTACCTGCGCAGGAAGATGAAAGTCCGAGTCTTCAGGTCCTTGGTGCTTCCAGTCTTGCTCTATGGATGTAAGACATGGACTCTCACCAGGGATCTGAGATGGAGTCTTGATCATTTTGGTACCAGGTCTCTTCAGAGAATCATTGGCTCTTGCTTGTTGGACTTTGTGTCTAACGAGCGGTTGCTGAGAGAGACACAAAGGAGATTTGTTACCTGCATAGTCCGTGAGCATCAGCTGCGGCTGTATGGACATTTGGCTCGTTTTCCTGACGCCAATTCTGCTCATCAGATTCTCTCAGCGAGGGAACCTCACGAGTGGAGGAGGCCAATGGGCTGACCACGTGCCTAGTGGTTGCAGCACATTGATTAGGCATCTCAAGGAGATGGGGATGGGCCAGGCATCTGCCTGAGGGATGGCGAGACAAAGGCCCCTGGAGTACTGGCGGAAAGTTGACGCAACGACGCGCTGCTCCGGTGCATGCTCACATACCTGACTTGACCTTATGCACACTGTTGGTTGGTTGGATGTTTAGCTTGTTTGGTGTTAATTTAAGTTTTGTTCCATAATGGCGTTTTCATAATTCCAATCGTCTATTACCAATCAAAGGTGGCCTGAGGTTATGTTTTCACACCTCTCTATCTGTTTGTTTGTCTGTGAGCATGATATCTCAAAGTTGTGGACGGATTCAGACGAAACTTGGTGGACAGGTTGGGTGTGTGACAAGGACGGAGTTATTAGATTTTGATGAAGATCCGGATTAGGATCTGATTTTTAGAAAAGTGATTCTTCATCGTTGAGTGATCGGACTAAAACGATATATAACACGATATCTCACAAACAGTTATGGACAGATTCGGACAAAACCTGGTGGATGAGTTGGATACGTGACAAGAACAAACTGATTCGATTTTGTTTCAGTTCCAAATCCAGATCTGGCCTCAGTGGGATACAAAACACAAACCGTTCAGCCTGGCGAAGGTATGCGCTCCACCAAGTGCCGTTCTAGTTGTGCTTGAAACAGCAGACATCAAAAAAAAAAAGAAAAAAAACCCAGCTTTTACATTTTCACATGACCATTGCACTCTGACTTTTAGCATGAAGTTCCATTAACTATCTGGCCTTTATGCATTCTTTTTAAAGAGGACATTGAGGATCATGGAAGAGTGAGGTGACGGATGGTAAAAAGGAAATGTATCCATAATTGGAGCCACATTGATGATCATTTATTCCGAACACGCTGAACCGAACACGCTTGTGCTGTTTTGATGACAGAAACACTGGTTTGTGAAGGAAAATACAATTAAAGGGCTGATTGTGTAGTTTTGTGCTTCAATGAAACGCGCACACGTGGTTATTGTAAAATGGACCAAGCTAATGAGCTACATGTTAACATTTCCTGGCAATCTTAATGGTACTGTGTACGAATCGAGGTATGATGAGAAACCCTGGCCACGGCCCAACAATTTTGGGACAAAAGGAAAAAAATAGTTTTTGTCCCCCCCCCCCCTCCTCCTCCATCCCTAATGGACCAGGGTCAGAGAAAACGAATTTTTTGTGCAATTTGTGCAGGGTTGCAGAGGCATGTAATTTATATTTTATTGACAAAGATTGCTGTTCACATAAATTAGACGTTACTGTCGATGTTATACATGGGCACTTTTTGCAATGTACATTAGTAAAAACGTAACTAAAAGCAACATTCGCCCTCATATAATGAGCTCTGAAGCCATGAAAATATGGTAATGTTACTTTGTACAACATTTTGAATGCATTAAGGGTTCACCGATGCAAAATAATTTCTCACTCCCTTGTACAGCAAGGTTGTCCCTCTCTTTTCGCATTACACCTCCATCCTCCCAATCTCTTCCTTTTCTCATCCCATCTATACCTCTCTTTCCTCCCTTATCTGATTTTTCCCTCCACTCCCACCCCCTCACCCTCAACACATGGTATTTTCCTCAATTTGAGTTCCCTTTTTTGTGAATGTAATATGTATATGGCTTCTGTAGGTGGTCAAGTTAAGGAGGGGTGAAAAAAAGTCTTAAATCTTTGGACAAGTATTCACTCACTGGTCATTAAACAAAAAAAAAAAACCCCAAAAAATTAACTTCTTCAAAAATTATCACAGAATTCTCAAAGCATATGATTGTAACATTTTGCTGTTTTTTTATGGGGAGGGAGGTGGAGGTTGGGGTGGGGGAAGATGACTACAAAAAATATTTACTGCAATAAGAAAAAGTATGTAAATAGTACAGATTTTTGAATATACAAAAACACTTAGTTCGGTATTGCAAATTGCATAAGAATAGTATGTTGTCATAAAACCTCATTGTATTTCATATTTCTCTTTAAAAATCGACCTAACATGAGCTACTGTAAGTTTTACCTTTAGCATTATATGCACACTGGATTTTACTTATCGACACGAGAAGGCCATTGTACAAACTAAAACTTTCTTGGGTTAATCGCATCACAAAAGTGATCATAACTGATGTAGGAAGCAAAGTCAAAAGGTTTTCTCCCTGAAATAAGTTTGAGTCAAAAACATGATTTCTTATTTCCAATGCCATCTCAAAACCAACTCGATGCTGAGAATAATCTGTGACAGTGGCTGGAAACTACAGTACTGTGCAAAAGTCTTAGGCTACCACATATTTTTCACTAATTTTTAATTTCCCTCTTGCAGGTAATATGAACGCACTCCACACCCAAGACATCAAAATTGATGAGACTCAAAATCAAAGTTTTACACAAAGAAGGCAATTCCCAGAGAGAAATATCCTGTAAAACAGGTATTTCCAGATATAGCATTCAAATAACAATACAGAAGCATAATGAGACCGGAGAAGTTAAAGATTAAATAAAATTACCCCCGTCATCTCTATAATGTTTTTTACTATCATAATCGATGACCCATTGCCAGATATCTCCTAAAATGACAGACGAGATAGGTTTTGAAAATGGCGACATTCACAACTTTCGTGACCTCGTGACCTTGACCCTGACCTCGAATCTGGGAAAAAATATGTCGTTGGGTATCACTCATCGACCTCTACCCACCTTACCAAATTTCATCAAGATCGGAAGTAAAAAGTTTTCTTTGTACCGGGAGGTGTTTTTGACCATCTTCCAGGTTACGTGGCGGCCAAACGAGACGGAAATTCAAAAATCTGTCCGGTTCGATACAAGATAATATTTTTTTACTATCATAATCAATAAACAGTTGCTGAATATCTTGTAGAATGGCAGACTAGATAGGTTTTGAAAATGGCGATTTTTATAACTTGTGTGACCTCGTGACCTTGAGCCTGACCTTGAACCTTGACAAAAGTTATATCATTGTGCAACACTCATCGACCTCTACCAAATACTAAGTTTCATCAAGATCGGAAAGAAAAATTGTTGAAGGACGGAAGGACATTTGGTCCGGCATTATTAGGTCATCTCGGTAGAGATGACCTAAAAATGGATTGGAAGGCCAAAAACACTCAGCAAAACAGATAAGCAAAATCTAAAGACAAGTTTCTTAAGAAAATTAAGTGTTGAACTAACGTAAGAACTAGCACAGATGTCAGGGGGTTCAAGTGGACCATCAGAAGGTCTCTAAATCAAAAATGGTCTCCATGGGTGAGTTGCTGTCAAAAAGCCCTTTTTGCATGAAGGTAACAAAGCCAAGAGACTGAAATATGCCAAAGAACATCAGAGTTGGGATACTAATCAGTGGGAAAGAATACCCCCCTCAAAGTCCTGACCTTGGCATCGTAGGAGCTGTCTCGGATTATTTGGACAGCAAAGAAAAACTAAAAACAATCAAAACTAGAAGGGCATTTGGTATAGGGCATATCTCCACCAGGCTGATTGGTTTACGTTTTGTATCCCACTGATAGGCCTGATCTGGATTCGGACCCGAACTAAAATTTAATCAGCTTGTTCTTGTCACTTAACCAACTCATCCACCAAGTTTCGTCTGAATCCAACAACAACTTTTTGAGATATGCTGTATGTCCCGATATCTTTTTTTTTAGCCCGATATCTCAATGGTGAAGAATCATCGGAGCCAAGCTCTCCACCAAATTTTGTCTGAATCCGTCGACAACTTTTTGAGATATCCTGGTCACAAACAAACAAACAAATGAAATTGCTCGTTGAGCAAGGAATTGCCAGAATAACTTTGTCATATCTCCATGATCTCTGAAAAAACAATAACCTGGAAATCAATTTGGTTCTTACAAGTCGATAGTGCTACTGTTTAATGAGTTGTCGCACTTAGTTTGGTCCTGATCATAACTTGGAAGTCAAACGGACTTGAAATGGCGTTTTTATCGCAACTTGAAAGTTTTGACCCGATCCCCCTGACATTCGACCCCCGACCGCTAAGAAGGGTGTTGGTGTGACACCCCAGTGAGACATATGGTTGGATGCAGTATTGGAAGAGCACATTTTGGATTTGGTTTGAAGTCGATACGACCATTTTAGCGGACGTTATTGCGAAAATAAGAATTTCGGTTTTTCGGTGACCTTGACCTTTGACTTGGATTCACCAAAAACGACAAGTGTCTAAGTTGGACCATGGCTGACGTCTGTACCCAGTTTGGTGATGATCGCTGAAACGGTATAGCTGCTACAGGGTAAACAAACACACAAACAAACAGACAGACACAGAATGACACACACAACCGACCAACATAATTGCCGAAATCCGAAGGATTCTGGCAATTAACAAACAGACAGATGTGAAAACAACTTCCATCTACTTTCGGTGGCGGAGGTAATCAAGACGAATTATGGGAAACATTGCAGAATGCATGGAACAACCTCCCAATGGAATTTCTCTCGAAATTTGCAAAGTGTTCCAAAATGGATATCTGCTGTTTTGCATGAAAAAGTTTATCACATCAAATACTGAAATTTCATTCATATATTAAAATACAATTAATTTTTGTTTCTTTCATAAAACATGATCATTATTAACAAAATATGCCAATGTTACAATATAAAAGTTTATTTTCAAGGTGGCCCAAGACTTTTGCACAGTGCTGCACATGGGAAAGGATTAATGGTCAGTTGAAAAACTTTTTGACTCACTCGTATAGCAGAGCTTCACAGGACCACCACCCAATGGGATTTGACACAAACTTTTATGGTGGTGGTGGATTTAAATGTTCATATTGCTGTTAGCCTTCTATGTTCACCGGCAGTCTTTCTGTTTCGACGAATCCAGGTTCTTCTGTTTTCAATCTCAAGGCATCTGTTGGACATGTCCATCCGGGTGCTGCTCCTGCTTGAAGACATGTGGAGAGGGTGGTTTTATAAAGTTAATGCTTCAAAAGTTTCCAGCAGATGTCCCTGTGGCTCTTTCAAAGTTGAACAGTGTGTCTGAAGTGAGGAACTTCATGCATTTTTTAAGATGTCTCAATTCTACCAATAGGTGGCATCGATATTATTCTGAGAGATTGGGGGAAATTGAGTAAATGAGCGATTGTGACTTTTATCTGTTCTCTGAAATCTGAACAATTATACAACTCATTCACGATACTGCTGTTACCCTTTGATATTTCAGAAACTTCGGTTTGAAGCATAAATAATCTTTGCCACCCATTATGATTTTTAAAATCACTTGTGGAAAGGGTTTTAGTGTGACAGGATGGTGCAGAGGTAGCGCACTTATTGAGCTATCAAGTCTCTGTTCGATACCTGACCTGATTATAAAAATGTAGATTGGTGTTACGCAGGCCCGGTGTTGCATCACAAGGTAGAGATACAAGTCATGTTGCTGTTAGCGTTTTGAATTCACAAAATATTAAATTTGATGATTCAAAGTCTCTACTTCCTTGATGGCCCCAATATTTGCACCTTCTTGTGGAGTAGGCCATGTGGGATGTTTTTGAACCAAGTCTTTCACGAACTGGCTGGTCATGCCTGACATTTGAATGAAAGTGGTTCTGGAATGCATTTGTTGATTTTTGAACATTATGGCAATAACTCACCGACTCGGTCGAATGATACCGTGGGACCTTTAACGTTCACAAACTTGTGCCATTCGATGGAACACCCAACCCAATGTCCATCCAAAGGATGGTGCACTTTGTGAAGCAACACCCTGGCTGAAGAGTACCAATCTGAGTTCATACTTGGGTCAGGGGTTGCTCAAAAGCAAGTGCACTAGCTCTGCACTATCATGTTGGATGTGTGTGTGAGTGTGTGTGTGTGTGTGTGTGTGTGTGTGTGTGTGTGTGTGTGTGTGTGTGTGTGTGTGTGTGTGTGTGTGTGTGTGTGTGTGTGTGTGTGTGTGTGTGTGTGTGTGTGTGTGTGTGTGTGTGTGTGTGTGTGTGTGTGTGTGTGTGTGTGTGTGTGTGTGTGTGTGTGTGTCATTTGTACAACAAGGACATTAGGAGTTGTTTTTACTTTTACATCAAAGATGTGGACAATCAACATCGCATTCAGGAATTTTACTTCTGATCGGAATAGAGCCAAGGCTTTCACTGGAACAGGTAAACAGATCAATCCAAAGTTGCTGAACAGTTGTGCATTGAAATCATTAATGTGTGATTATGATCAATACAATTTATTTTGCAAAATTAGCCAGTTACTTCATAAAAGGTAAAATTTTAATTCTGCTCTACGTTCTTACTAATCTCTTGATAGCCAAGCACAAAGGTGAGCTTTTATCCACTAAGCTATCCAACTGTCGTAGACAGACACATAACTTAAAAAAGATGGGGTCCATGTGTCAGACTTCCAAATGCAAAGCCACTCATCTATACAGGTGTGCAGCGATAGATAATTCAAAGTCTACATGGCCATAAACTTTGGATTAAAAACATGGTAAAACCAGAACAGCACTCGGTAGAGCACATACCTCTGCCAGGCTGAACACTTTACGTTTTGTATCCCACCGATAAGCTGGATCTGGATCTGGACCTGAACCAAAATCGAATCGGCTTATTCTTGCCACTGAACCAAATCATCCACATCTTTTTGAGATATCATGCTATATATCATTTTTGGCCCCATCTCTCAATGGTGAAGAATCACTTGAAATATTATTTGTATCCGGATCTGGATCTTCACCAAAATCCAATAAATTCTTCCTTATCACACACTCAAACTGTGCACCAAATTTCGTTTGAATCTGTCCACAACATTTTTGAGATATCCTGCTCATAGACATACAGACAGATAGATAGAGATAGATTGATAGATAGATAGATAGAGAGGTGTGAAAACATAACCTCCATCCACCTTCACTGGCAGGGGTAATAATTTTAAAATGAAGATATTGTTTACATTTGAGGCATGTCATTGTAAATCGTCTTGCATAAAGGACTCTTCCATCGACTCTTCTACCACCTCCCCAGATCCACCCTTAATGTACACAATGTGAGCATGCTGAAGGCCTGCTGGAATATAGAGCTTTAAAATGAAATACTCACGGTTAAGTTTGGGACGTGTGACCAGCATCTTTCGCATGAGACCGAAACTTGCCAGGTCCATGTGTCGGCATGTGACACGGGCTGAACTGGAGGAGGTAGCCTCTGGTACTGAAGCTGCTGGAGAGTGAGAGCAAGGACTGCTGGCTGCAGACACAGGCCAGTGGGAATGGGACCAATTACATCCATTAGAGTAGCCTGAAAGAAATAACAGAAACGGATGGGGGAGGGGTGCTTTTAATGGAGGAAAAAAAAGAAGCAGCATCATTGCTAAAAGTACAGTATACTTAAAGACTTCCGAACGTCCGAGTTATGAACACCCGCACTGACAAAAGTTACCGGTGTATGTGTGACATAATCTGTCACGTGTATTTAACCTGAACAAAAGCCTGGTGTTGGCTTAGTGGTTAGAGTGCTGGCTTGGGATCCCAGGGTCCTGAGTTTGAGCCCTGTTGGCTGCTGAATTAACACCAGGTGGGGTCAACTCAGCCTGTCATCCATCTGAGGTTGGTGAAATGAGTACCAGTGTAGTGGTAGAGGGGCACAGCATCAGCGGCACAGCTGTGCTCCAAGAAATGATAGCTACCTGGCAGCCAAAGCTGCCATACACAACAGAACAGAACAGAAACCCTAACAGCAACAACAAAAAAATTAAATTTAACATGGATCTGACTTATGAACAATTTGACTTACGAACAGGGTCTGGCAGCTGAACCTGTTGATAAATGAGGGACTTATTATTTTGTACAATATTCCGATTTTTGAAGGATATGCAATGACAATGTTGGTTATCCTTTTGTCACTCATGAATGAATGATCTAATTCTGAAGATCGATGGAAGAAATTCATGGAACAGATCACTTTGTTACAAATACACCTCAAAATAGAAGTGATACCAGTTAATGGCACTCGTTAACAAATGCCTTCATTTGTATGCAGTACATTGCTGTTGGTTGCGTTATTGCTGGGAGTGAAGCTGTGCCGTTGACACCGTGCCCTTATGTAGGTTCGAGAAAGAACTTGTAATTTGTTCAGAGTGCCGGCGATAACTCTCCTACTCGGTGTGAATGAGATTGTGAGATCTTGAACGTCCATTAACTCATGCTGGTCGATGGGATACCCGGCTTAACGCCTACCCAAGGGACGGCGCACCTTGTGATGTAATCCCCTGCCTGCAAAGCACCAATCAGACAGTTAACAGTCAAGTCAGGAATCGAACCCAAGCTGGTCAGCTCATAGGTAAGTGTGCTACCTCAACACCACCCTGCCAAATCGACTAACTAATGAAGGGACAAGATAGCTCAGACTTAAAACTTCCTTTCTGTTCCTTTGCAGGCAGGGCGTTTCATTTAAAAGAGCACACAGTCCTTTTGGAGGGGATGTTAAGCCAGCTGTCCCATCTGCTGTCACTCATGGAGGTGAAAGATGCTACGGTTCTTTCAGAAAAGAAATATTTCCACGAGGAGATGGTAACTCGTTCAAAATTCCAAATTCCTTCCCACATCGACAGGGGCAATGCATCAGCGGTACATCCACGTCTCAGTAACAATGCAACCAACAGAAAGTGAAATGCGTACATGTCGGATTTTCTCTGAAAAACCTTTTTTTGAACCTATTTCTGTCTCCACATGCAAGTCAGGCCTGTGAGGGACTGGTTGTTGCGGGGAAATTCATTTACCAGCATGCCGTGCGAAATGAGAAAAGTGCACAAAAATGAAGCAATTTGAAAACATGACTAACTTTTGCTTTATTTTGAATGTTAGGGTTGGTAAGCATATGTTACCAAGACATGCATGACTTGCATGTGGTTCAGATTCGATCACTCAACTTTATCGAACCTCTAGACCACATGCATCACTCACCTAGAGCTGAGAGACGATGACTTGCTGATGCTTGACTTGCTTCAATAGGTCTCGTGGCCTGCTGGAATGGCAGAGACCTCAGGTGTACAACTGGTATGGGGCTATCTGCTGCAAGACCAGTCTCTGGAGACCTGTGTGGAGGCAAGCATGCTTCTTATCTTACCATCAGAAGACATCCTCCATGCAAGTGCGATTTGGTCGGCAAGAATAAATTCGCTCGTTCCTGTGTTTTACACACCACGTTAAATGGAGTTATTCTACACACGTTATTTACTTCAAAGCAACTTGTATTCACATTTCAAACTAAGACGGCATTTTCACAACCCTGAGCACTAATACGGTCACGATCCCAGGTCTTCTGAATGCATTTCTGGTCGCTCGTAAGACGCTCACAGTCACGTGCGTGAAAACGTGAATTCAGAACATGGCGAATGGACGGGTGTTTTTCGGAATTGCTCGGACTTGCCGACAAGCAAAACCTGTTGCTGTTGTGTTATTTTTCAAAAGGCCAACCCTGAAGACAATTGCTTCTAATTCACCCAACTTGTCTCTTGTGGACATAACCATGCTCTTTCCCTCTGAAAAGTGCGATCGGCAACTACGTCAAGCATGGGTGCCGCCATCTTGTTTCATTTCCAATTCAGTTTCAGACTGAAAAACTGTGTTCACATGGATGATACATGAAAACCCTCCAACACATTTTTGGCCATGACCATCTTTGTGGTCAACGCCGCAAAAAACGCCCTCATTGGATACGATCAATTTCGTTCAAGCAGCCTTCCACCCAAACTCCTTCGGTCAATGATCGTCATTGCCAAAATTTGATACTTTGGCATCCCTGATGGGGAATCCACTCATAACAAGTAAAAAAGACATAAAATGTCATCGCCCCCTTTGTTTTTGGAATTTTGCTGGATGGAGTTAAAGGGCTATCCCATATTTATGTACAACTAAAATGGCCGCCAGTCTACCAGTCGGCCATCTTTGATCAAATCGCAAAATAAAGTGAGGTGCTCGTGTATGTCATCATGTACTGAGCTTGTGCCGTGTTTGAACAAAATCGGACCATGCATGTCAGAGAAATGGTTGGGGACACATTTAAGTAACAAAATGGCCGCCAGTCGGCCATCTTGGATCTGATCTCAAAAAAAAAAAAATGATGTGCTTATGAAGGACATCATTCGTTATCCACGTGCCAAGCTTGAACATTGGTAAATGCATGTGCGAGAAATGGTTGAAGATGTGTTCAACATCGGGTTTTATTACGAGTAAAATGGCCACCAGTCGGACATCTTTGATCGCATCGCGAAACAAAATAATGTGCATATGTATACCATCTTGTGTTGTCTTTGTGCCAAGTACAAATACAATTGGTCCATACATGTCCGGGATTATGGTTGCAGACACGCACGGACATGAAAATGGAGACCAAATCCATTAGCCTCCGTTTTGCATGAAGTCCAACGGGGCTAATAAAGTGTGCTGTCGCTGATGATTTGTTGTTTTTTGAAGAGAAATGAAGCTATGTTTCCAATTTAGTGCATATTTGTCTGCATTATTCAAGAAAGGTAGGAAAACAACCATCGGTTCGTGAACAGCAGCAGTGCTCATGAGAGGAGCATTTCTGCTCTGGTAGCTTTAGGGAGGGCTATTAGGATAGCCTCGAGGGAGGGTTGGCATACACACTTAACTGTCGAATCTGGGTTAGAATTTCGGCCCAGCTATAAACTCTCATCCTATACTGTCTTTGGTTCGATTAAATTGGGTGTACCATCTACCAGCATCAGTTTGTGGACATAAAAGATTCCATGGTGTCTTTACTAGGTGTAAGCGATTTACCTCTGAGATCCTGGCTGAATTCTAAATTCCTGCCTGGACTGCAGGTAGCAAATGGTGTGAAGGTTCCTTAGTGATGTCAAGTTAAACTGCTTTCCATCTCAGAGTGTGGTTGCCGACTGGGCAGCAGCTTCTACATTGTTAAATTGACCAGATACTTCACATACAGTATGTATTAATGTGAGCGACCCTCTTCTGATACAAAGGGCAATGGACACATTCATTATAAACCGTTACCCGGTAAACAAGACATTTCACAATGCTTGTGATATCAAAAATAAACCGATATTTAATCATTCAGCGCAATAAAAAAAAAAACATCACCTTAAATTTCCGTCTTGTCACTTACCATTTTCCTGAGCACTCACATTTAACTCGACATGGGAGATGGCAGACTTCATACAATATCGACATCACTTCCAGTTGTTCGCACGAGGTTGTGTAAGCTCCTACGCCAGATCAAGATTCGTGTTTTTTGTATGTTGTTTTGCATATTTTGTTGGCGGGATTTGTGTCAGGGGTTGTGGGTTTTGCATCTGCAGTATAAGAGTTGCAGTTGTGTTCGTAGCAGTTTAGAATTTATTATTTATTAGTTTATTGGAAGAGGCAGGGTGAGTCCTAGCGTTTAAGTCTAACATTTAAGTCAGTTGGGATCTTGGGGATATTGTGGCGAAAAAGAGTATAAATAGAGAGCGAAGGAGAAAGTAGGAGTACATAAAATGTGATAGATGCTCAATGTAGGCCACTTCAAGAATAGAGGAAGCAGAGGGTACTTATTGTTGTAGGAAGTGTGAGGAAATAGCCGACTTGAGGATAGTTATTACTATATTGAAGGAACGGAGAGATAATTTGCAACAAGTAGTAGAATGTGAAAAATTTGTGGAGAATAGTTGATTACGGTTGTGGAGTGAGGTTGCTGAGGAGAATGGCAATGGTGAGGGTGCAATGAGTACAGGCATTGGTGAGGGTGCAGGTCGTGCATGCAATGGTGAGAGTGCAGTCAGTTCAGGCACTGGTGAGGGTGCAGTGAGTACAGGTGTTGGCGAGGGTACAGCAACAGAGATTGGAAGGAATGCGGTCTGAAAGACCATTCGCTCCAATTCGCTCATACATCATTCGCTCCAAGGTGTACCACAGCCAACTTCTTCCTACCTTGACCCAATGAAAGTGTTTGTAGGTAATGAGTCTTAAATATGTTGATTCTTCATTCTGCAGGAAGGATCATAGACATAGAATTCTGTGCAGTTTTTCAGGACATTGAAGGAAGGTTAAATGACATGGCATCGGGTCATGGTAGGAAGAAGTTGGCTGTGGTACACCTTGGAGCGAATGATGTAGGGAAAGTTTACTCAGAGGTTTTGAAAAATAGATGCAGGATATTGGGTAAGCGGCTGAAAGCAAAGGGTTGTGAGGTCATTATTTCTGTGATTCTCCCAAGATTAGGAAACAAAATAGAAATGATGAGCAGAGCAAAACCTCAGAAGAGCAATAGATGTCAACCAATGCCTGGAGGAATGGTGTTGGGAGGAAGGTTTTACATTTAAGAAGCAGTGGGAATCATTTAGGGGAGTGTTTTCAGAATGATGGCCATATGTTAAATAGAAAGGGGGCAGCAAGGTTTGCAGTGAGAATTGAGGAAGGAATTCAGGCTTTTTTAGGTCAGTGGAGGGTGGAGAAGGTATGAAGGAAGGAACTGATAATGTAATTATGATGAGTAAGGCCAGGCAAGAAAATAGAATTTCAGGAAGGGAAAAGTTAAATATATTCTATACCAATGCCAGGAGTTTAAATAATAAGATGGAAGAGCTTGAAGCCAAAGTGGATAGCAAGGAGTATGATATAGTTTCAGTGAGTGAGACATGGTTTAAGGAGGAGAGTAACTGGAGGACAGGATTAGAAGGCTACAAGGTGTATCTGTGAGATAGGAAGGAGAGAATAGGAGGAGGAGGAGCAATCTGGGTAAAGGACAGCAATGCATCAAGAAAAAGGGGTGACAATAAGGAGGGAATTCATGTCGAGGATTATATATGGGTAGAGATTAGAGATTGTAAAAACAGTAAGATACTGGTAGGATGCTTTTCGAGGGCTATGGGTGTGAAGGAAGAGGAGGAAGGAGGAGTACATGAAGAATTCAAAAGGGCATGTGGTCAGGAAGTGTTGATTATGGGTAATTTTAACTTGCCACGGATAGAATGGGATGAGCAACAGGGAAAGGCAGAGTGCATGAGGATTTCTTCGATCTAGTCCAGGATTACTTTTTAACTCAGCTTGTAGATAAGCCCACTCGAGAGTGTGCAGTGCTCGACCTCCTTTTGAGTAATGATCCAAATGTGGTGGGGGAGGTGGAGGAGCATTTAAGATCAAGTGACCATAACATTGTGTGTGCAAGGATTCTGTAAAGAGTTGAAGTTCAGGATAGCAGAGTAAGGCTATTAGATTTCAAGAAGGCAACCTTTGAGGCAAGGCCTCCGTTAGGCGCCGTGGAGGCTGCAGCCGCAGGGGGCCACCCACATAGAGGGGCCAACCACATCAGCTTGCAATTTTTTTCAAAGCATCTTGAGAGTTGAGTTGTACAACATAGATGTTTTCAATGACACTAGCCATGCATGCCTATCAGATGCCAATCACTTCGATGATGGGTTGAATCAAGACAACATGTATATTGATTCACAAACATATTGTATATTGATCTGTAAATCTCAACAAGGATGAAAAAATACAGTCAAACATGCGAAAAACGGACCTGTCATAGCACAGCTTTTTGTCGTGGAAGTGGTGGTGGTTGTTGTTGTCATCGTTGTTGTTTGCGTGCTCCTTCCGTGTACTATTATAAATTTTTGTCTTCGAGAAGTATTACGATATATATATATATATATATATATATATATATATATATATATATATATATATATATATATATATATATATATTTGTGTGCTCCTTCCATGTCCATCACTCTTTGTTCTAAAATATAAATGGTTCCTGTTGCCATACCTTAAACATCTTCTTGATCCAATTCTGAAAGACAGATGGACTTTTAAAATAGGACCCTGTATCTTTTTTATTTAAATGGACATTGCTTTTTTTCCCCAAGATTAATATTAATGGCTTTCCAATGACCTCAAGGTAAATCGAATCAAATTTACTGTGAATTATTTACTTGACATTTCCTCCATCTTGCAGAAGTACTTTTAGGACTTGTCAGTGTTTACCCATGATGGTGTGAACAGGCAGATACACGCAGAGTTAGACAGACAGAGCTGGTCATTTGAATACTTTGCTTACCCCCTCTGGGGGCGAGGTATAAACTATAAATCGATTCTTCAGCTGAAGATCTGTCAATATATTATTAGCCCTCCGATCCGGTATAAAGGGCCCCTCATGTGAGGTTTTGCAGAGGGCCACCCACATACCTAGCGGAGGCTCTGCCTTGAGGGTATGAGGAGAGAGTTGGATGATGTAGATTGGGAGAAACTAACAACAGGACAATCGGCATCAGAGAAATGGGAAACCTTCAAGGAGCAAATGTGTAGAGTCCAAATCGAAACCAATACCACATTACTTCATCATCAGAAACTGGACGACTCACCACAAGAACAGATAATTAACTAGAGGGGGAGCACTCGGGAGAGTGCAAAACCTCCGCCGCCAATACTGCTGGGTCACTCAAGTGAACCTTATATCTTATTCATTAAATATGTCAACAGTGCTGACAGAGTTATAGTTCTTTTCTCAAACATTTTTTTTTTTGGGGGGGGGGTTTGGAAATCACTTAAAACATGTAGAAATGCAAAAAAAAATTTCCTCTAACAATTTTTTTTTGGGGGGGGGAGGTTGAAATCACTTAAAATATGTAGAAATGCAAAAAAAAATTTTTTCTCCAACAATTTTTTTTTGGGGGGGGGGTAACAATTTTTTTTGAGGAGGTTGGAAATCACTAAAACATGTGGAAATGCAAAAACAAAAAATTCTCTAACAATTTTTTTTTGGGGGAAGGGGGGTTGGAAATCACTGAAAACATCTGGAAATGCAAAAAAAAAAAATTTTGGGTGGGGGCAAAAAAAATTGGGGGGGGGGGGGTTGGAAATCACTTAAAACATGTAGAAATGCAAAAAAAAAAATTCTCTAACAATTTTTTTTGGGGGGGGGGACCAAGTCAAAAATTTAATGGCATGATCCTTGGACCATACCTAACCCCCCCCCCCACCAAGTTTCGTCAAAATCCGTCGAGGAGTTTTTCCGTAATACTGTTCACAAACAAACAAACAAGCAGTCATTGACTGGTACTTACGAAATCGTCAACTTGACCTCTGACCTTGTTTTATAAAATCTGTCTCTCGAGAAGGTAGCGACGCAAACCAGAAGTTTCTACGATGATTCTGTATCAAACCATCAAAAATCGTAACGTCGAGCGAAGCAAAAATCTCCATTTCTCCACGTGAATTTACGGAATTATGTTTGACCTCACTGTGACCTTGACCTTTGACCGATTTTGACCAAAATCTAATCAGCACTAGCCATCACCCTCCTGAATCACGTGGTGTAATTTGACATTGGTAGCTTCTTCCGTTCCGTTCTCGAGTTATCGTGCCTACAAACAAACAAACAAACAAACAAACGGAAGTCATCAATATACTTACGAAATCTAAAGATTTCGTAAGTAACAAACAGAAATGGGTGAAAACAGTAACCTCCATCCATCTTCGAAGATGGCGGAGGTTAATCATACAAATGAAAAATCCCCATTTTCATCGCAATATGCGTATTGTCATTCGGTACAGCCCTATCATTTCAATATGTGTTTGACATAGTTAAATGATAAATTGATCAACTCATTTTTTTCTTTCATTATTAATTTTCATTGCTATTATCATTATTATTTGTGGTCTAAAAGGACTAGGAATGGTTCGGGCGAGGTTGAAGATCGGTACCTGGGCCTCTTTACAACACCCCAATGGTCAATGTCTCAAATATTCTCTCCTCCAGACAAAATCCCACCACATGGGTTCCCGTGACTACGCTGTTTAAACAAATGATGTTCAAGGTGTGATAGGTGAACATTTGGCACTTTAAAACCCGACTGCTCTTGCCAGTGAAACCCCATGTGAAGGCAACACATTGAGGACAATGGAAACTCCATATTATAAACTCTGAGGCAGGCAACGATACGACAGCAAATGGATGAGCATTAGTTGGTGGACAGTAAAGATCTCATGACCCATGGTGTCCTTTGTGAAGAGTATGCGAGTTACAAAAACTCCAATTTTCCCTGGTTCTATGGTTCAAATCTCATTTGATTCATGGATAAATAACATCAACAGGACCTCTGATCATGTAATGAGGGGTGTTGCACCTGGCAGGAGTGTGGCTTCTCAGGTTGTCACCCAGCAAAATCCCAACAAGTTGGAGCTTGTTGGAAAAATCAGAAGGGGCACCTATCATGTTCAGTGCCTAGAGAAAGTCCACACCTCCTTTCAAAATTTTCACCTTTTGTTGCCTTTCGCCTGGAATTAAATTGCATTAAATCAGACTTTTTCCACCTTTATTTACACATTGTATCCCACAACTTCCAAGTGAAAAACAAGTTTTACAAATTTCAGAAAATTAATTAAAAATAGAAAACTAGATTATCTTGGTTGGATAAGTGGCCACCCCCCTTAAAATAGCAATTGTAAATTCGCTTAGGTGTAACCAATCACCTTCAAAATCACACACCAATTCAATTGGCCTCCACCTGTGTTAAATTGAAGTGATTCTGATGGTGTCAGAAGAAAATCAGCTGTTCCTCTGCTGGGTAGTGCATTTCACAGTAAAGTTTCCTCTGCTGGGTAGTGCATTTCACAGTAAAGTTTCCTCTGCTGGGTAGTGCATTTCACAGTAAAGTTTCCTCTGCTGGGTAGTGCATTTCACAGTAAAGACTCAACCATGAGCACCAATTAGCTTTCAAAAGACCTCCAGGATAAAGTTTTGGAAAGGCACAGATCAGGAGATGGGAATAAAAAGATTTCAAAAGCCTGAAATATCCCTTGGAACACAGTCAAGACAATCATTAAGAAGTGGAAGGTGTATGATACCACCAAGACCCTGCCTTTATCAGACTGCCCTCCAAAGTGCATGACCAAGCAAAGAGAAGACTGATCAGAGAAACCAGCAAGAGATCAATGGCAACTTTGAAAGAGCTACAGGCATTTATGGCAAAGATTGGTCACTGTGTGCACGTGACAACAATATCCCAAGAAACTCCACAAGTCTGGCATGTACGGTAGGGTGGCAAGAAGGAAGCCATTACACAAGAAAGCCTACCTTGAGTCCCATTTGAGGTCTGCAATAAAACACTCCGGAGATTCTGAAGCCATGTGGCAAAAGGTTTTTGTGGTCTGACGAAACCAAGTTAGAACTGTTTGGCCGAAATGCAAAAAGTTACATTTGGCGCAAACCCAACACAGCACATCACCCAAAGAACACCATCCTTTGGTGATAGCAGCATCATGTTATAGGGATGTTTCTCATCAGCAGGAACTGGGGCACTTGTAAGGATAGAAGGGAAAATTGATGGAGCAAAACACAGAAAAATCCTGGAGGAAAACCTGCTGTCCTCTGCAAGAAAGCTGAAATTGGGACAGAAGTTCACCTTTCAGCATGACAATGACAGCCAAAGCTACACTGGTATGGCTAAGGACCAGAGATAAATGTCCTTGAGTGGCCCAGTCAGGGCCCTGACCTAAATCCAATCAAAAATCTGTGGCATGACTTGAAGATTGTTGCCCATCAATGCTCCACATGGAACTTGACTAAGCTTGAACAGTTTCATGCAGAAGAATGTGCAAATATTGCCAAATGAAGGTGTGCAAAGTTGATAGAGACCTATCCCAACAGACTCACAGCTGTAATTGCTGTCAAAGGTGCTTCCACCAAGTATTAACTCAGGGGTGTGGACACTTATCCAACCAAGATATTCTAGTTTTGTATTTTTAATTAACTTTTTGAAATTTGTAGAATTTGTTTTTCACTTGGAAGTTGTGGGTTACGATGTGTAAATAAAGATGGAAAATGTCTGATTTAATGCAATTCAATTCCAGGCTAGAACGCAACAAAAGGTGAACAATTTGAAAGGGGGTGTGGACTTTCTATAGGCATTGTAGATACAATGAGTTGAGCTGAGAAACTTGAGAACATCAAAAGAGAAATGCAGAAGGGAAGCTTGAATGTTTTGGGAAGGAGGAATACTGTAGTTTATAAATGATAGTGTTGTTCTGCAATGCCGGACAATTTGAACGATAGGTTTTATCAACTGAGTTAAAGATATGATAATCGCTGAAGGTCCCGTCTTCCTCTTACGAAGTGCTAATGTCTGAAATGTCAGCTTTTCCTTGTAAGCCACAGTTTGTACCTTATCTTTTTCAACCTCCAGTTGATAAAGTATATCGCTTAATGTTGTGGGACTTTTTTGTACACAAGAGTCAAGGCTCGTGGAAGAGCGATTGCACTGAACGGATCAGGATGCAACAAAACAAAAGGAACAGCAGAGAGAGGGGTAAAACACCAACAGCAAGGTGGAAGGACAAAATAGAGGGAAACTTGGACAAATAATGGGTGTGGGGAGGGATGAATGGTTGGGTGGAATGCAGGGGATACAGATGGATGGATAAGATGGATACAGAAGCAAACACTCAGGAAGGAAAAACTGGAAATTTGGGGGACAGGGGGAGGGGTGGTTTAACAGGGGTAGAAAAGATCATGGTTTTGGATTGGGGACGATCTGAGATGGTGGTGAACAGCTGTCTTGAAAACCTGGAGGGAAGAATGAGATTAAAGAGAATGGAAAAGTTGGTCCCACAGGTGGGGAAAAAAGAAATACGAACGAGTGGAGGTGAGCAGTGATTCAGGATTTGGGGAGTTTCACTAGAATGGGGTGAAATTCTCAAAATCCAGAATGGCTGCTCACCTCCACTCATGTGTCGCCTATGAAACCTACATTTACATGGCAACAAGTGAACAGCCTGAAGAAGAAGTGGACATGATTTGTTGATTCGAGAAATTGAAAAATAAATAAATAAATGTGTGATTGTTATGGAGGAATGAACCAGCGTTGTTGGAGAAGGTAGGAATAAGCATCTGATTGGTAGATATGGATTTGGTCATAGAAAAAGAAGAGGAGAGTATCTAGTTGAAGTTTCTAAAGGAATCAGACTAAATTCCTGTGTTTTTTTTATAGCTTATGAAACAATCTTTCCACAGATATGCTTATAGAACACACAGTCATCACACGTAGGTTTCATAGGCTATCACACCACAACGGGATACATGGAAACAACTGGGTGACAGACAAGTATCAGATTGATTGCATCGAAGTGAAACATTTTTTTACAGGGTCTCATGGAGTACTTGCAAAAAAAAAAACCACACACACACACACACACACACACACACACACACACACCCACACACACACACACACACACACACACACACACACACACACACACACACACACCACCTGACCTCAGACAAAGACAGCCACCGAGTTGGGGGGTGGGGGGGATAAAATCACTTAACAAAACACTATTTTATGACCATTTTCTCTCGACAGCAGAACAACCAATGAGGATTCTTCTCCCCCTCCCTATATGCCAACCTATGGGGTTTGTCCATGCTCTATCCTTCAAGTGTTGTGCATCAAGCTAGGAGCCAATATTACCACATTTAAAGTCTTTGGTTTGATTCAGCCAGGGTCAAATAAATCGAACCACAGACCTCCCAGACTCTGAACGGATGCGCTACCCATTTGGCCACCGAGTCTGATGGTCAGAGGAGCCAATGTTAAGAATTCTCAGACTTACTCTGGCACAGATACTGATTCAGACCACAACTCAAATGTCATAGAGGCTTATCTGAAGTTGAAGAGAGTAAAGAATGGTACATACTGGAGGAAGTGGAATTTAAAACAGCTGCAAGGTGGTGTTAGGCTGAGGTTCAGAGAAGGAACCAGTAACAAATTGAAGGGATAAAAAGGACAAAGAGGGTAAACAAGAGCTGTTGCAGGCTGAAAGAGGTTATTAGGAAAAATGCCAAGCGCACCATTGGTGTGGTACAGGACAAAGGGCTCGGAAACCAGGGACTCCCATTGAAATACTGGTTAGAATAGATGAGCGAAGAAAGAGGAAAATGTGAAAAACAGATGTGAAGAAATGTATGGGGGATTGAACAAGCTCAGAAGAGAAGAGAGACTGATAAGTTTGGCTGAAAGTGCAATGTGAGAGGTTGGATATAAGAGGCAGAGTTTATTCCTGTTAAAGAGAGTGAGAAGACTGGATAACCCAACTAGACAAGGACTGAAAGTTAAAGCAATCAATAATAAAGATGGACAATTACTGATTGATCCAACTGAAGTGAAAAAGAGACGGCTTGAAAAATAGGAAAACTGAAAGCCAAATTGGAAAAGCTCCTTGACATCGAGTTAAATAAGAAAGAGGAGGTGGAACATATTGTCTGGGCTCTGGTGTTCTTGCATGTGAAGTGGGAGTCGCAATGTGGGTTAAATAATGGAAAAGCCAGTCGTCAACTGTCATCCTCCATCGTGCAAAGTCCTTCCTTGGCACACCTGAGCTCCTGACCACATACAAAGCTTTCGTCCGCAGCCTGATGGAGCACTGCTTTCCCCTCTGGGCTGGTGCTCCTGCCCCTCACCTTTCTTGGCTTCATGCTGTGGAAACCAAGGCATTTAGGATCATTGGTATCTCCCATGATGAGGCTGAGTCTTTGGGTCTCTCACTCTCTCACCACAGGCAGGTCGGTGGTCTTTGTGTCCTGTAGTCTCCTCTCTGGCTTCGACCCCCTGTTCTGTTTGTAATCTGTCCCCCCACCCCACCCCCCGCCATATTTCCGCAGGACGCTCAAGGTCCGTCAGCAACCCCTTTTTGATGAAACTACCAAAATCAAGAATCACTGCTCACCTTCACTCCTTCATTCCTCTTGCAACATCAAGATTTTGAAGATGGAGACAGGTTGGAGAATTCAGCCATAAGATTTGCAAAATGATATGAAAGATGGACATACTTATGAGCCTTAAATAATGACTAAAAGTTTCCTTCAGTCGGGGCGGGGGGGGGGTGAGGGGGGGTCGAGTTAGCTTGCAATGTTAAGAAAGGAATCTGCTTTACCACAAATGAGTTTCCACAGGATTCAGTGTACCAGCAGGGTCAGCAGGGGTGAATTGGATAGCTGCGCACTGCATGGGATAAACCAAGACATGATAGAGGTTCGGCCTTTGTGGAACTATTCCCAGTCAGAATCAATATCAGATGCGATGGAGATGGTAGCCTGATCCTTTTGAGAGAAGGCAGATTGCAGTCTATGCCAGTTGGCCTGAGTGAAACAGCAAGATTTGCAGTGTTAAGTTCATTCCCTAATAATGTTCAAAGAGATATGGGTGGGCTCGGACAAGAATATGGTCAGAGGAGCCAAGAGCGGCAGAAGGACTTCACTGCAATGACATCCATGGCCAGTTGTTCCAGAGCTGAAATAAACCAAATGCGAGCAAATATGATGGGTTTCTGTGTTTTGCAAGGGGTGTTTAACAAGAGAGGCAAGAAGGTTGATCAGAGTTCTGTGTGAGAAGAGTTGAGAACATACACAAGAGATGCACATTTTGTTTGTAGTTCATGAAAAAATATCCATTGATGGCGTGTACTCAATCAAACTAATGGAGGTACTAAAGAATAATTGGTGTAGATTTGAGAGGTAGACACATCATAAAGCCTGTATTTGGGACAAATTGCAAGTGTTTATTTGTTTATCAGGAAGCAGATGGAGAGTATGAGCCAGTTGTGGTTCTAAGAGTAGACAAGGCTGCTGCTTGTTCCCTGTGATGTTCAATATGTCTGCAAAGTAATAGTGAAGAAAACGTTTAATCAGGTGGAGCAAGGAATGGAAGTTGGAGATCATGTAGTGAAAGCAGTGGGACTGTATTTGCTGATCTTCTTGTATATGGCAGCTTGGCTGCCAAGTAAATATCATTTTGTTAGGGCATGACTATGCTGCTGATGCTGTGCCCCTATACCAGTACACTGGTACTCATTTCACCAACCTCAGAAGGATGACAGGCTGAGTCAACCCCACCTGGTTTTAATTCAGTGGCAACTCAGGACCCTAGGATCCCAAGCCAGCCACCCTAACCACTAAGCCAACATCAGGCTTTATTTGCAGATGACAATGCCTTTATAGCAAGTTCAGTGAATGAACTGGAGTTATTGGTAGATTTCCTGATTTCCAGAGCAATGGATTATGGAATTAAGATAAATGTGGAACATACCAAAAGTTCTGAAGGTTTCCAGCAATGCAAGTGAAAGAGTGAGTATTTTAAATTGTGAACAGTTGTATCAGGTGAAACAATTCAAATACCTGGGACGTAGCTTCTTTCTTCTTTCGTATGCAGCACAAAGTGGCGGGGTAGCATCATCGGCTAAGGGCGCGGCTGTGCCGCTGATGCCCTGGGAAGTATAATAAATGAAGATGGAAGATGTGCCAAGGAGGTGAGAGTGACAATTTCAAAGGGGAAAACTGCATTTGAAAAGGAAGTGGCCGTACACTGAATAAATCAATAAAGAGCTGAAGGAAGTGTCAATAAGGACTTCGTTGTGGAATGTGATGCTAAACTATGAATACCGAGGACAGAAGAAGCCAGGTGTCTTGAAAACTTTGAGATGCAAGTTTGGAGATGCATGTTGAATAAGGTGGTTCAAATGAGGAAGTGTTGACATTAATATGAAAATAATGTCTGGTTGATGGGAACAATTGAATAAAATAATCTTACTATAATTCACCGCCTGTCTGTCTGTTCCCAGGTACCGCAAAAACGGCTGAAACGATCGCAAACATTTTTTGGGTGTGTAATCCTGGGACCCTTTGGAGTAAAATAGGCATAAATATAATAACATGACCTCCTTGACAGCTCCCATAGGGAGCGGGTGCTTCTTGTAGTAATAATAATAATAATTATATCCCCCGCCAACTTCGTTGGTTGGTGGGGGATAATAATAATAATACCATTCCTTTCACACTGGAAAGGCACATAGGCCTGCCAAGGTAGTTTCAATGGCAAGGAGTGCAGTCATGGACAGGTTTCCACTCCAACACAGGTTATTACCACAGGTTACCCCAAACGGTTATTACCCCAATGCACTAGTACTCATTTCACCAACCTGAGAAGGATGACAGGCTGAGTCAACCCCACCTGGTATTAATTCAACAGCCACAGGGACTTGAAACTCAGGACTCATAGGTCCCAAGCCAGCCACTGTAACTGCTAAGCCTGGGCAACACCAGACTTAAAGAATAAAAGGACAAATAAATTGGATGTTGGCATGCATCCAGTCGATAGGATAATGAAAGAGATGAAAAAAGATCAAGAAGGACACTTCTGTATCATCTGAAGAATCGTAGATTTATGTAGCACTGAGAAGAGCACGAGACTGTAAAAAATGTCGGCAGTGATTTAGGCTTGGAAAAAAAGAGGAATTTTTTTGATTTTTTTCATATATCTATATATTACTAAAACTCTCATCTTGTATATATATATACATATATATATATATATATATATGTATGTATGTTCCCAAAATACAGCCAAAACGGTACAAGATAGCACAAACATTTTAGGGCCACCTTACTCACCATTCACCTGTCATGTGCAGTATCAAGTTTCGTTCAAATCGGGCAACAAAAAAAATTATTAAAAACTCAATTTCAGATTCAGTCAAGTTTTAGTATGACGATCCATAAAGCTCAAGGACAAACCAATGAGAATGTGTTGATATACCTCGAGAAACCAGTTGGCCGAACGATGACACCTGAAGTAAATGCTCAAATTTTCTTCAAGTTAAAGTTTGACCACTAAATAATATTTAAATTTAGTTTTTTTTTTTTTTTCCATCAACCGCTATCACAACGGGAACCGAACGGGTTCACGTGTCATCTAGTATATTACATTACCAGCATAAAAGCTGAAATTTTCATGACGACTTGAAATTATTTTATTCGAAATATTCAGACTGGAAAATATGACGTTTTGTCGCAAGAAAAAGTGTTATTTCAAAACACTACATGTACAAATATTACCCTATTTCTTTTATCTTCTGGGACCTTTCATTTTGAGGGTACAGCCTCGTGAGAATGCCAAAGCCTGAAGCCTCGGCCTAGTGTCAGGTGTGCTGATATGTTCTTCATGTATTAGACATCGCATGTATGTAAATGAACATCCGTTTTACTTTGCGAGCGTTACACATCACATGCAGCGAATTTCACCTCCCTGCGCCTTGTATTTATTTAAACGCTTCTGTACATCGCCATTGAAGCTGAGTTACAAGTAACCGTCTATATTTCCAAAAGAAGAGACACAATTACTCTTTAATATAAAATGTTTTTCGAGTTTTAATAATCATGGAAAAATAGACCGAAGTAAACACACAGTTGTGTTAAAAGATTGGCCTTTAAAACGCTTCTTAAATCGTCCTTTTGAAGAGGAACAGACATGACACAAACAATTACACACACATTGTGTTTTATATGGTGGAGGTATATATATATATATATATATATATATATATATATATATATATATATATATATATATATATATTTATTAGCATGGGGTTTACATTGTTGAAGCATACAAACGGTGCTTCCCCATTGTCTTGGGTCGCTCACCTGCATTTGATTTTTCTTTTTTTTTCATTTATTTTTATTTTTATTTATGGATGCTTTCCGACGGTACTGTGATTTTTTCCTGGTGTATTGGCTTCGATGTTCGCTGGTACACAAAATTACCGTGCTTCCCCTTATCTCGGATCGCTCACCTGCATTTTTTTTCATTTTTTTACATTTTCATTTATGGATGTTTTCCATCGATGCTATGATTTTTCCTCGTGTATCAGCTTCAATTTCAGCTTTCTACGTCACCCAGAAGATTCCAATTTTTAATATCAGTCAGTGAGTCTGTGAGTAAGTGAGCGAGTCAGTCAGTGTTTAGAAAGAGCTTTATATATTACTAGTGGGGTATGCTTACACATTGTGTAAGCATACGAACCGTGTTTCCCCATTATCTCAGGACACTCACCTGCATTTGATTTTTCATTTATTTATATTTTCATTTGTGGATGTTGTCTGACGATTCTGTGATTTTTTTTACCCGTGTACTGGCTTTGACATCCATCGGCATGCAAAATTTCAGCTTTGAAATTTTCACCGGGAAGGTCCCAATCAAAAATACGTCACCCGGAAGGTCCCAATCTTTAATATCAGTCAGTCAGTGAGTCAGCGGTGAGAAAAAAAAATATATATATATTTTATATATATATATATAGAATATATATATATATATATATATCATATATATCATATATATATATATATATATATATTTTATATATATATATATAGAATATATATATATATATATATATCATAATCATAAGCCTGGTGTTGGCGCAGTGGTTAGGGCAGCGGCTTGGGTTCCAAAAGGTCCTGAGTTCAAGCCCCGTTGGGCCACTGAATTAATACACCAGGGGGTTGACTCAGCCTGTCATCCTTCCGAGGTCGGCGAAGTGAGTACCAGTGTACTGGGCCGGTGTATACCCCGGTTAAAATAGGTATACCATATCCCTGTGTCGCAAGAGGCGACCAGGGTTGCGTCAGGAAGGGCATCCGGTGTAAAACATGTGCCAAATCACTATGCGGATCATATGGATGATCCGCTGTGGCGACCCCTAACGGGAACAGCCGGAAGAAGAAGAAGATATATATATATATATGTATATATATGTATATATATATATATATGTATATATATATATATATATGTATATATATATATATGTATATATATATATATATATATATATATATATATATATATTGTTGTGGTTACCAGATTCGCAAACCACCATTCAGGTCCCTTAGGTGAGATATCTCGGTAAGTATATGTGTAGTTAGGCCCAAACCCGTTGTCTAGTGGGAATACATGTCATTTATGCGTGCTGCGACTCTTCAGGATAGCCGTTTTTCTTTTACTATCTTTATTTTGGACCAACCGCCATTGTTACCACCACCAGTCACAACATCAACCACCAACCACAACGCCGCTTCACCACAACCACCACGACCTTCACGTCACACCTCGCAACCGTCGCATCGCCACCGTTCTTGCGCCGCTTGTGGGTACCGGTGTTGGACTCGTGCAGGGCGCGCGCCGAACAGCGTGTACAAAACCACGGATTTTCCACTTCAAAAACGGATCAAAAACGACACACGCCCACTTTTGTTCCGTCCAATCGGTGAGCGAGGGGCGATTTGGCCCCGCCTCCAGGGCGTTGGAGGGCGATCGCTATATGCAAATTTATGGATCAAAATGCATTCACGCCCACTTTTTCTCGGGCCAATGGGGAGCAAGGTGAAAGGTCGAAGGGAGGGGGTCAAAGATGAGAGAGCGAAGCCACGGGGCTTATATAAGCGACCGTGTTCGTCAGTCAGAAGGATAAGAGTTAAGACTTCGCGGGCGGTGGAGTTGGGAAGAAGAAGCAAGAAGGAGTTGGTCGTCGTCGTGTGCGTTGGAGTCGGAGCGGAGGGGACGGAGCTGTGGAGAGGCGGCGAGGGCAGACGAGGGGGTGCTCGCGTCGTGCAGGGAGCTGCACCCCAGGGAGGCCGACGGCGCGACCTGGCCGAGGTGGAGACGCTCGTCGCGGGACTCGAGGCAGAGTAGGAATCCTCTATACCCCGAGCATCAGCAACCCCCCTCCTGTTTCCCCCCGCGCTGAGATAGTGCGACCAAGGGGGCCCCTTTCCCACCCCCTACCAGACACTGCCCGCGAGGCCCGCGGAGTTGAGGCACCATCGCCGCTCCGCGTCTCATCACCAGACGGGTAGGCCCGACCCGGTCTCGGCCTCAGGCCCGCCTCATCCTTGAGGGTATTCTTTTTCTTGGTTTTGGGTATGTGTTGTCGGCGCCGTCTGTGAAGTAAAATTGTATAAGTGTTGCCGTGTGCTCGCGTAATCGGTATTAGATCTGCATTGTCGCATTGTGTTTCTTTTCCTTCTATGTGCTTTTTGTGTAAAATTGCATTGTGTTTCTTTTCCTTTTCTATGTGCTTTTGGTGGAATTGAATATGTGTGCTTTCCGTTCATCGCGAATAAATGTGCTTTGTGTTGAACTGTTTCCCGCTTCGCTTCGTCATTTCTTTCATTGAATCCTCATCTTGCTTCACGTAAAGGGTTGGTAGTGGGCTGAATACGCCCGATAATTAATCGAACCGTCGAGGTCGACGAATAACACCGCTCGGTTATCCCGATAGTACGGAACGGGTCGCTTAAGTGGCCCGTGTCCGAAGTCGACCTGCGGCGAGGTGCGATCGCCCGGTCTACCCTCCGTGTGGGTACTTAGGTAGGTCGAATTTGGCGAGCAACCCTATCCCATGCGGGGGCTGATTGGCTCGATCGCGGTGAGACCGAAAGGTCCACCCGTGACTGGTTCCCGGCGTTAGTCCGAGAGGGTCACGACTGGATTGTCCGTCCGGTGGGCGACGTGCCGCGATTCGAGTTACGTGGCCGTCAGCACGCCGGCGGGCGCGAATCCGTAACAATATATATATATATATATATATATATATATATATAGATATATATATATATATAGATATATATATATATATATATATATATATATATATCATATGTATGTACATATACACACTAGCAAATACAACCCGTCGCTTCATTGACGCGGAGGGTGGGGGGGGGGGAGAAAGGGGGAGGGAGAGAGAGAGGAGGCAGGTGTAGGGTGAGAGGGGTAGGGGAGGTAGAGAGGATGAAGAAGGGATAGCTAGGAAGGGGGAGGGGAGAGTGAGAAGGGGAGGGGTGGGGAGAGAGACACCTCACAAAATGTTGGTATTCACTGCGGGAGGGAGGGGTGCATTTGAGATAGTGGGTGAGAGAGAGAGAAAGAGAGAGAGAGAGAGAGAGAGAGAGAGAGAGAGAGAGAGAGAGAGAGAGAGAGAGAGAGAGAGAGAGAGAGAGAGAGAGAGAGAGAGAGAGAGAGAGAGAGAGAGAGAGAGAGAGAGAGAGAGAGAGAGAGAGAGAGAGAGAGAGAGAGAGAGAGAGAGAGAGAGAGAGAGAGAGAGAGAGAGAGAGAGAGAGAGAGAGAGAGAGAGAGAGAGAGAGAGAGAGAGAGAGAGGCAGAGAGAGCGACAGAGGTGTGGGAGGAGAGTGCTGCATTTTATTCGGAAGGGGGAATGAGGAGGGGAGAGAGGGTGAGAGAGAAGGGTGGGGGAGAGGAAAGTAAAAGAGAGACAGGTGAGGGGTGTCGGTGGGGTTAGCAAAGAGAATGATACGTGATGCTTAATGACTGAACACGAAAAAAAAACAAAAAAAATGTGTCAGAACAGCTGTATACTCAACGACACAACAGTTTGTAAAATAATCCACTGGCACATCTGCAAAAAACTTTGATATTCCAATTCCTGAAAATTTTTGGGAAAATGAACCAAAAGCAATCACTGAAAACATTGAAGTACCGCTCATATACGACCTAATGATCCCATCGAGCATGAGCATCGAAAAGAAAGCATTGCGACCAGATATCATACTTAGGTTCAAAAAAAAAAGGAGAAGAAGGCATTGCTAATTGAGGTGTTGATATCAGTGATTTGGACTGACCGATGCAGAAATCAAGAAATTGACCAAATACCAAGATTTCAAGAATGAAGTGAAAAGATCCTGGAAGCTGTAGAATGCCAGTTATACCAGTGATGAGGAAGAACCTCACAGAGATATTAACCAGAGTTGGTGTCAAAGCCACCCAATGCTCACCTGTTTATAGATTTATCATTTTTAAAAGACTAGTCTAATAATATTTTTTATAAAGCATTGCAGTGAAGTCATCCAAATAATTTTAAAGCAATACATGTATTTGTATATTGTAATCAGTAAAAAATAGTATGGTAGATAAAAACATTAGAAAGGAAATAACTTGCACCAAAAACTTTAACATTTTCACGCTCACGCTCATGCCGGGGGTATTGCTATAGCTCTCTGTTTTTCGAACAGGCAAGCTAAAAACCATCTCTGGGAATATTATTCCAAATGAACTACAGTTGGTAGCTGACCTGGGCTCAGTTACTAAAAAGAGCCCTCGGCACAAAACTTTGTGAACAGAAAACTTCATAGCTTGGTCTGTGAATCGTGACCCCTTACTGAAATGAAGGTGGATACTTTGAGCCTGCCCCGGGAGGACCCAATTCCACATTCTGAAACCCCATATGCACACACACACACACACACACACACACACACACACACACACACACACACACACACACACACACACACACACACACACACACACACACACACACACACACACACACACACACACTCCAAGTGCTGTTATGGTAATACAGTTGATATACATACACACACGCGCAAATGTACACACCCATAAAATACATAAAAACGACAAACACAAAGATTTACCTTGAAACAGAGTTCTTTGAAAGAAGAATTCAAGTGGGAAATAAGCAAAATTAAATTGAAAAATATATCAAGGCCCAGAACACAAAATGGCGATCTATGCTCTCTACCTTCACAACCAGATCATGGCAAAAACGTGGTCGGATGGACCTTATTGTTAGGTCATCTCTATCATCTCAGTAGAGATGACCTAATAACCCCAGTCTCGAAGTCTGTCCGTCCGTCCACAATCAAACCGAGTGGAGACAAATAACCAATAATGGAATGGATAGAGGTCGATGAGACATGCACAACGATATAACCTTCAAGGTCGTCTAAGGTCGAGGTCAAGGTCACGAGGCTGTCAAAGTTGCGAAAATCGTCAATTTCAAATCGTATCTCCTCCATCATTTATCAAGAGAGATCAAATGTTATTAGTGATTCAGATACTATGGACTATTATCTAGAACAACACGAGCCATTTTTTTGAAATTTGCTCTCGTTCCGATTTTATAGCCCTTCAAACTTCGCTCTGATTCCCCGTATGAGCCGTTCATAAAGTACATAGAAAAATAAAAGTATTAAATTAATAACCGGAACTCTCCGAGACAAATATTACATTTGAAGCTTTTGTCAGATTTAACGAAAACGATGAAACACAAGTTTATATGCACACTTGCTTTCATTTATGACATTAACATTGTTTTGAATGTTAATTTGTACTTTTATTTTCATAAATGACGTGCTGTGATATTAAAAGAAAAAGGTAAATTACACCGCAAGGGACTGCATTGTCATGACTTACAAACATCGGTTCATAAGGAACTGCTGGCTTTGCAAGTGATTAGCGATGTATGAGGGGGGTGGGTGGGTGGTCACTAGCCTGCATACAGAGGGGGGTGGGTGGTTTTGAAACCCGGAAGTAGAGCGTACGTACTTTATGAACTGCCCCTATTCCAGTGTGGCACAGAGTTACTTTCGACCTCTGGCAGAGATGACCGGCACTCCCGCTCGGGGGTATTTTTTTATATATGTATCGATGTCGAAGTGAGGGGTGGGTTATATCAGATTGCAAAAAGATTAAACATACCCTGTAAAAAAAAATTGCACATTTTCAGCAGATGGGACACCTCCGGAGACAACCACCGCACAGCATTGCAGGGTCCAACACAGGCGGAAACGTATGTCTGTCTAATCGATGTTCCATTGCGAGCACGGGTACTTTTACCGAAACGAACAACCAAGCAGCTTGGAGAGTGCTCGCCAAGTGGTTTAAGTACTCAAGCAAGCACTTCAACAAAACGGTTGTTAAGAAATGGCTAGTTTGGAACGCGATTAGGTCATCAGCCACACATTAAACATACACCTTCCGGAGACGCCCAAAATGTCAAATATGTCCGAATTTGACAAATGAACACTTTTCTAGGAGTCAGAACTGCTTGTAAGTTCAATTCTGGACCTTAAAATTTGTAATTATCCTGAGTTTAAGTTTAAGAGATACTCGTGGAGATCACATGTGATGAAATGAAATAAAGCAACAAACGCTGACGTCTCCGGGCGTTTATAAGCACTGCGATGTACCCAGCGATTCATAGCTATGATGAACAGGCATTCGATAATACGAGTGAGGAAAGTGGAAAAAAAAAACTTTGTCGCAAATAAATCATTGTGGCCGCTTCCAAGTCAAGGCATGGTTGAGCAGGCCAAAAAACATGGCGGCTTCAGACTCCAGCGAGGTTATCCAGGAAACGCCTTACGACCCCAGAGAGCGAGATGGCCGACAATTTCCTGATGAATGATATACAGTCATGCGCCACGTCGGGGATATGTTCTGAGAAATGCGTCGTTAAGCGATTTTGTCATTGTGCGAACAACAGAGCGTGTACTTACACAAACCGAGATGGTATAGCCTACTACACATCTAGGCTATATGGTATTGCCTATTGCTCCTAGCATGTTACCGTACTGAATACTGTCGGCAATTGTAACACAATGGTAAGTATTTGCGTATCTAAACATGGCAAAAGTACAGTAACAATATGGTATAAAAGATTTTTAAAAATGGTACACCTGTAGAGGGCACTTACCATGAATGGAGCTTGCAGGACTGGAAGTTGCTCTGGGTGAGTTGGTGAGTGAGTGGTGAGTGAGTAGTGAGTGAATGTAAAGGCCAAGGACATTACTGTACACGACTGTAGATTTTATAAACACTGTACAGTTAGGCTACACTGAATTTATAAAAAACAATTTTCTTTCTTTAATAATAAATTAACCTTAGCTTACTGTAACTTTTTTAATTTATTAACTTTTTAATTAAAAAAAAACTTTTTGATGAACCTTCGTGGCCATGATGAACAAAACAAGAGAGATTAAATCAAGCACACGGAAAAATGATGCAATCAAGAGACGCGGTCAACACGAGATGAATGAGGCTGCTGCGTAACATGACATACTGTTTTACAGTAAACTTTTTTCTTTATAAGTAGAAAGAGTACACTCTAAAATAGCGATAAAAAGTACAGCATAGTAAATACATAAACCAGTAACATAGTTGTTTATTATCATTATCAAATATTATGTACTGTACATAATTGTATGTGCAATACTGTACTTTTATACGACTGGCAGCGCAACGATGGCTATGACATCACCAAACGATAGGAATTTTTCAGCTCCATTATAATCTTATGGAACCACCGTCGTATATGCGGTCCGTCGTTGACCGAAACGTCGTAATGCGGGCATGACTAATTAAACAAGGCCGTTAATTATCCTAAAAAGGGGTGTTTTCATTAACCCAAACAGCCAATTTTCACTCTTGCACTTCCTTGGAGTTTTCTTCATGTGCATGCAAAGTTTCATGCTGCAAGGTTTTATGGTTTTGGAGTTATGGAGGAGACACATACACACTAACATACGTGTGTGTGTGTGTGTGTGTGTGTGTGTGTGTGTGTGTGTGTGTGTGTGTGTGTGTGTGTGTGTGTGTGTGTGTGTGTGTATGTATATATATATATATATATATATATATATATATATATATATATATATATATATATATATATATATATATATATATATATATATATATATATATATACATGTATGTATATATCACCACTGCAACCAGTGACAACTAACCACAACAACCAAAAACATTTTTCACTTCCAGAATCCCTGCATCAGAAGCAAATGCTGGAGAAACCACCAACCAGCTAATCTCACAACCTCCACTGCTCAAAAAAAAACAGAACAGACAAAACTCAAGTTCATTCTTCCCTTACCTCATTCAGTCTTGAGAAAAAAAAAGGACATGGGAAGGGTCTTTTCAATTATTGCTTTTCATTTCCGAGCACGATCTGTATTTTCGAGCACAACGCACCATATTTTTTTTCTTCTGAATGTTGATGTCCCACCACCCTGAGAGTGTGCGGCAAATTTGATTGGTCGAGACGGCGTACAATCTTGCAAAAGTACTGCTAAACTGAAGGTTTTTGGAAATGATTTTGTACTGTGGTGTTGATTATAATTCAATAGAAATAAAATCAACGTTTTAAAGGCCATAGAAAAAACCCAAAACAAAACATTCATTCAGAAGTTTGCTGCCGTTGATGCAGCATCATTTACACAACCTTATTTCACTTGTCAAATTAGTTATTCGTGCTTGCTGTTTGTGACCTTTTGATGTCCCTAAAAGCAGTAAATTTTCTGTTTGGATTGATTTCCATTTTTTTTGAGCACCAGACAGGCAGAAAGACTGAAGAAATCATTACCTTACAATCATATTAAATTACCTTACTACTCTGTGCACATGTACACTCAGGATGAAATTCTACAATTTCCCAAATTCAGAGCCAAAGTACTGCTTCTTCTTCGTTTCGAGCTTGATCTTGGTTTCATTCTCTTTCTGCTCGCCACGCTCAGGGGCCGAGGGTCTATGCCTTTTACCACCCCGGAGCTGTGGCGGCGCCCCCGGGCTATATGTCGGGGCAGGTGTCGAGCAGCCATTGGGTTGTATTGTCATCCAAAACACGCAGACCGTGTGCCCAGCTTGGGGCATGGTATATGGGACAGCCAAGGATGACATGGTCTGTGGTTTGTTCCTCCACGCCACACTCACAAGCCGCAGAAGGTGCCACACCCCATCTGTGCATATTTGAGCGGAATCGTCCGACGCCAGTACGTAGACGGTTTAGTCGTACCCAGGCCAGTCTTGACAAGGGCATTCTGGTGGTATGGGAACCGACGTCGGGAATGAAAGCGCGGAGTCTGGTGGAGTTCATCCGCCATTCCGCACTCCAGTTGTGATCCGCACTGATGTTAAGGTCGTTGGCGTTTTTCAGCAACGACTGTGCGGCAGGCACAAATGGGTGTCTCGAATTCAGTCGCCAGGGCTGCTCATTTGATGAAATAGAGAGCTTGAGATGGAGCAAATGATTTGGCTCCAGTGTCCGACGAGTGAGAGATAGAGTGGCTTCTTCACGGCGAAGCTCAGAGGGTTGGATGCCTGCGAGGATGGAAAGGTTGTCCGTTGGTGTGGGACGCAGGCATCCAGTCACAGTACGCAAGGCGCCGTTGATGGAGTTGTCGATCTGGTGGGAATGAGCACTGCGGCACCAGACGGGTGCACAGTACTCGGCGGTGGAGTAGACCAGGGCTAAGGCTGCTGTACTGGAGTAGACCAGGGCTAAGGTAATTAGTAACGTGGCAGCACCCGCACCCCAGCCAGAGCCCACCAGTCGTCTTAGCAGCGCGGCACGGGATGTTAGCTTCTTGCGTAGTGACTCCAGGTGTCACGTGAGCAACCTGTCCAATGTTACCTTAAGATATTTTGGCTCAGGGCAGAAGGACAGGAGTTTTCCATTGATGTTGATGTTTAGCTCACGTTTTGCTTCCCTGTTGTTCAAATGGAAAGCTGCCGACACTGTTTTGGTTTCACTGAGCTTCAATCTCCATTTCTGGAGGTATGCCGATAAAGTAGACATGTCCTGCCTCAGAGTCCCCTCTAGTGTTTCCCACTTCCTTGCCGGGTATACGATCGCCAGGTCGTCCGCATACGCGTACTTTGCGGAGACCGTGTTTGGCAGGTCGTGGGTGTAGATATTGAAGAGGAGGGGGGCCAGAAACGATCCCTGTGGGACGCTGTTCTTAAGGCGTCGTAACCTGCTTTGCTGTCCGCTACCGGTGGTGAGGGTGAAGCTTCTGTTGTAGACAAGTTCCATGATCATACGGACCATGTGCCTGTCTGGGAGCAGGCGGAGCAGCTTGCAGGTGAGGCCGCGGTGCCATACGGTGTCATAGGCGGCTGTGAGATCAAGGAACACAGCACCGGCCTTCTTTTTAGCTTCAAAGCAGTCCTCGATGTCTTGGGTCATAAGTGACCTGATCTACGGTAGATTTCCCACGCCGAAAACCAGCTTGCTCCCGAGGGAGAAGCGGATCTATAATTGGTTCGACGTGGGCATAGATAAGATGCTCGAGGATTTTGAAGTGGACACAAAGGAGAGATATCGGGCGATAACTCTTCGGGTCCCCTGGTGACTTATGAGGCTTGGGGATCGCGACTACTAGGGCTCTTCTCCAGATTTTGGGGATTTTGAGGTGGCGCAAGTAGGAAGAGAGGAATTCGCATAACCAGGACTTCAATGCAGAGCCAGCATGGAGTATAAGTTCCGGGCAGATTTGATCGGGGCTCGGAGACTTGTGTGGCTTCAGGGTTTGGAGGGCGGTGGCGAGCTCATCCGGGGTGAAGTCATCGGAGATACTTTCGCTGTCTGGTGTTTCCGCTTTCCAAAGGTCAGACACCTCTTTGGCCACAGGTCGAGATGACTTGTGGTCCCTCGCTTCGTACACCCCGTTCTTCACCAGCTGGGTCGCAATGGTGTTAGCAGAAACGGGGCACTGGCGAGGGGAGCGTGCTGACCAGCCAGTGAGGTTGTTAATGATAATCCATGTGTTGCGGCTGGAGTGCGAGAAGTCGATGGTGTTGACGGCTTCGGTCCACCGCTCAAGCTTCCTTTGGTCTAGCCGCACGAGTAAATTGGTGGCAGCTATATTAGAAGCAGTGCCCGATGGGGCACAAAGGAAGGAGCGGTAGAGGGGCACTCAGAATCCCAGCACAGCGTATAGTTGTTTCGACGGCCGCGTGGGATTGCTTTCTTCGCCGCAGATATTATGGCATTGCAGAAGTCCTGGTAAGCCTCGTCCATATTGATGGTATCGGGTGGTGGTAGACCCGTGATGGATTTGTTTGTAAGGAGGCTGTAGCGATTCCAGTAGGCCTTTCTGAAGTTCCATCGCTTTACCGGTGAGCTCGGGGCAGGTGCCACGAGCTTAGGAGCAGTGATAAGTGAGGGTTTGATGTTGGGACTGCGGGAACTTCTCAAGCAAGTGAAAGTACTGCTAAATTGCAGGTTCATGCCCGATTCATGTTCTGCAGTAGATCTTCTTCTTCTTCTTTGTCATGTGTATTGCAGCTTGGCCATTGGGTTGCTATCATTTTGTTGGGTAGACTGGTACTGATTTTGTTGTTGGGTACACGCTGATGCTGTGCCCCGATTCCAGTACGCTGGTACTCATTTCAGCGACCTCGGAAGGACGACAGGCTGAGTCAACCCCACCTGGTGTTAATTCAGCAGCCAATGGGGCTCAAACTCAGGACCCTAAGATCCCAAGCCAGCCACCCTAACCATTAAGCCAACACGTGGCTTCAACAGTGTTCAAAATATAAAATTAAATTGAAATCAAGTTGTTCCTTGATCACAGGCTGATATATGTCAGACAGGCAGACAGACAGAGTGAACCAATTGCTGAACCCCACCTTGCGCTATGCTCGTGGGGTAACAAATAACATGCCATACATACATATCCATAC
>NC_140962.1:46206625-46264125 GCF_056783735.1 Eptatretus burgeri
TTTCTATTTTTCTAAAGGTGTTGGCGGATAACTTGCTGAGTCTTTGTGAAAGACACTGATGTATCTTTGACGTCCACCAACATCCAGTGCTGAACAACTGATCCTCCGGCTTAACATCCGTCAATGGACTGTGCTCAAATTGACGTCGTCCGGCAAACGAAACACCAGGGTGACAGTTTATAGCTGGGTCGAGATTCAAACACAGGCTAGACAGTTCAGAGGTGAGTGCACATACATCAAAACTATTCTACCAGACCATGAAATATAAACACTAGTATTTTGTAAATATCTCAATTCCACCTTGGGATAGAGGTGAAAAAGGAAAGTTATGGAATTCATATAGTTTTATGAGCAACAAGCCATGAAAACGTTCCCAGGGAATTCTCATCCACTTAACCATCACAACGTGTTATGATCGCTGTTTGATTGTTGGGGGTCAAGCATGGTTGCAGCTCCCATGGACTTGAACGGATGAATTGAGGGCAACGCCGACCAGATGTGCCATTCTCGGCCTCTCGGGCAGGTCACAGCTGATCAGTTTAGCGGGGGAGAAGGGGAACACACGGCTTCCTGGTGATTTCCGTGTGGGCAGAAGGTCTTGTGTCGGCTTCTGGCCGCTGGCTCGGCAGGAATGCCCGGCTCATAGCTATCCGCACCACCGCCCGCAAATCGGGTGCACGTGGGCCCGGTTTCCTGCCTCTGATCCAGCACACGAGTTTTGTGCTGGAGCCTGATTGGTCCAATATTGGACATCAAAACCATATAACCAACTGTCCAAACTGTGGACATAATGAGGAGATGCACAACACAATGGGCTCAGGATTTGTTCATAATTTGACTCATTCCGTCATGTGACTGCTGTGATGGTTATCAATTGAGGATCATACAGTGGCCTGCAAAAGTATTCACCCCCTCAAAAGTTTTCACATTTTGATGCCAACTGCACTTATTTCATAATTATTTCTCATCAAACTTAATATAGAGAGTCGTCAGAAACTACTCCAAAGTGTTAAAGTGAAAAAATGCAGATAAAATATGAATAAGTTATATTAACATAGAAAATCATGATTCTCAGTTGCATACATATTCGAATCCTTTGCCTAATTAACCCTAAATCACTTCAGGAGCAAATTATTTGTTTTAAAGCTTACAAAATAAGTGTAATATGTTTCACTTGTATATAATCAATGGTTTAACTTAAAAATTCAGCTCCCCCACGTATCTAGGGAGTTTTAAGGTACAACTCACGTGATCAACCAAAAAGGTAAACATGAAGACCAAGGAGCTTTCCAAAAAGGTCAGACATGAAATGGTGGAGAAGCACCATTTCAGGAGAGGGTTATAAGAAGATTTCAAAGTCACTAATTATCCCTTTGAGTACAGTTAAATCCAACATGAAGAAGTGGAAGACGTATGAAACCACCCAGACTCGACCCAGAGCAGGTCGTCCATCCAAACCCAGCAGCCGGGTAAACAGGAAACTGGTTCGGGATGTCAATAAATCCAACAATGACTGAAACAGTTGCATGGCTCTATGTCCTGTGTGTGTGTGTGTGTGTGTGTGTGTGTGTGTGTGTGTGTGTGTGTGTGTGTGTATGTATATATATATATATATATATATATATATATATATATATATATATATATATATATATATATATATATATATATAAAAATATAAAATACATGAAAATAAACATGACATAAAAAAACACCGAAGCTTTTCATGCTGTACTTCTCAAGGTGATACACAGCAAAGAAACCAGAAACAATGATCACATGTGCTTTTATAAGCATGTCCAAGTAAAAGCGACACCGATTGATTCTGTAGCCGTGATGTCATCAGATTCCAAACGCTCTTTGGTTGATTCCACCACCGCTATCTTGGCTCTGATTGGCTGAAGCAGAGGTGCCCGAGGTCACGTACCATTCGTGTCATTACCTGCAACCATTGTCGGAGAAATCCCTGTAATCTTTCTGTGTTGAAATAGATTTAAAGAATGTACAAATTCCTTTTGTCGACACAATGTCAGGTCCATGGAATGGATGAAGTTTGCTTCAAACATACATAAATGCATTGTAGTTCTACCTCGGCTTAAAATCTTGAACATATCTACATTGTACTGGTCTGCACAATCTGGATTAGCCTCCAGGTGCCATGCAATGGCAGAAGAAGAAGAAGATGAAGATGTAATGGTCGACAGTCTTTGAACATTCGTGCATGCTCGTACTGGTTGCGTTCTCGTTCCCAAGTTGTTTCCTCGGATCGCCAGGGGGACATGCTGTTTGATGCGATCAGCCAATCTTTGGGTCGTGCGTCCCACGTACCGAGATTCACATCGGCACTTAAACTCATATGTAACTGCTAACTTATGAGGTGGGAAGCACATCCTTGTTGACTGACGTATGCAGACAGCAAGTGGTAAAAATTACTCGAGGTTGCACAGCCAGATACGTGTGACAAACCATATGTTTAATTTGTTCTTTGAACCTTCGTGATGAATGTCCTTTCAATGGCATCCTGATAAATACTGGACACTTCTCAGGGCCGATCTTGTGTTCCTCTGTTGTGTACACATCTCTTAATGATCCACACTGGATAACCATTGTCACCAAGTATCTTCATGATTTTGTCTATTTCAACAAGAAGCTTACCAGGTGAGCAAATCCTCTGCGCTCTGTTAACAAGGGTGTTAATCAAGGCAATTTTGTATCTCGTGGAGCTATAGGAGTCCTAGTGGGTGTACTGTCCAGTGAAGGTAGGCTTCCGGTAGATGGACGTAATGAAACCACATGCGGTTGTTTCAACCGACACATCCAAGAATGGTAAGATGTTTGCAGATTCCAGCTCCATGGTGAACTTCAGCGCTGGGTGGAGCATATTGAGCTTTGTCAAGAATGTATCACATGCCATCTGAGACTCAAACAGGGCAAAAATGTCATCAACATACCGATAATATCGGATGGGAGCATTTGCACCTTGCAGACAAGTAAGTTTCTGCATTTCGTGATAACCCACAAAGATATTCACAAGAGTTGGGCCGAATGGGGAACCCATGGCCACTCCATCAGTTTGGACATACATGATATTGTTGAAACTAAATTCCACTTGCCTCGTTGCCGTGTTCATTAATTCCGCAAAAACTTGTTCTGAGATCTGTGGATGTTCCAGATCACCGTGATATAGTAGATGTGCACATATATCAATCGTCTCCGTCGGTGGGACATTTGTGAACAAGCTTTGTATATCAAACGAGGCCATTACGTTTTCCACACTTTCGTGTTCGAACTGTATTTGAACCGTGTTTATGCACGTAAGAAGCAACCTTCATCCATTCCATGGACCCGACATTGTGTCGACAAAAGGAAATTGTACATTCTCTTAGTCTATTTCAACACAGAAATATTACAGGGATTTCACCGAGAATGGTTGGAGGTAATGACACGAATGGTACATGACCTCGGGCAACTCTGCTCCAGCCAATTGGAGCCAAGATAGCGGTGACAATCAACCAAAGGGCGTTCGGAATCTGATTGACGTCACGGCCACAGAACCAATCGGTGTTGATTTTACTTGGACATGCTTATAAAAGTACATGATGATTGTTTCTGGTTTCTTTGCTGTGTATCACATTGAGAAGTACAGCCCGAAAAGCTTCGGTGATATTTTTTTATTATGTCGTGTTTGTTTGCATGCATTCAAAAATTCTGTAGTACCATCTGTTATATATATATATATATATATATATATATATATATATATATATATATATATATATATATATATATATATATATATATATATATATATATATATATACACACATACATATATATATGTATATATATATATATATATATATTATATGTATATATAAATAAAATATATGTATACATAATATATACAGTATTTATAATATATATATATATATATATATATATATAAATAATATATTGTTGCAGGCTGGGGGTTGGGTGAGAAGACCACGGGGGGGGGGGAGGGGGGAAGCTATCTCAGCTCTCGCCAGACTCCCCGGAATTGTAGGCCGTTGCACAAGGATAATTCCGTGACGTGGCGGGTCGCTTAACCGACCGTGGATGCCAATAACTCAACCACGTGACTTCGGGTCCTCCGTCTAGTTAATCCAGTTACCTAAAAATAACCAGGTGATTTAATTACCGCGGAACGCGCCCTCGGTACGCCTTGTCCGAACCGGATTACTCTCCCGGATCGGATGCAGCCGAGCGATACTGCGAAGGAGTTACTAGCTAAAAGGAACGATTGTTGGGAATAAAGTCCTGGCTCAGCTAGGATTTGGACCATGCTGGACCAATGAAGGAAAAGACAAAAACGAGCAGGGAACATTTCTAATAATGATTTGTTAACAATGGGGTGAGGAAAAGGTATGTGGTACGATCAATAGATTTATTGGGGTGTGTTGTGCAGAGATAGGAAAGAGAGGTGTGGTGCAGCAATAAACAAGCAAGTTATTACAGCGGACGCAGAGCAGACTTAACCCGAAAAAAATAACAACAATCTTCTGCAGGCAGACTTACATAGACAGGTGCCAGGACACACACACACGCACACACACACACACAGACAACCCGATGAAGAGGGATGGAAGCAAGACAGGAGAGGAGTTGAGGCTAGGGTCTATTGTTACCTTGGTATAATTGATAAGCGGTACCCGAACGCGCCACCAAGACGTTTGGGGGAATGCTCCATGGTGCGGTACCCCCGACAGCTGGCGTGTTGTCTCCTGCTTTGGGCAGCTTGTGTCGAGACCGTGGGCGTGAAGGAAGGGCTCGAGTTGGGAGGGTGGAGTCATCGTCGTGTGGGCGGAGAATAGGAGGAGGAACCCAGTGATGACGACAAAAGGCACAGTCGAAGTGATGACGACAGAAGGCCGAGTCGAGGTCTCGCTTGAGCGGGAGAGGTAGGGGAGTGAGAGAGAGAGAGAGAGAGAGAGAGAGAGAGAGAGAGAGAGAGAGAGAGAGAGAGAGAGAGAGAGAGAGAGAGAGAGGAGGATCCGCTCGGACCTTTATCGGCCCCGCGGCGAGGGGTGGGGGGCCACCCCTAAACTCGGTGTCGTCAGCCGAATCGGGCGCTCTCTCCCTGATTACTCCCTCCTCTGGTATGACAGATCTGAGCCTCGTCCTGGTGGAGGAGTTGCGCTCTTTATAAAAGACTATATTCTTCACTCTCCATGCACTGCCCTCATTCCCCCACAACTGCCAGGAATACCTCTGTCTATGGCTTTCCCTCCACTCCCACCTAATGTTTATATGTGTACTGTACCGTCCTCCAAACAGTGACTGTTTACACCTCACTTTCCGAAAACATGGACAAACTTCTATCCTCTCATCCGAACTCTCTCTTCCTCATATATGGCGACTTCAATTGTCATCATGCCAGTTGGCTGGGTGTGGGTACTTCTCTCACCTGTCATGGCACTTCATCAAAAGACTTCTGCAACTCATTGGGACTGACTCAATTGGTCAACTTCCCAACCAATGGTACTTCATCTCTTCTGGATCTGATTTTGACAAATTTCACTGAAAATATCTGCTGTTCTTCCTGCGCTCCAATCGGTTGTTCTGAAATCTCCCTGGCTGTTATCAGAGAACCACCTCAGCACCGTCAAGTCTGGCATTTCACTCAGGCCGACTGGCAGGGTCTCCAAGCAGCCATCAAACTTCTAGACTGGTCTCCCATCGCCACTTTCTCCAACATCAACTCATCCTGGGAATTCTTTCAAAGAAACTTGCTCTCTCATGCAGATTTATCCACTTTCGTCTTCAGTTGCCCTACCCTTCCTCCTGCACATGGTTCACCGAAGCTTGTGGTGAGGCAGTTGTCCTGAAACAACTTCCCTTTGCTTCATGGAAAGCAAACCTAACTGAGAGAAATCTCAGTTCCTGCCATAAAGCTCGGAACAAGTGTGTATCTACCCTCAGGAGAGCCAGAAAACAACATCTTTCTAATCTCAAGTCTGAACTGTCAAACCTCTCTCCCTCCTCAAAATCCTGGTGGCATCGAATCAAATCTGTTTCTGGTGTATGTTCCCCCTCCATCCCCTCCCTTACCTCAAATGGCCACACTGATAATAACACACAAGAAAAGGCTGAATGCCTAAACTCCATGTTTGCATCGAAGTCTTGTGTCCGAAACCCATCGCTTTCTGTATACCCACCTTACCCAGTCGCACCCAACTGTATCTGGACTCTGTGTCCTTTTCTCCTGACAAGGTGGAGAGCTTGCTGTCAAACCTCGACTCAGATTCTGCAATCGGTCCAGACGGCATCAGCCCACGTGTTCTAACAACCTGCTCCTCTGCTCTTGCTCACCCTCTCTCTGTTCTATTCACCCTCTCATTTGCTCAAGGTCATCTGCCATCTGCTTGGAAATCAGCAAACTTAACTGCCCTGCATAAAAAAGGTGCAAAAACAGATCCCTGCGATGACAGACCAATCAGCCTTCTCCAAATCATCAGCAAGGTCATGGAATCCATCATCGCCTCAGACATTAAATCCTTCTTCTTCTCCAATGGCTTGATTTCTGATAATCAATTTGGTTTCAGACCAGGTCACTCTCCCCTGGATAGGCTGCTTCTGCTCTCTCAACAATGGATGAAGGTACTCAATGCCAGACATGAAATCAGAGCCATATCCCAAGACACATCACGTGCTTTTGATACAGCCTGGCACCCTGCCCTGCTCACCAAACTCTCTTCCTATGGTATCCAAGGCCATCTCCACTCATGGCTCGCAGACTTCCTCTCCTGTCGCAGCCAACGTGTGGCCCTAAATGGAGGAACCCATAGCTTTCATCCCCTCTTCCTGTGCATGCTGGAGTTCCTCAAGCCTGTGTTCTGGGCCCTGTTCTTTTTCTGGTTTTCATCAATGATCTCTTTGACTCTCTGCAAAATCCTCTTTTTCTCTTTGATGATAACTCCACCCTCTGCCATACCATCTGTCATCGCTCAGACCAGCAAGCAGCAGACTCTTCACTCTCTGCAGATCTGGGTAAAACCACAAGCTGGGCCAACACGTGGAACATGTCTTTCAATCCTGACAAATCTCACACTCTCACTACGTCTCTCCGAAAGGACCGTTTGGAACCCCCCCACCCCACTCACCCCTCCCTCCATCTACTTCTCAACAATCCGCTGGAAAAAAGTACTTTCATCAAGCTTCTGGGTCTCACTATCTGCCATGACCTTTCCTGGAAAAGCCACATTTCCAACCTGGCCTCCAAAGCCAGTTGCCGACTGGGAATCTTCCGTCGTGCAAAGTCCTTCTTCGGCCCACCTGAGCTCCTGACCACATACAAAGCTTTCGTCCACAGCCTGATGGAGTACTGCTCTCCCCTCGGGCTGGTGCTCCTGCCTCACCTTTCTCTGCTTCAGCCTGTGGAAACCAAGCTTATTTAGGGTCACTGGTATCTCCCGCGATGAGTCTGAGTCTTTGGGCCTCTCACTGCAGGTAGGTTGGTGGTCTTTCTGTCTTCTACCATCTCCTCTCCGGTCTCGCACCCCCCTGCTCTGTCTGCGATATGTCCCCCCCATATTTCCGCAGGGCGCTCAAGGTCCGCCAGCAAACCCCTTCTGGTAAAACTACCAAAATCACGAATCACTGCTCACCTTCACTCTTTTGTTCCTCTTTTTCCCCGCCTTTTGAATAAACTCCCACACTCTGTTCAATACCATTCTTCCCTCCAGGCCTTCAAAACAGCCATTTACCACCATCTCTTATCTTCCCCCATGCAGAACCTCAATCTTTTCTACCCTTGTTAATCCATCCCAAACCTACCTCCTTCAAATTCCCTGCTTTCCTTCCTGAAAGTCTCTGTAATGTCCATCTTGTATACCCCATGTTGCCCGCTCCATCCCTCTCCCTTCCACAGATCTCCTAATGTCTCTGCTCCCCACTATTTTGTCCTTCCCTCTCCCACCCCTCTTGTCTCATGCCTTGCTGTGCATTGTGTGTTCGCTATCATAAAAGCCTTGACAATATAAACAATTTCAATATATATCTATATATGTTGTTGAAATGCATATTTAAATTTTGTTGTACGAATAAAATGCTTCTATGTGTGTGTGTGTGTGTGTGTGTGTGTGTGTGTGTGTGTGTGTGTGTGTGTGTGTGTGTGTGTGTGTGTGTGTGTATGTGTGTGTATGTGTGTGTATGTGTGTGTATGTGTGTGTATGTGTGTGTATGTGTGTGTATGTGTGTGTGTGTGTGTGTGTGTGTATATATATATATATATATATATATATATATATATATATATATATATATATATATATATATATATATATATATATATATATATATATATATATATATATATATATATACACATACATATACCATTAAGCAATCCACTTAATTCAATCCAGCTACACAAATCAAAACATTCACCCCCCCCCTTCACCATGAGGAAACAGTAGCCACTGTAAGATTTATCGATGCACTGCTGAAACTGACCAAGCTTCTTCGGTGGGATCTCCAGAGCCAGTGATCTTCAATTTACAAAGACAATGGCAGTAGATTTCTTTGGAATACTGTCATCTTCATCTTCCTGTCTAAATGACACTCTATCAGAACTTCAACATACATGTTCCTCATCACAAGGTCAAAATAACATGAGAATAGGAAACAACAACAACAACAACAACAAAATACCCTGGCAATTTGGAATCCGTGTCGTCGGCTATGACCCTTTTGCTTCTGGTTTTTTTTTTGCTTCCGGTTTTTGTCATGGGGACTGTTGCATCGTCGGAGACATGAAAGACCCAAATATCAGACATGGTGTATATTTCCTCCACTGATTTTAATAAATATATCTCCCGCATCATCAAACAATAATTTTTAATCGTGATTTACATTATTTGCTCGCTGATCCCAAATCCAGGCCGAAGTAACCGGAAATTGCAGCATCGAATGTAAGAAGAATTCTACGTTCGCTTCTAGGCTTTGCCTATTCCATATTATTTCCTACACTCATTCACGCTGCCCGAGCACTCCTCTTCTTTTCCAAGTTATTGTGTTCTCCCGTCTCCCTCCACCCACCTTTCATTTCTTTGTCACCTCCATCACCGAAGGTGAAGGTGGTTATTTTTTCACCCCTTTTTGTCTGTCTGCCTGCCTGTGTGCAGGATATCTCAAAAAGCTGTGGATGGATTCGGATGAAATTTTGTGGACAGGTTCAGTATGTGAGAAGGATGAACTGATTAGATTTGGTGAAGATCGGATCCAGATCCGACTACTAGAATTTTAAAAGTGATTCTTCACCATTGAAAGATGGGGCCAAAAACGTTATATTGTTGCGAATCTGGAAGCCATGAGCACATAGACATTCAGGTTCCTATAGCTTAGTTATTTCGATAAGTATGTGTTTTTAGATAGCTCCCGTCCCTTGTCTAATGGGTAAATAAATGTTCATGCGCTGTGAAGTTATTTTAATAGTCAGGTTTTCTTTTTGTTTATTTCTGCACCCCCATCAACACCAGCAACACCTTCACCTCGCTATGCCCAGCGCCATTTTCCCCATGCGTTCGACCACGTACGTGGGCGGAGTTCAAGGAGGACAATCGCGGTGGCTCTCGACCAATCGGGATTCATCGAGTGACGTGGCTGTCGCTCGGGTAATCGGACTTCCCCGAATGTGTGAGGGGCGGTCCATGTGATGTCACCACGCCACCTGGCCAATTGAAGGGCTTGCCGCCCGTTTTGGCCAGTGAGAGCAACGGCGAGCGATATGTGCAGCAAAACTGGCCAGTCACAGGGCGAAAAGGGATTCTGCGCACAAGGCCGTCCGGTGTGGAGAGGCGGGGAGGGCGGAGACACCCTCCCCCACCCCTCCACGGGGGATGAGGGAATAAGAGCGCAGACGGCTCATCTGAGGGGAGTAGAGATTTCCACAGTCCTTGTCGTCAGTGGTCGTTGGTCAGTCGTGGTCAGTAGTCGTGAGTGGTCACTGCCCTGGTCGCCATCGTCCTCGTCCCCCTCCTCCGCATGATAGCGAGCTTGGGCAATCACCTCATCTCACCTCAGCTGGGTTCGGCTGCGCTGTTCCGTCCTTCGGTGACCGGAGCTCCGGGAAGGAGTGGACGCCCAGCCGCGCGCTCGCGGCCAGGTAGCCAGCTACCCTGGTCTTCAGCCCGACTGTCCTCTGGGCTGGAGGTCCAAATGAAGACCATTTGGTCCGATTCTTTGGGTGTGTGTGCGTGTGTGTGTCCGTGGGCCCGTCTGCCAAGTAGTAAATTATATAAGTGCTTGTGTTGTACATACCTTGCATACGTGTTTATTAATATTCAGTTTAACTCTGCTTCTTCTGTGCTTCCCTCGTTCCCCAATTATTGCTGTATGAACAAACCCCATTTGTTCAATGTATCAGCTCGTTCGTATCCTTTCTTCCATTAGTTCGACATGACGCGTGTTTGAGAATTAGTACGGCTGTTCGGGCCGGTAACTTGTCATTTGGTCCGGCTCGACTTTGGTAATTCCACTCGGTTACGCCGGATCCGAGTCGGCGATCGCGACTCCATTCGGACAAAGTCGGCCGAGGGTGAATTTCCCCGGTAGTTAGACCACGTGGGTATTGAGGTAAATTGAAATTGGCAATCGACCCTACCCTACGTGGTCGACCTCATTGGCAAACTTCGGTCCGATAGAGGACCCGTCTGCTTCGGAGTTATCCGGGGTGACAACCTATACATTCCAGGTGATCGGTCGAGCCGACTCCGCAGCTCCATCTCGCGGTCGTGCTCGCGGCCGACGCCCGGCCCCGCAACAATATCTCAAAAAGTTGTGGACGGATTCGGACGAAACTTGGTGGGCATGTTGGGTGTGTTAATAAGGAAGAACTGATTCAATTTTGGTGAAGATCCAGATCTGATAATTTTTAAAGTGATTCTTCACCATTGAGAGATTGGGCTAAACCGATATATAGCACAAAATCTCAAAAAGTTGTGGACGGATTTGTATGAAACTTGGTGGAGAGGTTGGGTGTGTGACCTCAACTAATTGATTCGATTTTGGTGAAGATACAAATCCGGATCTGGATATGAAAATTATTTAAATTTTAAAGTGCTTCTTCACCATTAAGAGATAGTAACAAGGCCAAAAACGATATCGTAGCATGATATTTCAAAAATGTATCGGGTCCAATATGTTCTCGCGAATCAGGCATTACATGGCAGAGGTATGCGTTCTACCGAGTGCCCTTCCAGTTTTTTTTTGCTGTTTCATCCCTGGTTTTCCCTTCCTGAACTTTCATTCTTGCTGTACTTTTGCCTGTATGCAGCTTGTTCACCACCTATACCCCCCTTCCCTTGCTCCCATTAATCCCCTCACCCATTCTTCTCCAAGTGTCCCCATCTTGTGCCCCCCTCTCCCCTGCTGTTAGTGTTTCCCAACCTTCCACTGTGTTATTTCTGTTTTTATCTGTGTTCTAGCTCTTCCATGAGTCTTGACGCTGCATACAAAACAAAACATACCACATGAAGTAACAAGATGACCATTTCACCTTGAGGAGTATTTATGGGATATATAAATGACAGCAGATCAACAAATCATCGACTTTTATAAAAGTAGATCTGCACGGGGATGAACACACCGACCGCTGCAATTGGCTCTATTGTGACTCGGACGAGGCTAATTATATCTTCATGTTGTGAAATGCTTTTAATGTTTATGCTTTTGGGTTTACAAACAAACCAAAAAGCATCGGAAAGTTTTCTTTGCGCTTCACCAATGTTTATGTTTGAAAAAAAAAACAAAACACTTGAGAGTCACCAGCATTTTACAATCCAAACTATTCATCACTTCAAGTGTTTGACTTCAACATTTTATATTACCAAGATAAATGTCTTTTGAAGCTTATTCCATTTTGTAAAGTGCACCGAATAAAAAGGGGTGGTTAAGCTGGTGATAAATAAGCTGGTAACACTTTAGAATAACTAGCAAGTTGCCCGTTGCTCGCACAGGATTATAAACAGGATGGGAATGGAGAAGGCAAAAACGCAAATGACATCTTGTGTCATCGAGCCGGCAAGCCAGGATCAACGAGAGGGGGAGCACTCTGTAGAGTGCAAAACCTCCGCCACCAATACTGCCAGGTCACTCAAGTGAACCTGATATCCTATTCATTCAATTTGATGTCAACAGTGCTCACAGAGTTATAGTTTGCAATTTTCCCTTTTACTTTTACATACTCAATTCATTCGTCATAACTAGATTCCTTGAGACAGAAATTGATTTTACGTGGGTATATCCACCTGAAGTTCCAAAGTCAGCCGCAATTATAATTTTGGCATGTTTTTTTGTTGGAAATCACTACTAACAGGTAGAAATGCAAAAAAAAAAAAATTCAAATATTTTTCCAATCGAAATTTTCCCCAAAAAAAAAAATCGAAATTTTGTTGAAAAAGAAGTTGCAAAAATTTTTTTTTCTATAACAATTTTTTTTGGGGGGGGGGGTTGGAAATCACTTAAAACATATGGAAATGCAAAAAAAAAAAATTCAAATATTTTTCCAAAATGGCCGCCACAGCGGCCATATTGGATTTTGGACCAAGTCCAAAATCTCATGGCATGATCCTTGGACCATACCTAATCCCCCCCACCAAGTTTCGTTGAAATCCATCGAGGAGTTTTTCCGTAATACTGTTCACAAACAAACAAACAAACAAACAAACAAACAAACAAACAGAAAGGGGTGAAAACAGTAACCGATCTTCGATGGCGGAGGTTAACAATTCACATTTATTGCCACATCGGATGCAATTTAAATGCTCTAATGGCAATGACGTGCTCCATTTGAAACTGTTTGTTCGATATATGTAGCTTTTTGATTCTGAGGGTCAAAATTAAAAAATAATTACTGGTGTTTTAAAAGCCAGTGACAAATTTCAAACTAATAGAAGGATAATAATGATAATGTTAATATTAATAATAATAATAATATGAATAAAGCTTTTGCTATGAATACATTTTAAAACACAAAGCATCACGATGGTCCCAAAATTACAACCCGTTTATTATTACCAGCAGAGTACTTGCCCCACAGGCGATTTTGGTCCAAGCAAGCAATACGTTCTTTGACGCAACCTTTATTTGGGCGGTTTATAGGCAACTGACAGCTCTGTATATGCAAAAAAAATTAATAACCCGGGTTACGTGCATGAAGCAAAAACATACCGACTGCTAAAACTTCAAAACACCTCACTGTACTGGAAAACGTGGGGACAGGAAAACGGAACTGTAAATGGTGGAGATTGTAATACCCTCTCTCGCCTGGAGGCGGCACAACACGATACACATTTACATAGAGAATTTGCAATCCCCCCCCCCCCCCCCGCACTCTCCCTCTTCCATCCCAAGACCACCGGCAAAGATAAAAACACACCTCTCCATGAATTGGAGTTATGCTGATCCTATGCACCACGTCTGGATGTAATCAGCTTAGAACTGTAGGAGTATATCACGACAAACATACAAATACAAACACACAAGCTCACACACAAACACTGGTCCGTGAATTATAGTGAGGATTTACATTTCTGATGGAAAAATTACTTGGTTACCCATACGTTTGTTCATGGTTGTGGCACTGGAAGAAGGTGAAGGAGGTTACGTTTTCACCCCTGCTCTATCTGTTTGTTACTTACAAAATCGAAGATTTTTCAAGTATATTGGTCAGTCGGTTTTGTTATTCTGTCTGTCTGTCAATCGCCGACAGGTCACAATGTTAAACTGATAGTCATGAAACTTTACTAAAGGCCCGGTCACACCTTGACGTTTTAGCCAGCGATGGCAACGTGTGAAAATGTATGTAAAACGCTGGCTTACGTTGAATTTTTGATGTTTTTTTTTAAAGATTCGGACGTATTCATAGCGACTTGGTCTTATGTATAACGCATTGGTAACGGACACAGAACGTTTCGTTGTGTTATAGATAACTTATACCAACGAATGCTGAACCTGTTGTCGGCCTACACAACCGATGCCCAACGATAGTCTAACTTAGGCATAGCGCGTTGCACGCATCGCCGACGTTGTCGTGACGTAGCCTATTAAAAGGCTGACGCACAACGATTCAAATCATAACTGCCGTAGAAATGGAAGTGACAACATCGCGGTCACACCTTGGCGATCTTGCCAGCGTATGCCGACCTAAGAAAAATGTGTCTAAAACGTTGGGGCACGTCAAATACAGTATGAGCAAGTTTGGTATACGTGAGTACAACGCTAAAGTACGTCAAGAAATTTTAAACATGTTCAAAATTTTTGGACGTACTCGGCGTATGACACACGTTCCACATGCGATGAGGATAAGTTTTACACACGATATGTAGACGCTTACACACGTCCACAAAGGCTACTTATAAGCTACTCATAAGTCGAAACACGTCGCGGTAATGTCTTTTTTACGCGAAACTTATTTCTAACTTATGTTTGACGTGCTTTGAACCAATTCTTTACGTAGTCCCAACACACATCGACGTATGTAGACGTATTCCAATGACGTCTTCCGGTCGACAAAAAAAAAAAATTAACGTGTTTCTAGCTTACAACTGCCATATAAAGAGGTGTTCCCAGCGGTTTTGGGAATTGGTATATAAAATGCTGCTCATAAAAGGGGAACCCAACAGTGTTTTCGAGTCCTTTTTGAGTCGATGTCCATGTCAGCAGTAACAGTATCAGTATCAGTAATAGTATTAGTATTAGTATTAGTATTAGTAGTAGTTTGTTCATGTTGGCAGTAGTAGGTGAGTGTGAGGGGGAGGGTGTGGGTTATGATGGATCGTCCTTGCGTCTGCGTGTCCACCGGTAGGAGACATCTTTTCACCATTGTTTGAAGTTCTTCGCAGCTAATTTTTTATGGGGCTTTTTCAACAATGAGCTATGGCTTGTTTTTACGATTTAGGTCTATTCATAACGGGTTGGACAAATGCACAATGAACTAATAATGTGCATAGAGCGCTTTGATTAATTATAGATACGATATACCAACGAATAATTATCGTGAAGCCGGCGTTCACAAACTATGCTCAACGATAGCCTAACTTATCCATATCGTGCGGCACTTTATCTTTGCCGGTGACGTAGGGTTTGCTATTCATAGGCTGCCACTCAACGATTTAAATGGCTGCATCTCCACTATTGAAAGTAGACGCTTGCGCTCAACAATTGGATTTTTTTTACACTCAACGACTTTTAAACTGTACCACTCAACTATTTTCATTGTTTACAATGAACGATTTAAATTGCTGTCACTCGCCTTTGTTTTTTGACGCTGGGGTTTTGAAATTTGAAGCGTTTCTTCTGAACGTGTTAAAACGCTCAAACTCGACTATTTTAAATAGACGCTGCCGATGGACAATTGGAATCATAGCCAAGCTAGACATCGAAGTGTGAACATCCTCGTCATGCCGAAGAAAAGTTTGAAGAATGCTGCAAATAAGTGTCCTGGCCGTGGCCGTGGACGCTGATGCAAGGACGATCCATTATACCGACATCTTTCAGCCTATGAGTAACTTAAAAGTAACGTCTGTCGACGTGTGGAAACGATCGCGTAACGTGCCAACAACACGTTAATCATAGGTTAGAAATAAGTTTCGGGTACGCTAAACATTACCTCGGCGTGTCTCAACTTATGATTAACTTACAAGTAGCATGTGTTGACGTCTGTCAACGATCGCAGACCGTGCATACAACTTGTGGCCAGCGTAGCGGAACGTGTGAGTCATACGCCGGCATATGTCGTGAAATTTCAAGCATGAAAAAATTTGAGGACAACCAAAAAGTACAACGTTTAAAGCCAGCGTACAACGACGTATGGCAGTGTTTTTCAGCGTGCTCTCAATGTTATCAAAACTTACCCATAACGTATTCAACGTGTGCCAGCGTTTTAGAAAAAAAAAATTCAAAAATCGGCATACGTTGGCTAAAACGTCAAGGTGTGACCGGGCCTTAAGCACAAGAGGTGGTGTCAACTGAGAAGCCTATTGATTTTGATCATCCGATTGACTTGAAAATTGAATAAGATTTGCGTATTGCGTCACTGAATTGGGAAACCAACTACTTTGACCTTGAGCTGACCTTTGACCTTTTGATCTCCAAACTTCTAAAATCATCAATTTTCAACTGAAAAATTGTCAATTTCCATGCAATTAACTTGGATGTTGAACAGGATTTGCATCGTCCATCACTGAATTGGGAAAGCAACTATTTTTGAGGTCAAAGGTCAACTCAAGGTCAAACTTCAAAATTCATCAATTTCAATCGGAAAAATAATCAATTTTCATCTGATTAACCTGAGCGTTGATTAAGATTGTCAATTTTAATCTTAATTAAATGGACAATTTGATGTATCCATGGTAACCTTTGGAGAGGGGAGTGGATTTTGCAAGTATCGTGCGTGCTCTGCACGTCTTTTTCGTTTGTTTGCTTGTTATTCTCGCCGAAGGAGAATTGCATTTGGGCCCGTTTGTTTGTCCGCACAGAACTTTCGTATTTTTCTCTGTAACTGCTTGTCGGATTGAGATGAAATTTTCATCATGAGTGCATCATAAGTCACGTGTTGTGGCAGCCATATTGGAAAAACAGAAAAACTTTGGACCTCTGTATCTCTGAAACTGTAACCAAGGAAAAAATTGAAACTTGGCACATAGCAAGTACTCCTCATGGGAAATGAGCGTGATTTTTTAATTGTCATAGGTACCTTCGTTACGACGTCATAATTGCATATGTAGAACGTTACATGTTATCAGTATGAAAAATTTTGAGGGTATCTTGGCCTAAAATGGTCCACAATTTTTTTTTGATGGTGTCACGTGATTCGGCAGCCATATTGTTTTTTTCTTTAAAACCTTCAAAATTCTTCTCTGAAATGGCTGAACCAGTCATCACTGCCAGCATTTATAAAGTGGCAGTTCTAATTATGTCTCATTAATGACGTAACTTGTAAACAAATACCACACAACACAACACACAAAACAAGTCCTGGCAAGGGTCTGCAATCTCTGATTGCCATTTTTCTTATTTGTTTGTGAACAGGATGTCTCAAAAAAGTTTTGGACGGATTCAGACAAAACTTGGCAGGCACGTTGGGTGTGAAAAAAGGAAGAATTAAATCGATTTTGGTGAAGATCCGAATCCAGATCTGGATCCGAGAATTTTTCAAGTGATTCTGCACCATTGAGTGATTGGGCTAAAACGATATAGAGCACGATAGCTTCAAAAGTCATGGACGGATTCGGACAAAACTTGGTGGATGAGTTGGTTAACTGACAAGAACTAGCTTATTAAATTTTGGTTCAGGTCCGAATGCACATCCGACCAATCAGTGGGATACAAAACGTAAACCAATCAGCCTGACTGAGGTATGCGCTCTACCGAGTGCCCATCGAGTATGAGCATTTAATGTTGTCAGCTGACTCAGGGAAAATACAACTGCCATTATAGAATGTCTATGAATAGGGACTTCTTCATAAGAATCTTCATAATTGCTTGTTACTGCTACATTTATGGATACAAGGATGAAAAGTGTAAAACTCAATATTGACCATATCTCATATTTCTGAGTAATTGACATTTCACTGGTGTTCCTCTTTAATCATCAACAATGTACCATACTCTTTAGTGTGTCGAGTTCTGTTCTGATGCATCCTGATCTGTTCTGTTCTAGTTCCTCCATGAGCCTCGACACTGTATATATAAACATAACAAGCCTACTCTTGGCGAAAACCATTGTGGGATCCGTAACATTTCGAATCATCCCGATGCTGGTCGATGGATCCTTGACTAAATGTCCTCTCGATGGACAGTACACACGTTGATGCCTCACCCTGCCTGCGAAACACCAGGTTTATAGCTGGGCTGTGATTTGAACCCAGGCGAGATCACTCAGAAGCGAGTGAGCATACCTCTTGGCCACCCTATCAGCCCTTCCCTTTAATATGCATCCAAAATTCGAATTGGGTCGTCACTTAAAATATCAACAAAGGTTAACTTCTCAGAAATTTACACAACAAAATGGATTACCTTAAAAGGCCAGAACTCTCCGTGAGGCATCTCCTCCAGGATAAAAACAGTGATCTTGGTGGGATTATCACAAAGTGTGTCCATGCATCCCAATAAATCACACATCCCAGGGTCTTTCACCCTTGGACCCCGTATGTCGTAATGTAACACTGCACACTAATCCATGCAGCTCGAAAAATCTGTGCTGTAGCCATTGGCAGGAAAATTACAGGAAACTGTGGCTATCATGGCTGTCAGTCCCTTAAGCTCATTAGATGATTGGATTGGAAATACCATTTTACTTTGGTCAGGTTTGGGTGCACTCTACACTCTGCGGCAAAACACCGGAAACTGTCATGAAAACACTGATAAAAGTGTTAACTAGAATGAAAACATTAGCTGTTTATCATAGTTGTGAAATAGCATGCATTCCAAAAAAAGATTACAATAATAATGCCAACATAAATGCTATTACTGCATTATGATTTACAATTTCAGACGAGGATGGTTGCTTCAGTAAAATGGACGAGAACAAAAAAAAAAAAACAAACTTGAAGGGCACTCGGTAAAGCGCATACCGCCGCCACGCAATGCCTGATCCAGTAGACCATATCGGGGCCAAGAAATTTTTTGAAATATCGTGCAATATATCGGTTTATCCCGATATCTCAACGGTGAAGAATCATATAAAAAATTCTCATAGCCGGATCCGGATTCGGATTTTCAACCAAATCTAATCAGTTCGTCTTTGTCACACTCCTAAACTGCCCACCAAATATCATCTGAATTCATCCATAAATTTTTGAGATATCCTGCACACAAAAAACAAACAGACCGATGGACAGACAGGGGTGAAAACATAACTTCCTTCCACCTTTGGTGGCAGAGGTAAAAATCAATTTATTTTAAAGGCACAAAGATAAATGATGTCATAATCAGGCCCTACGAGGTCGTAAATCACTTTTTTGAAATGTACTTTTAATTTCTTTTTAAATGCGCTTCCATTCACAGGGTGTTTCAAAAAGTTGATACAAGTTTGATTTCCTGCCATTTCTTTGTTTTTTGACTGATTTTCCTTTTCAGGGTCTGGTGGTGTTATCGTGCTATCTGTCCCCTGGGATTTGTAGCTCCATAGTCACAACTATGCCATTGACAGTGAAGCAGAAGACAAAAGTGGTGGCTCTGTGGTATGAGACTAAATCATATGTAGACATCCACCAGGGGTTCTGCCAGGAATACGACCTCAGAACACGTGATGGATCCACAAATTGTGCCATTTCACGTATTGTGAAACATCTTGAGCACAAGGGTACGGTGCACAACCAGAGCAAGGGCAGCAGTGGCAGGCCAGCATCAATAACCAAGAGCAAAGCCAACATCGACGCCATGCGGGATTCTACAGTGGACAGTCCAAAGCAATCCCACCGCCGGCGCTCCCAGGAGCTAGGCATCAAACTAACATCTGTGTGCGTATCCTCACTAAGGAACTGAAGCATTTCCCATACATCATTTCTATTAGGCATAAACAGAGTCAAGATGACATGAGAAGGAGACTTGATATGTGCAATTGGCTCAATGACAGGATGGAGCAGTCCCCAAACTGGATCAACCTGATCTGGTTCAATGATGAAGCCCATTTCCACTTGAATGGTGCCATCAACAACCACATTTTTTTGTGGGGACAGAACCACCTGAGGAGATCACTGAGAGGTACTTGAAAGGGCCTAAGGTCACATGCTTCTGTGCTTTCTATGCTAGATGGGGAACACTAGGCCCTTACTGGTTTGAGAATGACCACAGCAGGACAGTGGCGGTCAACGATGAGCGTTACTGGGCTGTGCTCCAGAAGTTTCATCATGATCTCGCCCAAAAGGTCACCCCAAACCAGCTCAGCATGACCTGGTTTATGCACGCCCGCATACAGCTGGAGGCACCATCACTTTCCTGCAGCAGCTCTTCAGAAACTGCCTCGTTGCCCTGGGTACTGCTCATGACTGGGCACCCCATAGACCAGACTTGAACCCTATGGACTACTGGTTCTGGGGGCTGCCAAGGGCTCTGTCTATGCCAACCACCCTGCCACACTGGATGATCTGAAGTAGGTGGTGTCAGACTACCTCCAGGCAGTGCCACATGAGACCTACAGGAAAGTTGGACAGAAATTTGGAGTCAGGATCAATGCCTGACTAAACCGCAGAGGGGCACACATCGAGAACGTCAATTACAAGGATTTTGTATAAATGCCAATTTCAGACATTGGGCTCTCACTCACTCTAGCAGTGACTGACTGCAATAGCAATCCGTGATAGAAAATACCATGTCTTAAGCTTTCAAGAAATGTTTGGTTCACATTCCTGAGGTTTCTGTTTCTTTGTAAATTAACATTTAAAGTTGTATCACTCTTTCTGAAACACCCTGTATTTCATTTTTTACATTTAAGGCACAAGGAATTCATATTAAATTCAAAACTATTTTCAAACCAGTAGAGGACCAACCGACAAATGTACTTGGTCTTTCCTAGTGTTACTTTTCTAGTTCAGCAATTGATGAACTAAGTTGATCCACCAATATTATCGATACCATAATTGGCAAGAGCTGAGGCTAATTAACTGAGACAGTTGACACTTCACATGGAAAGTCGGGGAACTTGTCTTAACTCAATGCAGATAGGAGAAAGTTATTGTGCAGTCAGATTAAGACACAACCTTAAATGTGAGCCAAATGAGTCGTTCGAATCATCTACAAATCCTGATCTAAAAAGACTATTGAAAAGTCACGAGAGTCACGGTAATCATAAACTCCAACAGAGCATTTTAAAAATTTATCTGACAACACGTACAGTCTGACGACACAATGCCGGTAAGCATACACTAAAACTATTTCTGATGAAGACTCCTGCGATATTCATAATTAAGAGATTAACGAGTTTCATAATGCAGCTACAATGAAAATATGAGGATGGTTGAAAGCAAAGGAAGTGAGGTTGACGAAACTTACTCTATCTTTCAAGGAATTTTTTTCTATGCATGGTCAAGGCTCGTGGAAGAGCTGGGACACAGACAAGACAAGTACACAACATAACAAAGGGGACAGCAGGAGAAAGGGGAAACGCCAACAGCAGGGTGGAGGGAGAAAGCAGATGGAAATGGGCAAACATGGGACACAGGTAACGATGGGGGGTATGGTGAGAACGCAAAGGTGGATCCTTAACCAAAATTTTTGGAAGGGTGAGGTGGTTTAACGGGTGCAGAAAATATCATGGTTTTGGATGGGGGATGACTTGAGATGGAGGTGAACAGCTATCTTGAAGACCTGAAGGGAAGAATGATAATGAAGAGAGTGTGAAAGGTGGTTCCACAGGAGGGGGAAAAAAAGAGGAATAAATGAGTGGAAGTGAGCAGTGGTTCTGGATTTAGGCAGGTTCATTAGGAGGGGGTTGCTGGTGGACTGCATGCATCGTGCAGATACCTGGGGTGGGGGGACAAAGCACAGAGAGTGCAAGTCCAGAAACGAGGCGGAAGATGACAGAGAGACCACCGATCTGTCGGTGATGGTGAATTGATAGGCCCATCGATTCAGCTTCATTAAAAGATATTCCAATGATCTTGAAAGCCTTGGTTTCCACGGTATCAAGCTGAGAAAGATGTGACGCAGAGGAGCCAACCCAGAAGGGAGAGAAGTACTCCATCAAGCTTCAGATGAAAGCCTTGTAGATGGATAGGAATTCAGGTGTGCCAAGGAAGGACTTTGCATGGCGGAGGATGCTCAATCATCATGATGGAGGATGCTCAGATCATCAAATCGGATTCAGACCTGGTCACTAACGTGGACATGCTGATTCTACTCTCCCAACAATGCGAGATTCCCTCAATATCAGACATGATATCAGGGCCGTCTCTTTGGACGTAGCTCAAGCTTTCCATATAGTCTGGCATCCTGCCTTGCTCTCCAAACTGTCTGCCTATGGAATCCAAGGCCAACTTCACTCTTTGATTACTGACTTCCACTACTCTCGATGCTGAGGTGTGGCTCTCAATGGAATCCTTTCTTCTCCTCTCCCTTGGTTTCCGAGAGAGAGAGTGAGAGAGAGCGAGAGCGAGAGAGAGAGCGAGCGCGCGAGAGAGAGCGAGCGCGCGAGAGAGAGAGCGAGAGAGAGCGAGAGCGAGAGAGAGCGAGAGAGAGCGAGAGAGAGCGAGAGAGAGCGAGAGAGAGCGAGAGAGAGCGAGAGAGAGCGAGAGAGAGCGAGAGAGAGCGAGAGAGAGCGAGAGAGAGCGAGAGAGAGCGAGAGAGCGCGAGAGAGCGCGAGAGAGCGCGAGAGAGCGCGAGAGAGCGCGAGAGAGCGCGAGAGAGCGCGAGAGAGCGCGAGAGAGCGCGAGAGAGCGCGAGAGAGCGCGAGAGAGCGCGAGAGAGCGCGAGAGAGCGCGAGAGAGCGCGAGAGAGCGCGAGAGAGCGCGAGAGAGCGCGAGAGAGCGCGAGAGAGCGCGAGAGAGCGCGAGAGAGCGCGAGAGAGCGCGAGAGAGCGCGAGAGAGCGCGAGAGAGAGCGAGAGAGCGCGAGAGAGAGCGAGAGAGAGCGAGAGAGCACGAGAGAGCACGAGAGAGAGCGAGAGAGAGCGAGAGAGAGAGAGCGAGAGAGAGAGCGAGAGAGAGAGAGAGAGAGAGCGAGAGAGAGAGAGAGCGAGAGAGAGCGAGAGAGAGAGAGAGCGAGAGAGAGAGAGAGCGAGAGAGAGCGAGAGAGAGAGAGAGAGAGAGAAGAGAAAGAATGTGATTTCTCAGTATTGACAGACAAATTCCAAGTGTTTGACCAGTTTATGATTTTGTCGAGGTTGAGGAGAGGAGAGGATAAGGACGAGGTTGGTGCCTGTCTGTCAAAAGGATGAGGGATGTCACAACAGAGAGTGAAGTCATCAGCAGAGAAAAAGAGGATTTTCCAGAGAGTCAGTGAGATCACTGATGAAGATTAGGAATAATATGGGCCAAGAACACTGCATTGGAGTACTCCAACCTTGACAGGGAGAGGAGATTTAAGGGTTCCATACTGCAATAAAAAATGAGCAATCAGAGATTGCAGACCTTCGCCATGACTTCTTTTGAGTGGTGTATTTCTTTCGGTTTTAGGGTAAATCCAATATGGCTGCCAAACCATGTGACCTATATCATCATCTGTGTGAACCTTTTGTTCCTCATGGACAGGCAGTTATACGTGTAAAGTTTCGCCTCGATCTGTTCAGCCACTTCAGAGAAGAAGATTTTTGAAGGTTTAAAAAAAAAAAATGGCTGTCAAATCACGTGACCAATGACGGCATTAATTTTTTTTTTCTGTGGACCATTTTATCCTTAGATGTCCCTCAAAAAATTTCATACTGATCGGATGTGGCATTCTACATATACAATTATGACATCATAACGAGGGCACCTATGACGTCATTTAAAAAAAAAATCACACTCATTCCCCATGAAGAGTACTTGCTATGTGCGAAGTTTCTATTTTTTTCCTTGGTGTGGTTTCAGAGATACAGAGGTCCAAAGTTTTTCAGTTTTCCAAATATGGCTGCCACACCACATGACCCATGGTATCATAATTATCATTAAAACCTTCCACACGAGTAGTCACACCAATCGTGAAAATTTCATCTCAATCTGACAAGCGGTTGCAGAGAAAAACACGAAAGTTCTGTGCGGAAAAACAAAGAAACATAGACAGACAAACGGACCCAAATGCAATGCCCTCTCCTCTGGCGAGGATAAATAAATCCGATCATTCTCTTTGAACATTGCCTGTCTATCATGAACATCGGCACTTTACAGTGCCAATGTTAACGATAGGAAGGATTCTGTTCAACAGCTCATGTCTGGTTTATCGGCAGCGGCCTGGATTGAGAGATCTGTCAGGTTGAAATGGAGGCCCCGGATATTTGAGGTCCACACGGTTATGGATAGGGGGAGTGGAGCTGCTGATAGGACGTAGGGATGTGGAAAGGAACAAGGAGAGGGTGGGTGGGGGAAAGCCGGGGGGTGTGGGGAGGGGGTGACGCCAGGAGGGGCAGGGGCAAAGCTGGAAGGGGGAGCAGCAGGGAAGGGGGGAAGCTGAGAAGGGGCAGAACAAGGTGGAAACTACCTTGTTTTGCCCCTCCTGGACTCATTTGTCCCATTGGTGTGGCATGGTCTTAATGCCAGAAGCACAGAAATCTTTAGGATAGGTATGCAGACATTTCAGGATATCTTTCCTCTTCACATTGAAATAATACCACCCAAATGCTCCTTGACCAGATTCAGTGGCATTGTGGTTAGAGTGTCCACTCTGAGTCTGGTTGATCAGTGATTGGATTCTGACCATGGCAGACTTCCACCAAAGTGTTTAACAAATGGTGTTTGCTGCCTCCTCACTTGATGCATTTGGAGAATAGAGCACGGATAAACCCCATGGATTCACATGCCACTGAATTTGCTGCTTCCCAAAGAGTCAGTGAGATATAAGCAATGGGGGAGATGGGAATTTCTCTTTGTTCTAGTGACTGCGGAGAGAACAGCGACATCACAAGATGGAGTCACCGGCATCCAGAGTGTTCCGCTAAGTTACTTCTCCTAAGTTCAATGTCTGTACTCTATTTCAAAAATAAAGTCCTGTGTTGTCTGGTGTCTCTGTCTGCCTGTGCGTGATTTGTGTGCGAGATCTCTTCCATGAGCCTTAGACCCTGTAGAAAAAGAAGGAAGTAAATTACACAGTGGTCCTGCATATATGTGGATGATAGGAGGTATGGTTAATCACTTGTGGTCCCAATTGCCTTATGTTCGAACAAGAGTTCTTTTGGGACCCTTCTGGCACTTTCTTTATTGACTTGAATGTGCAGATAAATGATGGTTTCCACATTTACAATACATACTGACACAGTTATGTTACAATAACATGCACAATGAATACAGTGATTGCCAAACAATCATAATAATTCAACATGGCTAATGTTTGTGGTAGTCACAAACATTGCAGGTTGGAGATGAACAAGTTCATCAGCAATGAGTAATTCACAACTATTTTCAAACTCTTGCCCCACTTTAACACACTTATGTATGGAAGACAAGTTCTGTATTCGGTGAATTGCACAAATAATCAGTAAGTTTCATCTAGTTTCACAATTTCTGTTCACCAGATCCTCCATTGAACAACAATGTCAACCAACACATTGTACAACATTCACAGGTCTAGGAAATACCAACAAATGCTGAACTCAGTTGTGACGTCACTTCACACAGGAGTTGACAGATGCTGCCATTTACCATTCCACAAAGTTTCAGCGGTCTGTCATCCTTTTATAATGATCTATAGACTACAGCACACAAAGCGCATTGTAGTTTCGAACCAGCTGTATACGTAAACTAGCAAACAATAATGAAAAAGCCCAGTGATTACTACAAAGATTCCCTCCAAATAATACCAGTACTATAACTAGAGAGGTTGTGCTGGAGAGAGAGAAAGATAGCGAGAGAGAGAGCGAGAGAGCGAGAGCGAGAGAGAGAGAATGAGTTCCTTTACAAGGAACTTCAATGCAGGAGGCTGTTTGGCACAATAAGCCTGTGCAATGGTTGCCAATCTATGGTTGTTTGTGCTCTATCCTTTTTAAATGCTGAGCTTCAAGCAAGGAAGCAGCACGTACCTTTTTCTAAGTCTTTGGTATGACCTGGGCAGGGTTTGAAGCACCACTCTTCCCAGACTCAAAGCAGACGCTCCAACCATTACACCACAAAGGATTATGAAAGTGTGGATTGTGTGGGTTCATTGAGAACGAGGACCCTTCTCTTGTTATAACTTCACATTCTCCATTTTTTTTTCTTGCTACTATAGAGCTCTGCAAAGCTCACTCTGGCAAACCATCAAATGCAAAATCAATATTCTCGCTGGAACCTGAGTCCTAGCCAAAACTGCTTTAAATGGAATCTGTGGCCAACTTCGCACACTTTAAGCATACAAATTCATCCAGTTACTTTTTTGGGATTATTCATTTACTGACCTTAGCCCCATATATATATATATATATATATATATATATATATATATATATATATATATATATATATATATATTTCTATACACACATATACACAAGAGCATTTAGCTTGCGTGAGTTTGAAGGGAACAGGACTAGCCTGCAGGCTTGAATAGATGCCATGGCTCTTATATATTGAATTTAGGGATTTGGTAAAGAACAGAACGTATAGTATAAATAGTGGTGTTTTAAAAAAAAAAAGAAGTGGATTCAGCAAAGTATAGACATGTAATAACTCTCCAATTGCAGTTGTGGAATGGAAGGCAGGAGAACATGCTCTACAAAATTCCATCCAACCCTCAAACAGAAATGCTCTCACAAATGAAGTGATTTGAAAATGCACTGTTTGTTCTATATACTCACTTCATTAACCATCAACAAATCTGGGTCAACTGAGTTGATGATTTGTTGATGGTCATAATAATTATGCGTTTTGAAAAATAGATGGAATAACAACCTTCGTCAAGTGTCGTCTATGAGCAATGCGCACTACCACTGCTACTGCTACCATTATTTTTTTACAGCCCCAATTATTCCCACCTTCTTGTGGGTTCGGCCGGGAAACCGTTTTGGTCGAAGACTTTCACGAACTGGTAAGCGACGCCTGACGTTCGACTGAAAATGGCAGGAATTTTTAATTTGGCCAATGTGCCAGGGATAACTTGCCTGTTCTTCTCAAAGGGCCATGAGATCTTTCGTATCCAGCAATGACCAGTGCTGTCGGATGGGTCTTCCATTTTAATGGCCATCCGATTGAGGACACGCATTGATGATGCGTATTCCCCACTTATGAAACTTATGATTCCCCACGTTGATTCCCCACTTATGAAACACCAAGATAGCAGTTAATAGCTGGGTCAAAATTCCAACTCAGATTGGACAACTCAAAGACGAGTTTGCATAACTTTATAAGCTCTCCTGTCAGCTCCTGTGAGAGTCATAATAATTATGTTTATTGAAAGACAAATGGAATAAAAGCCTTTTTGAAGGATGATGTATTTTAAACAGAGATAAAGAGTTATTAATTCACTGTAAACACCTTGGAAAGAGCAGGGAGGTAAACAAATGGACAGGACAAGAATGGATGGCAAATCTTTGACTTTAAAAGTTCTTCTTCTTTTATTTTATTTTTAAATTAATTTTTTTTTTCGACTTTAGAGAGAATCTGAACAAATATATTCAGGGGAAAATGCTAGAAGCATATCTCATTTAAAAAGTAAGTTTGTGTGTAAAGGTTTGCATCGTAGACTATAGTTTGAAAAAAGAACTGCATTACCAAATATAAGATTGCAATTTCACTGAAGTTTCAACATAATTCTCTCAATATTTCTCCAATATATTTAAAAGGGAATCAAAACGAAAATTAAAATAATTTTTTTGAAAAAAACTGAAAATTACTTTTTTGCATCGTGTTTTGGAATAAATAAAAAAGCGGAATCAAAATTTTTGGCAACTCCTTTCTCGTAAAAAAAATTGGCAATAAACTGATGGATTGTTCACCTGAACGTCTAGCCTGGGTTTGAATCCCAAACCAGCTAAAAAATGTCATCCTGGTGTTTCACAAGGCAGGGCGATTCATCAAAGTGTGTGCAGTCCTTTGGATGGACGTTAAACTGAGCGTCCCATCTGCCGGCATTAGTTGGTGGTCCTGCCTCAACTACTGCTGGGAGAGGGATGGCAAACCGCCCAGAATGACCCCAAGCCTGGAAACTGCTTTGGCAGAAGCAACGCTCTGTATCACAGAGTATGGTGATGCAGAGTGTTTCTTCTGCCGAAGTGACGTCATGGAACTTCCTTTGAATTAACACTTCAAGTAAACAATGGTGGCCAGCACTGAAAGAATATGACAACCTCCACTTCAGATTTGGATTCCACAGCCAGTAACGAGTCGAGGTCTGGCACGTAGCAGGATAGCGTAGAGGTATGCACACTTGCATCTGAAATGTCTTGCCTGGGTTTGAATTCTGATACAGCTATAAAATGTCATTTTGGTGTTTGGCATGCAGCAGTCTTGGTGAGTGCAAGATATGGACTTGAGTTGACAATGACAACAATAACAACTGTTTGTTATTTCAGTCAACTTATTCACTTGTTTCTGTTTTGCTAGATATTTAACAAGACAATAAATCACAAATCGAAGTTGGCCTCCAAAGCTAGCCATTGACTGGGCATCCTCCCTTTGTCATGCAAAGTTTTTCCTTGGCACATCTGAACTACTTTTATCTACTTACAAGTCCTTCCTTCCGATACTTTGGGCTGGCACCCCTGCTCAAACCTTGCACTTCTACATGCTATAAAAACCAAGGGCATCAAAATCATTGAAATCTTCCACAATTAATAAGTCTCTGGGCCTTTCACTTTCATATTGCAGACCGGTCACTGGTCTCTGTATTCAACCACTTCCTTTCTGCTCTTGAACTCTCCTCCATTTCCTTCCTCTGTCCCCCACCACTTAGTTTTCTGCAGGGCAACCATGGTGTGTTTGTACCCACTTCTGGTGAAACTCCCAAAATAACTGCTCACCTCCACTCATTCGTTCCTCTTTCTATCTCATGTAAAACCAAATTCTTCAGTCTGTTCAATCCCATTCTTCCCTCCAGACCTTCAATATGGATGTTCATCACCACCTCATGCTACATTTCCCATTTTGCACCAAATGCATCAATTTGCACCCCTTCCATACTCATGATCTTTTCTACCCTCATTAACCCTCCTCAAACACCCCCTTCCTTTCCAGATTATTGAGTTTTCCTCCCTCTCCCTGCCCTTTTTCGTTTTTTTTTTTCCTCATTTCTGTTTCACCCCATTCTGTGTTTGTGCTTAAATCCAGCTTGTCAACCCCTGTATTCTCCTCACCCCCACCTTGATCTCATTCTTCTTCATGCCCATTTTCCTCCTCATACCCAGTCCCTCTACCCTGCTACTGGTGTGCTCCCCCTCACCCCCTTTTCACTATGTTCTCGTTGTTCTGTTATGATGTTATTCTGTTACTGCCATTTCTGTGTTTTAGCTATTCCATGATCCTCGACTTCAAAGAAAAAGCAACAAAACCCTTATCCTTCCTTCAAAAAGTGCGTTGCCCACAACTTTCTGGAGTCCAACAGAATGGTGCATAGGCAGCACACTTTAGACTGTCTAACCTGGGTTTGATTTCCAGTCCAACTACAAACTGTCAGGTTGGTGCTTTGTAGGCAGAGCATTGCATCACAAAATGTGCCATCCCTCGGATCGAGGTCAAGCCTATAGTGTTTTTCTGTTAGCATTAGTTGGTGTACATTGAAGATCCCATGGTGTCTTTCGCGAAGAGTAGTTGGGTTATCTCTGGCACCTTGAACATATTAAAAAAATTCTGGCCCTCACAACGACAGGGAAGGCAAAGGAAAACCATCCATTGCAACCATTGTCATTACACTGCTTTGGCAGCACAAGGACAGCCTCTACATTCTAGAAGAATACACACTCACCTTTGAGCTGTTTTGCCTGAGTTTGAATGTTAGCCCAGATATAAACTGTCTGCCTGGTATTTTGCATGCAGGGTGATGCATTAATGTGTGCACCATTAACCCAGAGGGCACGTCTGCCAACACTGGTCGTTGGTGGTTATATTAACAATCATGGAGTGTCATTCATGAAGAGTAGGCAAGTAATCGCCGGAACCCTGAAAAAATTACAAATTCCTGCACAAGCTGTCTCGCTAACCCGCACTTGGCAAGCATGTCAAGTATGCCAATATCTCCAGTACGAGTTTAGGGAGGCCTTTGTCCTTCAGTGGTCTGAAAGCAGATATATTGGAGGAATATTAAAAACCCTTGGCTTGTTTTGAACGATTGTAAGTATCTTATTTGTAGACCTTTTTGAATGCCACTCATATTGATTGATGAAATATATTTCACAGGCCTCAGTGAGGCTCATTATTTTCTGACTTTATATTGCATGATCATTAAAAACTCGTCTTTGTTTGTATTACTCACGCAACCATCAAAGATGCATGGATGTGGCATGATGCCAAGAAATGTATGGAAAATTGGAAATAATTAATTAATAGATTCATCTTGTCCACTGGGAAAAGCAATAATGGCGGATGGTCTTCACGCTGGGGGGTGTCACGGGTTAGTGGTGACGGAAAAAAGGCAGGTGAGGAAAACGACTTTCGCTTACTACATTTCTCACTATTAAATTAGAGAAGTGGAGAAAAAAAAATAAGAAACATCAGATTTAATTTATGTGATATCAAAATAGAGTTTATGATAAAGATGGGTATAAGTGATTGGGTTACCCTTTCAGCCCCATGAAGGAGAAGCTTTTCTCTTGCTCCATAAAATACTCTTCCATCACATCCAAGGCTTTGGCATTGCCTTCAAAGAAATACCCAAGGTGTTTTTTGGCAATTTTGGAAACAGAAAAGAAGAAAAGAAAAAAAAAAAAAAAGAGGATGGATTTTGATTTTGAAACACATTTCTCTGCTTTTGCAGTTAAAACTAGAGCAAAGTCGATGGCGTACCATCACAAATCCCCACGCTTCACAAATAGAGCAAAGTTAAAAGATGGCAAAAAGTTCCACCAGGAATAACCCAATATCAAATTTTAAGTTAAAAATCTTCTGTTTTGACCCCTGTGACCCCAAGTCCCCACCCCCTGGGGTATGAACCAGGGATCAAATCCCAAAAATCATTACATATTTCATGCATCTCCCAATGTTGATTGCATATACAAAGTTTCATTACAAAATATGTCTATAAATGTGCCTGGAGTTGCATTTTTGGGGATGTAACCTTTTGACCCTACCCCAGGTGGGGGGGAGGCAAAAATGATACTGCTCTCACACTTTCTTGCCATGTGGTGATCATAACTACCAAGTTTGGCAAATTTCTGCACAACCATTTAGAAGGAGATAGTATGATAGATGGATGGACAGACAGACAGACATAACCGATGACAATATCCCGTTTTTATTTTTTTATAATTTTTTTTAAAGTGTGGCATCACAAGGGACCTGCAGGATGAAACATTGTCCTTGATTAATGTCACTTCTTCTTCTTGGCTGCCAGGGAGCTATCATTTTGTTGGGGCATGACTATGCCACTGATGTTGTGCCCCTATACCAGTATACTGGTACTCATTCCACCGACCTCATAAGGATGACAGGCTGAGTCAACCCCACCTTGTGTTAATGCAGCAGCCAATGGGGCTCAAACTCAGGACCCTAAGATCCCAAGCCAGCCACCTTAACCACTAAGCCAACACCAGGCTTAAAATGTGTCACTAATACATTAATATGCTGGGAGTTTGCCACAGTTTTGGAGTTGGAGCTACATGGTACCTTTACAAAAAGAATAGGTCATATTTTGCACATTGGTGACTCCTGCCATCATCATTCACCTGTTCTGACACTACTTTAAACAAATTGGCCGACATATTGGTTTCCGCATTAAGAGGATGATCCTTGGCAAATGTTGAACTTCATCGGCAAAGACATCTTGCAGTGTCATACTAGATCTTGCAATGTCATACAACATGCAGCCTTTGTCATACTAGATCATGGTTTCAGCATGTGTTCATTTTTTATTGTTGCATACAACCTATTTGCAAAGATATCTGAAAAGAAAAATAACCAAATTTGGAGTTTGAATAGTCAATTTAAGTTTTATCCCTGAAAAATATTTCTCAGACTTGGTAACATAATCGAGCATTCGCTCTGAGTCTCAGAGGTCAGCGATTCGAACACTGACCGAGTCATAACAAAGACTAAAATTTATTGTGCTGCTTCCTTGTTTTACACTCAACATTTAAAAGGATAGAGCACAGCTAAACAATCATTTCACAGGATTGATGAGACTAATGGACTCCGACATTGAAATCCTGTGTAATGGAACCCATATTCGACTGTAAAACCCGACATTCACAGGGAATATGTTCTTGAAAAATGACGCGAATCGCAAATGTCGAGGCATTGTTTCCATAGGAAAAAGGGGGTTAGGTTCACAGGGGCTTGTGATTCACAGGGGAAAATTTTGAAAAGCTTAAGAACACGAATGCACATAATTACAGTTTCATTAAAATGCTTATGTTACAGGTTATCTAACTCTTCTGCCATGAGTGCCATGCTATTTTATCAGAAACGACCCATTTGTTTTGCTTCGATCTTGAGTGGTCCCCAGAGCGCGTCATGACCGTTGCCATTTTAACCGCTCGGATATTAAGCTTGAAGGAAAATGCTCTATTTTCTTACGAAGATAGACGCTCAGTTTAAGTTGCATAACTTTAAACATCCTGGCATCATAATCGTTGTATTAGAATTTCATTTAATTTTAGATCTTCCTTACCACGAACCAGCCTCGCTGATCGGCGTGAGATTAATACCATATATTACACTTTAATCATGTGCATGACCAAAGAAATCATGAGACTTAAAACTAAATAATAGATATGGAATTAAATAATCACTCGTGGTTCCCGATCAAAAATATATGATAAAATAATTATGCAAGAGACTAAGCAACCCACCGCTCCATATCATAACCCATCTATAATCTGCCTCCCCTCATGCAGAGGATTGGCGGTCTTCTCTGTGAGCCAGGCATTTTCCTTAAACAAAAAATACCAACAATGTTGGGGGTCCGCACGTGGGTGGGGATGGTTTATGCCCACAAAACCCATGAGTAGCTGGAGCACAGGGCCATGAAAGTAGGAAGAGTACGCACATAAAAACGCGATTAGCTGGGTTTCACAGATTGTGAGATACAGATGAACAAGATCAGGAAGAAAAAGTAAAAATAAACATACAGATAAAGGGGACGATGAAAGTGAGACTAGAACAGATCACAGGTGGATATGGAAAATGATAATGGATGTCAAGTGGTCAATCACGTTCACAGATTGGATGAACACAGGAAGGCAGTTACACAGATGAAAAAATAGGGGGACAAACAGGGGGGAGGTGGGTAGAAGGCTTGAATATGAAGGCATTCAAATTTAAATAGTTATTGTTTCTATAATGCACATTTCATATTCTTAAACCATCTTGACAAGCTTTTGTAACTTGTGAAAGAACTTTAAAATTTTAAATAACTTCTGAGCTATTCCCTAGATTCATGCAAGTGAATGCATCGGTTTCCTTGGACACAGTTCTGGAATAGTACAGTGGCAGAACGAATGAATAAAGTCCGTATAATTTTATAACATGCTATAGTATGAATTTGCCATGATTATAAAATCATGTGCCAGATTATTAAATCAGTGCCACTCATACACAGTGGTTAAGGTCAAAGGTCGAATGCCATCACCAAGAGATCGCTTTCTTTTGCACATTCATCATGTTTCAATTCTCAGTTATAATCCTCAAAATAACGACTATTATCTATCAACCAGTGTTTTTCCACTGTCATTAACGATCAATCAATTCATTATTATACAGAGCTTTTCATTTTGAAACAAAGTCTCAAAATACTTTAAATGATGAAAAAACATCGGAACAACAATATTGATGACATTCCAAGTTCGGTGACGAATGAACTGCACGGAGGTATTCCGAGTCAAAAAAACAACTTCTCGTCAATGTTTCCAACAGAATCCCATTAGGATGACTCATCTTTCGGCCCATTAAGATGAATAGTCTTTGAGTTTAATCTATCTTAAAAGAAAAGCAATTTTTTTTTTATTATTCAAACCACCTTTGGGCTACTATGGCAAAGACATTCCTTTCAAGGAGTGTCCATGTTTACAATGCTTTACAGTATATTAAACTTTGTCTAAAGGAAACTTTACTGTATTTCACAGCACAAGTGTGTTGGTTCATTTTTGAAGGCCTTTTGAAGGTTCAAAGTGTAATTCTTCTGATAAATCAAATATTCTTATACACATATAGTTACAGAATTGTATTTCTAAACCTAATATTTGAGCACCATATTGACATTATTTAAATGTTTATATATTTCCATCATGGTTTAAATGTACATGGTAATTTGGTGCTGCATAGTATTCTGCTCTCAAGTCCTTACCTGCAGTGGTTGCTGGTGGAAGCAGAGTGAAGAGAACACTGGAAGAACTGCCCACTTGGGGAACCTAAGTTATGGAAAGCAAAAATGACAACATTAAACACTCTGTTCAAGAAACTGCACCTGGACTGAACTGCATTCCTTTCAAGATGCAGATATAAGGGGAAACTGAACTCATGTTTCAAAAAAATTACAATCAACAGATGTTTATTATTATTGACTTTTCACTTCACATCATTATATGAAATAACACATCGTTGGGTAATAATTGGCTGGCAGGATAGCTTCGAGTTTTGCACCCTCGGCTCTAAGCTCTAAACTGTCACCCTGGTGTTTCACAGGATAGGTGACGCATCAATGTGTGTGCCATCCATCAGGAGGACGTTAACTCGGAGGACCCATCTGCCAGAACTGGTCGTTGGTGGACGTTAAAAAGATCATGATGTTTTCACGAAGAGTGGGTGAGTTATCACCGGCACCCTGAATAAATTGCAAATTGTTACTCTGACCGCTGGGAAAAGTGATGGGAAACCACCAAGCAAAACGCTTGCTACAAACAAACAAAAAAAAACTACTTCAGCAGCACCAACACTCGATCAAGAGTATGGCACATTGATTATGAGGAAGTATTAGATGCATTATCAATGAATTTCGCAAACTAGATTAGAATGAGACTACATTAGAATGAGAATCGGAGTTTGGGATCATCCAGGAGGTGTGAGAAGTCACTCTCACGTTCTGTCATCCAGTTCTGCATAACAGAATTGATGGTGTTTTTAAAAATGGATTTTTCGCCCTCACAAGGTTCAAAGCCACGAGCGGTAAGGAGCTGATAAGGAAATCTGTAACCTATTCAAGTTATTTTTAAAATGATGTCAGTTTTAGGAAGTTTATAAATAAAAAGCAAGCAATGAGTTCCAAAGAAGAGTTTAAGGGAAGGATCTGGAACAATAACATTTCTTTCTCGTGTGTAGTACGTCAACGATGAAAGAATGAGAGGCAGCAATGAAACGAGCGACACACATAAACCCATGTACTAGATCTAGAAGGACCAAAGCAGATGACCATGAAGGAGCTCTTGCCTGCAAAAGTAGAAGTGCCTGCAAAAGAGACTGAGGGAAGCAACAACCTGACGATGCGAAAGTGCTTCGATAGAGGAGCCCATCTCCTGGTCAATGAGGTTGACAACACCCTTTGCTGATTCTTATCCAACATAGTGGGATGACAAGGAAGAACACCTTCCCAGATCTGGAAGCATTTCTTTCTTCATGGCTGTCTGATGACTTGTACGGATAAAGAATGATATCAGGAGAAAGATACCTCTACACACGGTGAAGACAGACCACATATTTTGAGGCGTTCTAGGCGATGGTGGTGATATGGCTGAGCTTATGACAGATATAAAGACATTGCAGTCTTGAGACAGGCAATTCATCACTGTGAGATATTAATGTGTGCAAAGAGGAAAAGGCCAGAGTTTCAGTTTGAGATGCTGAGACTAACAAATAGATTTATTAGTGTTCAAAGCAACGAGCCAACTTTGTCCCCCAGTGAAGAAGAACCTCAAAAATATTCAAGTCTGATAACAGCTAAAACGTGAGAAGCAACAAGGAAGTGCCATTGTATGCAGTGATGTCGTCATCAGCATAAAGTGGCCATCTGAGATAGGACATGGTCAGGAAAGTTATAAATACAGTTCACAAAGCAAAAAGAATGGATTCGACAACAGAGCCAGTGGAGCACCGGCATCAATGCTATGAATCAGTGACTGCCCTTCATGCTACGAGATGATGTTCAGAAAGATAATATGCAATCAAAGAGTGTACATGACCCCAAAACGTGGCATGTAGGACTCAAGTTTGTGTGGCAGACCTCGATGTAAAACCTTGTCAAATGCCTTCCAGATCCCAAGAGTATTGACCCTGGCACTCTAACTCCTTAATGAAGTGCTCAGTAATAACAGAGAAAATATATCAGGTGTTGAGCAAGAGTGCCGAAAACCATACAGGAAGTCATAGAGAAGAACATTATATTGTAAATACTTCAAGAGTTGTTCGTTGATTATACCTTCAAGCACCTTACTCATTATGGGAAGCTCACAAATAGGACAACAGTTACTGCAGTGAGAACATTTAGCTGTGTTTTTGCATGCAGACACTACTGAAACAAGCTTCCAGCAAGATGGAAACACCGATTTAGACAAGTACATATGGAAAAGTTTTGAGAGGACAGAAGAGATTTCAGGGAAACACTTAAACACAACATCCAGAACAAGAGGGGGAGCACTCAGTAGAGTGCAAAACCTCCGCCGCCAATACTGCGAGGTCACTCAAGTGAACCTGATATCCTATTCATTCAATTTGACGTCAACAGTGCTCACAGAGTTATAGTTTACAACTTTCCCTTTTACATACTCAATTAATTCGTCATAACTAGATTCCTTGAGACAGAAATTGATTTTACGTGGGTATATCCACCTGAAGTTCCAAAATCAGCCGCAATTATAATTTTGGCATGTTTTTTTGTTGGAAATCACGAATAACATGTAGAAATGCAAAAAAAAAAAATCGAAATTTTGTTTAAAAAAATTTGCAAAATTTAATTTTTCCCGAACAATTTTTTTTTGGGGGGGGGGTTGGAAATCACTTAAAATATGTAGAAATGCAAAAAAAAGAAATCAAAATTTTGTTGAAAAAAAAGTTGCACAAAATTTTTTTCTCTAACAATTTTTTTTTTTTGGGGGGCGGGGGGGTTGGAAATCACTTAAAACATGTAGAAATGCAAAAAAAAAATTCAAATATTTTTTCAAATTGGCCGCCGTAGCGGCCATATTGGATTTTGGACCAAGTCCAAAATCTAATGGCATGATCCTTGGACCAGACCTAACCCCCAACCCCCCCCTCCAAGTTTCATCGAAATCCGTCGAGGAGTTTTTCCGTAATACTGTTCACAAACAAACAAACAAACAAACAAACAGAAAGGGGTGAAAACAGTAACCTCCATCCATCTTCGATGGCGGAGGTTAATCATGTATTTTTGTTCAGAAGCACACTTTCAGAATGAAGTTGGTGTGGCATAATGCTTAGGATTTCATGCAAGACCACATGGCTTTGCAAATGGATGAAGGACCAACAGCAATCCTATCTAAACATGGCCTAGATCATGTGTGGCATGACTACCGTTCATGCACAGGAACAGGAAGGCAGGTGCGGTTCAGTGCATCACAGTATCTATGTCTCACCAAATCAGTTATGCGAAAACATGAAGCAAAATTTGTTAGACCAGACAACCTCAGTGTGTTGGTTTAATTCCAAAGTACCGCTGCAGGTGGACTTCCCAACAGGTGACCTGCGATAAAAACTCACTGTTTAACCTCCGCCATCGAAGATCGGAGGTTACTGTTTTCACCCCTTTCTGTTTGTTTGTTTGTTTGTTTGTTTGTTTGTTTGTGAACAGTATTACGGAAAAACTCCTCGACGGATTTCGATGAAACTTGGTGGGGGGATTAGGTATGGTCCAAGGATCATGCCATGAGATTTTGGACTTGATCCAAAATCCAATATGGCCGCTATGGCGGCCATTTTGAAAAAAAATTGAAATTTTTTTTTTTTTTTGCATTTCCACATGTTTTAAGTGATTTCCAACCCCCCCCACCCCAAAAAAAAAATTGTTAGAGAAAAAAAAATTTTGCAACTTTTTTTTCAACAAAATTTCGATTTTTTTTTTTTGCATTTCTACATGTTATAAGTGATTTCCAACAAAAAACATGCCAAGATTATAATTGCGGCTGATTTTGGAACTTCAGGTGGATATAACCACGTAAAATCAATTTCTGTCTCAAGGAATCGAGTTATGACGAATGAATTGAGTATGTAAAAGTTAAAAGTAAAAGGAAAAGTTGCAAACTATAACTCTGTGAGCACTGTTGACATCAAATTGAATGAATAGGATATCAGTTTCACTTGAGTGACCCAGCAGTATTGGCGGCGGAGGTTTTGCACTCAACCGAGTGCTCCCCCTCCAGTTAACTCCTGTTAATATATCAGTGGATCCAGGTGATTTTTGCCTCACTAAAGGGTATATTTAATAAAACTGAAACATATCGAAGATCTCACAACACTTTGTTCATGTTTGTAGACTCAATCAGGACTTGCCTGTGACTAAAGTTGGTCTTTCTGGTGGTGATTATTTTGGCAAAGATTAGAATTTGAAGAACACCTGGGAGGCCGTCTTAATAGACAAGATATTCAATTCAGCTTATGTTTTTGAAGAACGAGCTGTTTAAGTGAGCACTGATGAATAAACATATTGAAGTCGCTGAAGACATACTTTCTCATAATGGTTGTTCAATGGTTCTTGCACAGGTCTATTATCATTATTGATCACATGGCATATCAAAAGATCGTTGACATTTGCATGCATAATAGAATAATGCATGTTGTATTTTTACTCTGATTCTTACTGGCAATCCTTTCGCATGATTGGTAAGTATGAGAATCAAGTGACTTCAGAAGGGATATGATAGTGTGAGCTTAACGACCTAACAAAGAATTGACGAAGCTTTCTTACTGTTACGATGACAAATTGGCAAGGACACTGGACTGGCATCCCAATCCTAACTGAAGCAAATCTGATTTGGACTCTAAGCCAAACTAGTTTAGTACCATATATGTCATTACTGGATTGTCAGTAAAAATCCCAGATGGTCATTAATAGCTTTCAGGGAGGAGGTAATCTGCCTGCCCTGCCCGGTCTAGTCTACGATTACATGAGGTGCCAATCTTTATATTGGGGCGAATACTTAAATACCCTCAAGGCAACTTTGCACAAGCATTAAATGCCGACAACAATCCCTGTACCAACCAAATGGTGCACTATTCACAGGGCCCTTGTGGTGCAGGACAAGTTTGAGGATCATGACAGCCATTGACATCCCACAAGTGCTCGAGATATAAATCTTTTCAATACCCATGAATGAGTTCATTCATTGCTTTAAGACCAGGCCACAGTTTCCTGACTCTGAGACAACTATGGAGATTGAAACCCCTCATTGAAGAAATGCTATCCAGCATCACTTGAGTTCATTTACCATCTCGTTGAATCGGTGAAACATCGTGTGGCTGCCATCTTTCAAGTTAGATTTTCCAACATGCTCTCGAGCCAGTGAACGTGCATAAATTTCATATACAGTATATATATATATATATATATATATATATATATATATATATATATATATATATATATATATATATATATATATATATATATATATATATTGTTGCGGATTCGCGCCCGCCGACGTGCGAACGGCCACGTAACTCGAATCGCGGCACGTCGCCCACCGGACGGACAATCCAGTCGTGACCCTCTCGGACTAACGCCGGGAACCAGTCACGGGTGGACCTTTCGGTCTCACCGCGATCGAGCCAATCAGCCCCCGCGTGGGATAGGGTTGCTCGCCAAATTCGACCTACCTAAGTACCCACGCGGAGGGTAGACCGGGCGATCGCACCTCGCCGCAGGTCGACTTCGGACACGGGCCACTTAAGCGACCCGTTCCGTACTATCGGGATAACCGAGCGGTGTTATTCGTCGACCTCGACGGTTCGATTAATTATCGGGCGTATTCAGCCCACTACCAACCCTTTACGTGAAGCAAGATGAGGATTCAATGAAAGAAATGACGAAGTGAAGCGGGAAACAGTTCAACACAAAGCACATTTATTCGCGACGAACGGAAAGCACACATATTCAATTCCACCAAAAGCACACAGAAAAACACAATGCAATTTACACAAAAAGCAAATGCGACAATGCAGATCTAATACCGATTACACGAGCACACGGCAACACTTATACAATTTTACTTCACAGACGGCGCCGACAACACATACCCAAAACCAAGGAAAGAATACCCTCAAGGATGAGGCGGGCCTGAGGCCGAGACCGGGTCGGGCCTACCCGTCTGGTGATGAGACGCGGAGCGGCGATGGTGCCTCAACTCCGTGGGCCTCGCGGGCAGTGTCTGGTAGGGGGTGGGAAAGGGGCCCCCTTGGTCGCACTATCTCAGCGCGGGGGGAAACAGGAGGGGGTTGCTGATGCTCGGGGTATAGAGGATTTTTATTGTCCCGCGACGAGCGTCTCCACCTCGGCCAGGTCGCGCTGTCGGCCTCCCTGGGGTGCAGCTCCCTGCACGACGCGAGCACCCCCTCGTCTGCCCTCGCCGCCTCTCCACAGCTCCATCCCCTCCGCTCCGACTCCAACGCACACGATGACCAGCTCCTTCTTGCCAACTCCACCGCCCGCGAAGTCTTAACTCTCTGTTCCCTTCTCTTTCTCTACTGACTGGACTGACGAACACGGTCGCTTATATGAGCCCCGTGGCTTCGCCTTCGACCCCCTCCCTTCGAACTTTCACCTCGCTCCCCATTGGCCCGAGAAAAAGTGGGCGTGAATGCTTTTTGATCCATAAATTTGCATATATCGATCGCCCTCCAACGCCCTGGAGGCGGGGCCAAATCGCCCCTCGCTCACCGATTGGACGGCAAAAAGTGGGCGTGTGTCGTTTTTGATCCGTTTTTGAAGCACAAAATCCGTGATTTTGTACACGCCGTTCAGCGCGCGCCCTGCACGAGTCCAACACCGGTACCCACAAGCGGCGCAAGAACGGTGGCGATGCGACGGTTGCGAGGTGTGACGTGAAGGTCGTGGCGGTTGTGGTGAAGCGGCGTTGTGGTTGGTGGTTGATGTTGTGACTGGTGGTGGTAACAATGGCGGTTGGTCCAAAATAAAGATAGTAAAAGAAAAACGGCTATCCTGAAGAGTCGCAGCACGCATAAATGACATGTATTCCCACTAGACAACGGGTTTGGGCCTAACTACACATGTACTTACCGAGATATCTCACCTAAGGGACCTGAATGGTGGTTTGCGAATTTGGTAACCACAACAATATATATATATATATATATATATATATATATATATATATATATATATATATATATATATATATATATATATATATATATATATATATCTATTACTTCCACTTATTGTGGTGGCATGATTTCATGCTTTCAACTGGCTATGATTAACAGTGCATCAACACTGCTACTGAGTATGAGAGCACAAATGATGCAATGCTCCTATTAACAGTTTACTGGTGCTCATTTCGCTGACCTCTGAAGGATGACAGTCTGAGTCAACCCCACCTGGTGTTAATTCATCGGCTGACGGGACTTGAACTCAGGACCCAAAGATCACAAGCCCACCACGCTCACCACTAAGCCAACACCAGGCTATTTTATACACACACACACACACACACACACACACACACACACACACACACACACACACACACACACACACACACACACACACACACACACACACACACACACACACACACACACACACACACGCTGCTTAACGACGGGGATACGTTCTGAGAAATGTGTCATAAAGCGATTTCATCATTGAGAGAACATCATAGAGTGTACTTACACAAACCTAGATGGTATAGCTTACTACACACCTAGGCTATATGGAAAAGCCTATTGCTCCTAGCATATTACTGTACTGAATACTGTCGGCAATTGTAACACAATGGTAAGTATTTCCGTATCAAAACATATCTAAACATAGAAAAGGTAAAAAATGGAACACCAGTTGAGGGCACTTACCATGAATGGAGCTTGTAGGACTGGAAGTTGCTCTGGGTGAGTCAGTGAGTGGTGAGTAAATATGAAGGCCTAGTTCATTACTGTACACTGTCGATTTTATAAACACTGTACACTTAGGCTACACTAAATTTATAAAAACATTTTTCTTTCTTCAATAATAAATTAACCTAAGCTCACTGTAACTTTTTTTCCTTTATAAACTTTTTAATTTTTAAAAACTTTTTGATGAACGCTTAGTGGCCATGATGAACAAAACAACACGAGATTAAATCAAGCACACGGAAAAATGATGCAATCAAGAGACGCGGTCAACACGAGATGAATGAGGCTGCTGCGCAACACGACATACTGTAAACATACTTTACACTAAACTTATTTCTTTATAAGTAGAAAGAGTACTCTAAAATAGCGATAAAAAAAGTACAGCATAGTAAATACATAAACCAGTAGCATAGTTGTTTATTGTCATTATCAAGTATTATGTACTGTACATAATTGTATGTGCCATACTGTACTTTTATACAACTGGCAGCGCAACGACGGCGACGACATCACCAGGCCATAGGAATTTTTCAACTCCATTATAATCTTATGGGACCACCGTCGTATATGCGGTCCGTCGTTGACCGAAACGTCGTTATGCGGCGCATGACTGAACATTATATATATATACACATACACATATATATATATATATATATATATATATATATATATATATATATATATATATATATATATATATATATATATATATATATATATATATATATATATATATATACATACGTATGTTTTGGAACAAGTGTATGTCCAGCCACGAACCCATGTGACCATAGGTCTCTTAATTACGTTCTGTTTGAACGTCAATTGCACCGTGACTCCATCTATTAATTATGTACTAAATGAATGTACCTTGTAAACCTTTCGACCCTTTAGACTGTTGAGACTCCCAAGACCTTTGTAGGTCCTTTAAGACCCTTTAGACAACATTACATATTTATATATTTTCGACCCCTTAGACTCCTATATACCATTCGACCCCTTGAGAACTCTCAGATCCTTATATACATTAACACCCCAAAAACCACTAAGATGCTTAAGATTCCTAAGACCCTAGAGACCCCATTAGAACCTTTAGAAGCCTTAGACCCCCAAGACCCACAAAAGCCTTTCGAACCCTGAAACCCGATAGACCCCATTAAACCCTTTAGAACCCTGAGACCTCTCAAGACCCCATTAGACCCGACGTACACTTGAGAACCCTCAAACCCTTGAGACCCCATAAACTCCCCTTGCCTTTAAGACCCCTTCAAACCTTTAGACACCTCACCCCTAAGTCCTTTTATACCCATTAGACCCCTTTGACCCTTTCATGTGCACAGACCCTTTAGACCTTTACACCCCTTAAGTCCCTTGACACCCTTTACACCCCTTTGACCTTAACACACTTTGGACCACTAACACCCTTCAGACCCTTAAGACATGTTAGACATCTTTGGATCCCTTTAGTCTGCTTGGACCCCTGACAATTTAAAGTTTTCGACGCTTTAGATCACTTAGACCTTTTTACATGTTTAAAGTTTTTTTTACTTTAGACAAGTAAAAAGGTCTGTGGGGTCGAAAGACCCTTCAGACGTTTTTACCTTTTTACACTTTAGATCTCTTCAGATCCTTTAGACATTTACATCCTTTAAAGATTCAACCCTTTAGACACTAACTACAATTGGAACGTAACCTTTCGACCATTTAGAACCTTTTAGATGCACACCACACAAACATCGATAGTCTTCTTTAAAAATACAGACGATACGTTTTTCAGCAAGTAATGTGCAAACTCTACCCATCCAGATAGTGGGTACTCCGCTAGTATTACGAACATGAGTTTAAAATCAAAGCAGTTGGAATATAAAAAGTCCAGAATCAGAACGTACACTGTCAATAATTTATTTAAGAGAGAAAAATCACGATAATGGTTGAAATTTTTTTTTTTTCACAAAAACTCTGAGGATGCAATAAAACAGTAGGCAGAAACAGAGGCCACGATTCGTCTTCCATATGCAACCAGCTGCATCCAGGTGACATTTCGGCGGCAAGATCGATTCTTGGAAACCGTGGATGAAAACATTTGTCATGGTGGAAAAAGAGAGCCTCGGGCATGCAGGCTTTTGTTACCGGCATTCCGAGCAGCGCACCGCACAGAGGGCGCCTTGGATTTGCAGGCAAATGCGTAAAAACGCAAATAACGCGCGACAGGCAAAGCACCGTGTTTGTGCCCGGGGCGAAGCTGCGGGACGGAGGGAAGAGTAATAAAGTTTGTAATAAAAGACTCCCGTGAGAGTTCCACTCTCTTCAAGAGCCCGGCTCCCTGGGTGACGAAGAGCAAGCGACAACCAACGGCCGAAACCTCTCCCTGGGAGTTTCACGGCTGTTGAAAGGAGATGAGGAATGTTTCGTGTATTTACGTGTGTACGCGTATTGTTTTATTCTCTTTTTTCAAAACGCTATTCGAGAAAGGGTCGGGTTGTGAGTCGGTTCGTATCAAGGAGGATGTTAAAGAGGATACAGCCTCAAATTATTGAGACTAATGCAAAAGGAGTCTGAAAAGTCAAAACTTTTCCTGTAGGAGCGATATATAAAGAATTTGCAATTACCAAGGTCCATTCAAAAGGTTCTTCGAATGAGATGTAATAAATAGTCCACGACATACCAACGATTAAAAAAAAAAGTTTTTCAACATACAAGTAGCTGTAAATTGGAAAAAAATATAATATTTACTCACAAATTGTGCACACTTGTATTTCAAAAAAATAAACGCCAGCGTTTCTCGGACAGAATTGTAAGTTTTGTTCCAACCATCGCTCAGTGATTGTGTTCGGTATCAATGTAACCGTTGGAATATGATTTGACCAAAATAAATAATGCCCTGCCTGCTGAGCCACAGACAGTGCATTGTGAAAGAGCATTCTGAAGATGATTGTTAAGACGGCTGTCCCATCTGATAGTACTCGTTGGTGGATGTTAAAGATCCCACAGTGCATTTAAAAACAGAGGAAACCGTGTTGCCAGTATTCTGTCCAAAGTCCGAACTCCTGTCTCCGGTTCTCACCATTACTCTCCCCAGGTTGTCACATTCTCTCTGTGCCATAAGGAGATGGCGAGTGATGCTGGCAGATCAGTCTCATCGTTGGCCACAGCAGGGGGTAGTTCAAATACCTTCAGGCCGAGTGTCCCTACTTCAGCTACAGATTCTCACTCATAAGTCGTTTTCCGATACGCAATGAACGCACTTGCAGTGTTGTCGAAAAAGGAGAGTGAAAGCGTGTGAAAAATCAAAAGGAAAGCAGATCATCAGCGTTTACACACGAGAGAAGATGCATTTTCAAAAGAACTTTCAAATTGCAAAAATTAATTCGAACATTCATTTTTAAACCCAAGAGGAATAACTTTTTTAACTTCTAAAATAAATATTAATTTACAAAACGAATTTCTGAATTCAAAAAGAAAAATTTGAATCTGGAATAGAAATAAATTTTAAATATTCCAAAAATGAAGCTAGTTTTCCTTCACTTGATTGACACAAGAAATGTTTCGCTTTCATCCGTAAACATAATCATTTACTGCAGTAATCACTACCCTGTTGTCGTGTGCAAATGAACGTGCTTGTGAAGATGTGTGCGTACTTTGCGTTAAGCCGTGCTGGTTGGCAAGAGGAGCGGAAATTGCGGACTCTCCATCGTGAAGTTGGGATGGCGAGAGCTTGAGAGCGTCAGAAGGCAAACACTCAGGCAGAAGTCCCATTTCAGGCAGCGAGGAAGTGTGGACCTACATTCACGCACAGCAAAAACATTTACGTGTAAATTCGGCACTTCAACGTTTTCTTTATTTCAAACAACCACACTTTTGCAAACTAACATACTTTGTGTGAACCATTACTTGGAGCAATATTTCAATATTCCAATTATTCCATCAAAGTACAATGTTCTTGAATCAGGATCTATTATTTGTGCCAGCTATTGTGTGTGTATCAAAGCTGAGGGAAACCGATCGTAAATGTTGGAAGGATAAGGATTGCATTGGTTGGAAAGAGACAGAGGCAAGATGAACAGAAAACGACTACTGAGACTACTGCTCCCCCTTTTAGGGTCATAATTATTCCCACCTTCTTTTTGGGTCAACCGGGGAAGGTTTTTGGCCCAACTCTTTTCAAGGGTAGAAAATGATAAAGTTTGGAAGGATAACACTTAGATTGATGAGAAAGGGGCACACATGAGACAGATTGTTTTAATTATTTAAGATTGAGACCTAAAGAAAAGTGAGGTGACAAAGGGTAAAAAGGCTATAAAATGCCAGTGAGGTCAAAGTTGGACACAATAAGAAAGGAAATGAATGAACTTGAAAAGAGGAGGCAGGAGTGGAGGAAACAGTTATCTGCAGGTTTAAAAGGGTTGTGTTCGCTTGGGTATGGTTAATGGGGGTGGAAAAGATTGTGTTTATGGCCAGGGGATGACAAATAAAGGTGGCTGTGCATCATCTGCTTGAATCCCTGGAGAGAAGAGTGGGGTTGAACATCCTGAGGAAGGTGATTCCACAAATGGGAGAAAAGATGAACAAAGGAGCTGAAGTGTACAGTAAGCCTGGATGTTAGGAGTTTAACGATGAGGGGGTTAATTGAAGAATGTGTACATCCTGGAGTTGCTGAGAACAGCCAGCTTCTTTTCTTTTCCTCTGGAGTGAGGGTCATGGAAGAACAAGGTTAAATTGACAGTGAGGTTGCAGGACAACAATTGGGCAAAACTGGCAAGGGGGTAACAAAAAAGAAAGGAAAAGAGAAAGGGAAAGAGAGAGCAGAGGAAACACTGGAATAAGGAAGTAAGAGGGTTGGCTTCAGATGAGTTAGTGGGGGTAATAAAGATAATGAGCCAATATGGGGAATGACACGAGTTGACATTATACTGCCTGCTTGGGGTCCGGGGGGATGGTCAGCTTTAAATGATGTGATGAAGGATTAATGCCCGATAATACATCAAATTCTCCTTCCCATGGCGGTCTTCATACCTCGATCAATGTCCTGTTGATTTCATCCGTTGTTCTACCTGTCTGCCGATTCAGATCGACACAAGCCTTCACCAGCAAGACTAAATTGTGTGCTGTTACAGCGTCATTAGGATTTCATTGCTAGTTGTGTTGAAAATAATGTGCACAAAAAATAAAGGAGAGTTACATATCAATCGACGTTGAGCGTGAAGTTAATCATAAGCCTGGTTGCTCCCCTCGATTGCCAGACATTTCCTCAACTGCGTTGCTGGAGCTGATTCCAAGGCGTGTCAGCTCGCTTTACCCCACGACGTGCAATCAACTCTGTTTGATTCTGATCAAGTTCCCAGAGTGCCTTATTCTGCTTTGTATTATACAACAGCTTTGAAAACCAATAGTGCAGAAGGGTTGAAGGAGATTCGAGAGAGTAAAAAAAGTGGGGGAAAACAGCAAAATTATATAATGGCATCCTGATTTTCTTTTCAAACTTTCATGCTTGATTGCATGGTAGCTTTTGTTCTTGATGAACTTGGTTTGTGCAAAAAAAAAGAAGTGGACTTCAACACACAAGGATTATCAGATGAAATGGTGCGATACAATGGCATTTGAGCTCGGTAGAAAAATCTCTCCATTCTCAACCTGCTTTCCTTTTTTCCCCTATATTTTCCCTAACTACGTTTTTGTTCTCCAATGTTCCTCCCCAAATTGCATAAGTAGTTCGAAAAGGCCATGTGGATGTGACACTAAAATAACTTTAAACTTTTAAAGTGTGCTGCAACCTGAACTGCATAACCCTGTATCAGAGAGGATACACTTTGGCAGCTGGTCTCGTTGTTCGCATCAAGTGCCCCACCTTTACCGACAGGGGTATTAGTCCCACTTTACTCTAATTGACGCATGTCGAACACATGCATGAGAGCAATGTAAAAACAAATAAACGAGAATTGCAGGCATTCACAAGTCAATGCAACATGTCTCTCCGCATTTGCTACCTCATCAAGAAGTAACAGGGTGCAAAATCTGTGTTCTAGCACTAGTAAAGTCTCATTCCTAAGATGTGACAGATTTTGACCTTTGACCTCAGGTCAAAACTGCCCTCTTGAAGAATTTATAAATCAGAACTGGAAAAAAGACGTATAAAACCATGCAATATGTTGGTCAATGCCAATTAGTTAAAGCTTAGAGTGGTCACATATAAAATACAGGTGGCCACATATTCAAGGTTATTGAATATTCCAATAAAATACTGCTCTATGCAAACCTGAATGACAAGTATTTTGGCCACAGAATACAGGTGATCATAAAAGACAGATGGTCAGATAATAAAGGTTTACTAATTCAAGAAAATACGTCAACAGCTAGGCCATACATAAGAGCATGACCTCATATGCAAAAAGAGTTTTACGACACCTCAAGGTGCAACATCCCCAATATGAGAACACACTTAAACCTTTCCCAGATTAAGACAGCAGAACAATGTTTACTTCCGTTTGGCTGTCAGGGTTGTGAGTATTTTGAAATATTAATGATTGGTAGATCAGAAATATTAACTTCACGTCTGAATTTGATCTTTGGCCTCCTGTGGAATCCAACAAAAAACATCAAACTCATGTCTGTTTACTTCAATCTGTATTGGCTGTGTTCAGGTATCATTTTGCCAATTATTGTCTGCATTTGTTGAAATACAAAGGCATGACAAGCCACAAACCATGATATTGTAACCAATTTTGACCTTTTCCCATTTGGAAATGTCAAAAGAGGAGGCCAGGCCAATGTTTACCTGCTTTAGTATGTCAGGGCTGTGGTAAGGTATCATATTCTTGTCCAAGTTGGTTGCAATATGTATGCTTGGCAAGCCAAAAGCCTTAATTTTTATTTAATTTGCACTTTGCCCTTGCCAACCCCTGTGCCAAATATAAAGACATATACCAAAAAAAATGTCCGTCTACTTCATTCCATAGTGGATGGAGTAAAGCATCATTTTACAATTTATTGGCTGCATTGGTTGAAATAGAGGCATGTCAAGTCCAAACCCTTAATTTTGTGACTCATTTTAACTTTGACCCCTGTAAAATCCCCAAACCAACTCTACTAGGGGTGTTTGAAAGAACACTCTCCCCCCCCCCTTCCCCCACAAATCTATCAACACAAATACAAGGGAATGGCAAGGCAAAATGCGTGATGACCTCTGCCATTGAAGGTGGATGGAGGTCACGTTTGCACACCTGTCTGTTTGTTTGTCTGTCTGTCTGTGAGCAGGATATATCAAAAAGTCATTGATGGATTCAGATGAAATTTTGTGGACCGGTTGGGTGTGTGTCAAAGATGAAGTGACTACATTTTTAATGAAGATCTGGATCCGACGACTAGAATTGTTAAAGTGATTCTCACCATTGAGTGATGGGGCCAAAAAACGATATATCACATGATATCTCAAACGTTGTGGACAGATTCGGACGAAATGTGGTGGATGAGTTTTGTAAGTGACAAGAACAATCAGATTAGATTTTGGTTCAGGTCCGGATGCAGATCCGGCCCATCAGTGGGAAACAAAACGTAAACTGTTCAGCCTGGTGGAGGTATGCACTCCACCCAGCATCTTGCATGACGCTCAACATTAAAAAAAGGATAGAGCATGGATCAATAACTATAGGTTGGCAACCATTGCACAGGCTTGATGGGCCTAATGGCCTCCTCCTGCATTGAAGTTCCTCGTCAGGGAACTCAAAATTGAAATATTAGAAAATCATTGGTTTAAACATGCACAGAGAGGTCATTCTATCTTTTGCAAAGGAGAACAGGAGAATAGAGGTGAATGTAAAACATTTGGGAAGGCAAACGAGTTGATTGGCTGGTGATTAGAAGTGACTATGTAAGGAAGGAAACAAGGAAGTCTTAAAGGAAGTTGGAGGTGTAATATCTGACAATCATAATGGAAGTTTGAATGGCCAACATCCCATATAAGGCTAGTAAACACAAAACCATAACAAACAAATGGTCTTCCAGAAGGAAAACAATGGATTCAGAAGCCCCAATTCACGACAGAACGCTTTTGTGATGGTGCATAATAATGAAGATCTGAGAGGTAGTGCCCAGCAGAGTCCAGTCAAGTGACATAATGCATGCTTTTTCAAATAACCTTGGACATAAAGTATAATCACTCTCAAGTAGCAAGAGACAGGACCATTTGTGTACTCGAATTAAAACATTATTTTTTTTAATAGTATGCTTGCATTTCTCAATACAAGTAAAACGAAATGGGCACTCGGTGGAGCGCATCCCTCTCCAACAGAATGCCTGATCCAGTAGAACATATCGGGGTCAAGAAAAATTTTGAAATATCATGCTACATTTTATATCGTGTTTGGCCCCAACTCGCAATGGTGAAGAATCACATAACAATTAAAAAAACTCGTCTCCAGATCTGGATTCAGATCTTCACGAAAATCGAATCAATTCTTCCTTGCAACACACCCAACCTGTCCACCAAGTTTCATCCGAATCCGTCCGCAACTTTTTGAGATATCGTGCTATATAGTAATTTATCCCGATCTCTCAATGGTGAAGAATCACTTTTAAAATTATCGGATCCAGATCCGAATTCAGATCTTCACCAAAATCTATTCAGTTCATCCTCATCACACACTCGACATGCCCACCAAATATTATCCGAATCCATGCACAACTTTGAGATATCTTGCACATAAACAAACAGACAAACAGTACAGGGGTGAAAACATAACCTCCTTTCACCTTTGGTGGCGGAGGTAAAAATATGTCTCGTAACTGGTGAACAAAACTTGTGATTTCAATGAGCAAGAAGTTCGAAAAGAATGGTGCAAGATTTTAGATTGCAGTCACTTGCTGGAAAAAGAGGCTTTATCAGTCATCCCCCTCCCCCTTACCTATTTCACCTATCTCTTTCCAGAGTCATATATTGGAAGATAATAATAATAAAAAGCCAAACACAGACTGAAGATCCTCTGTCATTCCAAGTCTTTCCTTTAACAATCAAAAATAATACGTCAATAAGGCCTTTGTCCATCACTCATTGGAGTACTGCTCTGCACTATGGGTCTGTGGACCAGTATCACATCTGTCTCTCCTTGATTCTATAGAATAAAAAGCTCTCATCATTACTGGAACCAACACACAATGTGTCAGAATCTAAAGGTCTGTGACTCACGCATCGCAGATAGGTCGGTCACCTCTGTTTTTCTTTTTTTGACTAATTCTAATATAATCTTGCTCCTTCTGCTCTCTGAACTCTCACTCACTCCCCAGCTCCTCCAAGATCCATGCATTCCTCCAGTAACTTATCATTGGTTCATCTCCCTAAATCCAAGCTTTTAGCACCCCTCAAATGTTTTTTTAACGCAGTCACTTCACTCCTCATTCAGCCTAGATTTTGCATGCCAAAAAAAGAGATTCTGCCATTACAATATTTTGACTTCAAGTCCAACATTAAACTTTATAAACAACTTCCAACAGCAAAACTCAACGTGAGACGGATTGCACAAATTCATTCGCTATGAATGTTTTAAGAACATCAGTGTGAAATTACATCCAATAAAAGGTAAGGCTGCATAAAGCCTAAGTCACATTTGCTCTACGGCGAGGATACGGCGGCCGTACCCCCCCCCCCTTGAATTGACAGAAACGTGCGGTGGCCGCAGAGTTTCTGAGGTGGCCTCAGGGTGGCCCTATGCCGTATGGCTATCTTTTACAGGCCGTAGGGGTCGCCGTGGAATTATAGCGCAGAGTTATCACTTTTTTCATTTCTACGTTGGCCGTAGCAATTCGAAAAGCCAAGCTGTGACGTAGATGTGTTCCACGTCGACCGTAAGTAGGGTGTACGGTGGGCTTGCGTTATTCATGCGGCTGCCATAGGCTCTTATCAATGAAAAATGAATTTTGCCAACCCCCAAAAAATTACGGCGGCCACACTATTTCCACGGTCGTCGTAGGGTAGTGCAAAGGCGTCCTGTGTTCAACGTACATTGGCCTTGCGGTCTGTGTGACTACCTGCGGGCAACGCAGGGTCGAAGCACAATTCCCCGACGCCTGCCGTGCATCCGACGTACGGCCTCCGTGGCAGTCTGCGTCGACCGTACGTCCACCGTGCGCTACCGCTAGAGATCGGAGTATAGGTGTTTGCCTATACTCCGAACTGGTATATTCAGTTATATATATTATAGTTACAGTATATTCAGTTATATATATATATATATATATATATATATATATATATATATATATTATAGTTATAGTATATTCAGTTATATATACTGGTATATTCCGAACTGTTATATTTTTATTTCAGTAAAAAAAGAACTGGGATATATACCCACTCGTAACCGTCCGTCTGGCCGCACGTTCGCCTTAGGGCCCCCTGCAGTCGCCTTGCGGGCACCTTGAGGCTACCTTGCGTCTACCTTGAAAATTCTATGGCCGCCGCAGGGACGCCCTAAGGTCACGGTGCGACATCAAATCAAAGACCGTACGGCACCCCCATGTTTTCGGTCTCAACAATTTCTAAATACCCCGTGCGGCTCCCGGAAAAATAAAAACATATGTGACTGCTACATTGTGTGACCGTGGAAATACTGCGGCCGCCCTATAATTGCTAGTGGCCGTAGATTTTGTAGACGCTACGGCCGCCGTGCCAAATGTGACTTTGGCCTAAGAGATAGCTGAAAGAGAATCAATGATCACCCGACAAGCAATGATCATCAAGTTTGTAGGAAGGTGATTTAAGCAAGAATTTGGAGTGACAACACACCGACTCTGAGAAGAATGTCGACAAACACCAGGGGATCTTTGAAGTTCACCAACGAATGCGAACATACGGGACTCTGAGCTTGACATACACCTGATGGATGGCACACTTTATGTGAAATTCCTTGTCAGCAAGATGCAAGAGCACCAATCCAAGTACATAGTCAGATCGGGAATCAAACCCAGAGTAGGCAGCTCAAAACCAAGTGTGCTACCTCGGCACCATCCTGTTGGACCACGAGGGAATGTCAGGTCAGGTATGGGAGCAAGCGCCAGAGCAGCGCATCACTGTGTCCACTTTCCGCCAGTACTCCAGGAGACTCTGTCTGGCCATCTCCCAGGCAGATGCCTGGCCCATCCCCATCTCCTTGGGATGCCGATCAACCTACTGCAACCATGAGGCATGTGCTTGGCCCATTGGCCCACTCCACTCATGAGGCTCCCTCAGTGAGAGAATCTGGTGAGCAGGATCAGCGTCAGGAAAATGAGCCACATGTCGATACAACCGCAGCTGACAATCATGGACTATCCAGGTAACAAATCTCATCCGAGTATCTCTCAGCAACCGCTTATTGGACACAAAGTCCAACCAGCATTAGCCAAGGATTCTCTGAAGAGACTTGGTACTGGAGGAGTCAAGTCTCACATCTGTAGAGCAAGACTGCAAGCACCAAGGACCTGAAGACTCGAACTTTCGTCCTCCTGCAGAGGTACCGACAGCGCCACACCCCATAATCCAGTGAATCCATGACTCCCCAGACTCGACCCAGACGTCTGTTGACCTCGGGCTCACAGCCAGCAAAGACATGAATATCACTGCCAAGGTAAGTGAATCTCTCTGTGACCTAAACATCCTCACCACAAGCAGGCACAGACAGGATGGCAGCATCCCAGATGTCATTGAAAGCCTGGATCTTAGTTTCGACCCAGGAAACCCGTAACCCAAGTGGCTCCAACTCCTCACTCAGTGCCTCAGGGGGTCCCCAAAAGGATATTCAGTCTCCGCAAAGATGACTGCATCAGCTGCAAAATCAAGGTCAGAGATCTTGACACTCACAAATAATGCACCGCAGCTTGATCTCTCCGACATCCTCGGAGAATCCAGTCCATACAGTCCATACAAGCGCTGAAAAGTGTGGGGGCCAGTACACACCCCTGACAAACTCCAGTAACAACTGGAAATAAGTCAGAGATGGTACCACCACATCTCACAGCACTCTCAGTACCAGAGTATAGTTCAGACATCAGATTGATCAGTTTTGGTGGCACCCCACGAAGACCGAGAATCCTCCAGAGGGCATCCCGATTCACTGAATCGAACGCTTTGCAGAGGTCAACATAGGCTGCAAGCAGCCCCTGCCGAAACTCTCGTCTGCGTTCAGTGAGGACCCAAAAAGCAAGAATACGGTCAATCATTGACCTCGTTGATGTGAAGCCTGACTGCTCTGGGTGGTCGTGCTCAAGCAGATGGTGGCAAACCCTATCAAGAATTATCCAAGCAAAGACCTTACCCGGGAGGGAAAGCAGCGTCACCCCCTCAGTAGTTGTTGCAGTCCTGGTGATCACCCTTCCCTTTTCAGAGAAGGACAGCAAGACCCCTCTTCCAGTCAGTTGGGATGATGCCTGTGTCCAAACAGAGCACAAAACTGCATGCAATGACACGAGTACAGCATTTCCACCAGCCTTGAGAAGTTGAGCATGGATGCCACAGATCCCAGCAGCTTTGCTCCATATCAACAGGTTCACCGCAACTTGTTTCCACAAACAAAGATGGATCACAGTTGATTGGAGGGTCAGCAAATGGAATAGTGACACCCCCCACATTCAACTCAACAGTTGGTGGGTCAGCCTGGTGCAGCTGCTCAAAGTCACTGGCCCAGTGGGCCTTCCCTTCAGACTCCTCTGTCAAGAGCCCACCACCCTCTGCTATAACTGCAGTACACCAAGGGATGGGCTTGGAGGAACGCAATGCACAAATTCCCCGATAAGCAGGACGAGAATCACGACCATAGGTGATGCTCTACCCCTTTGCAGATTCCTCACACATTGGCCTCCTTGTCCACCCTCAGCACACGTACAGCTCAGCTCTTCCATGAAGCCTGGCCCTGTGCCTCTGGTCAATGGTAGCCAGTGTCCTATGAGAGAAAAATTCTTCTTCACCCGACGATGAGTCCACTGGCAACATCAAGGATGGTCGTCTTGAAGGCACTCCACAACTCCTCAGGATTCCCCAAAGTAACCAGACCCCCAAATTCCCACTTAGCCTGTTCACAAACTCCTCAGATTCCCTCTCATCCTTGAGATTCCCAACATCCAGCCTATGCTGGGATGTTACCATTCTCCCAGATTTAAGCTGCAACTTCAGAGTTGCTACAACAAGCCTGTGGTCGGTATTGAGGAACTGAGCACTCCGGTAGACCCTGCGTTCTGGATCATCCTCCACTGACCATCAATGAGCACATGGTCAATGTCCTTTGCCACATCACCAGCATTGGAATACCAAGTCCAATGATGAGCTTGTGGGTGCTAAAACCATGAACCACTCACCATAAGTCCACAACTTCGTGCAAAGTCAAGGAACTTAGGTGCTATTCTGGTTCACAGTTCTACACCCATGGGGACCAAAACATGTCTCATAACCATCCCTATCAGTTACAGTCGATGCATTGAAATCCCCCAAGACTAGAAGAGTATCTCGCCTGGGGCACTGATCAACCACAGATTCAAGCGTGGCATAGAATGCGTCCTTCACAGTGAGGTCACTCGCCTCAGTCGGAGCATATACAGAGACCAGGGAAACGACACCCAAGGAGTGATGAATCCTTAGTCTCATAATACGCTCGTTGACCGGTGTTGCCTCTATTATCATGCGAATCAGCTTATTGGACACAGCTAGAGCAACTCCTTGGACATGGTGACCATCAGAGCAACCAGACCAAAAGCAGGTGTAACCACCAGCCATGATCTCGCCACTATCCGTTCTCCAAACCTCAGAGAGTGCTGCAATACTGATGTTCAAACGTTGGAGCTCAGATGATAACAGAGACAGGTGATCATCCTCTCTTCGGGATAGGACATTCCAGGCACCCACCCGAAGGGACTGCCTCAGGTTAACACAAGGAGACCACCGTTTGGTGGACGACACCTCAGCACCACTCCGCCACACACCACTGCAATCTGATCCATGAGGTTTACCCCATGCTTTGCCTCCTATCAAAGAATGGGGGTCCCAAAGGCTTTGATCCAATTCCATCATCTGGTGAGCTGCCCTGCGAAGGGCAGCAGCACAGGAGGTACTCCCACGGAGTAAGTTTTTAGCTTTCTTTACGTTTGTGGGTTTTGCAGAATGAAGTGTTTGACAGTGGCCGGAGTGCAAATCCTGCCACCAAGGTCCTAAAAAACAAGTAACCCAACTGCAGGAGGACGTTCGCAGACACATTTGGGCACAAGGTATGGATGGCCGTTGGCTCACAAGGAGCTCCTCCACCGCTTGATAGGTTTTGTTTTCAATCCTGTTGGGTGTCCATGTCATACACCATCCTCATCAGAAAACCTGGTGGTGGAGACAGCATAGTCGCAAAATTATGTTTATATGATACCTGTAGCAAAATACAGATCTAATCTGGCTTGACTTGACCAAAAAATGCTGAGTGAATGTGTCTATACAATAATAAAGTTCTGCACTCTATCTGTGGTATATAAGGTATTTGAGAGGCTCAGTTTGTCGAAGTTGTGCTTGGTGTGTTTTGATTAATATTGTCCATATTAAACACGGTGCAAACAGCGACATGGATCCGGGCGCATGTGATAATGCCGTTAAAGCATGAACACAGAGCCAAGGTATATTTTTTAAATTATCCATCCCAGTATATTTCTGTTCCTTTTCACAATGATGCATTTTCAAATCCAAGATACCCACTTTCACTTGGCCCCATGGCTCCAGGCATGACGACTTCAACTAAAAATCAACACGAATGAGCTGGATTCATTACGTGCGTTCCTTTACTTTGGAACCAGTCGTGCTTTCTGTAGCCTCGGGGACATCAGGAAAATTTGAAACCATTGCTTTGGCAATGCCAGCGAAAAGAAATAAAGTTTTTCCTCGGCCACACTGCAGACCACCTAAAATGAACTGAAATTAGCCAAGTTTTTGTTTGCAGACTTGGGCATTATTCTGCTTGGCTGATTATTATAGAATTCATTGTTTCTGAAATCCCTTCCTACGAAATGTAGTAACCTGATAAATTTAATCTCTCGTGGAAAATATTTGTTCAGCATTTTGTTAATTTATTGAGTTATCATCACAGAAACAATATTCATGTGAAACTTCGGGGACATTGTAAAAGGTTGTAATAGACACAAAGTAGTGCTGGCAGGATGGCCTAGACCCTAGAGGTATGTACAACCACTTCTGATCTGTCTAACCTGGGTTGGAATGTGGACCCAGCTATAAACTGCTACCCTGGTGTTTCACATGCAGGGCGGTGTATCAATGTGTGTGCCTTCCATTGGAAGGATGTCAAGCCAGAGGATCCATCTGTTAGCACTGGTTGTTGGCGGACATTAAAGATCCCACCATGCCTTGAGCAAAGAGAAGATGAGTTATGTTAGGCCTGAATAAATTACAAATTCATACCATCTTCAATTGAATGTTCAGCCTGGCCAGCCAGTTCGTGGAAGACTTCCTCAACCCTATAACATGGAAATAATTGCAGCCTTTAAAGAAGAAGTAGTAGTCGTGGTAGTAATAGTAGTCGTAGTACTCGTAGTTGTGTAATATACACGAGCACATTACCCGTATGGTGATTGAGTCATCCCCCTACAGTGACTGACACACACACACACACACACACACACACACACACACACACACACACACACACACACACACACACACACACACACACACACACACACACACACA
>NC_140962.1:46271625-46276625 GCF_056783735.1 Eptatretus burgeri
AGAATAAATACATTGGAGACTTCGACTGCACGACTTGCCAAACAAGCTTGTAAAGTGTCGTTTCATGGTGGAAAATTGAGCAATTTCCGAGGAATATGGCTGCAGGCATGCACACATATAACTCAGACAAACTTAATTTGCAATTTCTTGAATTTCTCTTTGATGACCCTACCACCTAAGAATATCAATTTCTGTTCTTCATAGTTTTGGTCACAGATGGCTGAGCAGACTTAAGTTTATGCTCCACTGAATCACATCACGATTAGTCAATGTTATTGTTACAAAATAGATTTCTGCAGTCTTAAAAAAAACACATGTTCCTTACAAGCTTTGACATTTTTATAAATCACATATATTGGCATGTGATATACCAACTTGATGACCAAATTTTACAAAAAGTGAAAAGAAAAAAAAAACAACTTTCCACCAGCTCCCAGTTAACATATGTATGTATGTATGTATGTATAAAAGAATCAACTATGTACAGTATTTATTAAATAAATAAAGCTCTTTCTCAATGCACTTCATATGTATATGTATATATATATATATATATATATATATATATATATATATATATATATATGTATGAAGACCCACCCACACCTCTCACCTGTGAATGGAGAGAATAGCCAATTCGCTCTCACCTAATCAACTAAACCCATGTGGCGAGGATTATATAAATAATTGACACCTCCCACACTCCTCTAGCCGAAATGTGTCCGATGTGTGAATTTCCCAATGCTACACACCCCCTCAGCGACCAGACTGGTTTCATCGCTTATTGGCGAATAATCAGCGATAGTGTTGACAGACATTCACACATGTTTGTACTACGTGTGAATGTCCTCGTACCACCCTCTCCCTGCATGGTAGATCCCTGCTTGTCATCGGCCACCCGCTGCCAGTGGGCGGCACTGTGTATTTCCGGCATCCCGCCCCTTTCCAGGGCTCCACATCTCATTGCACCATCCTGGTCTGCAGTTCCTGGCCAAGACGGCCTGTGGTGATGCTCCCATTACAAGCACAGTACTTTTCTGGTGCCTTTCTTCCCACAAATCCTCCACCTGGCCTCACCTGGCCAGAAAGTCTAACACTTTCAACTTACTATAAACTCTATGATTATGATCACCACCTCCTCGGTGCAGGTTTTACAATACAAATTAACTCTGACAGGTCCCTGTTACAAGTGTAAAGCTAGCCTAACCATTATATGCGGTACTTGTTAAGTTATTACATTCTACCAATGTATCCCTCACCCTTCCAGGCTACAATATTTATTACTCGGGGGGCTTCGATTCTGTAAGCAGATATTTGGGTGCATCATATGTGTAGAAGTAATAAATGTAAGCTTTTATATATTTGATGAAGTGGATTGTGCTTGCATTCTGCAAGTAGTGAAATACATCAAGTAAATCAAGAGTGAATGATCTTAAGCCACCCATTTTTTTTTCACGAGCTTGTAAGTTCTATCTTGCAGGTAATACAAACGTGCACCATGACCCAGATATCAAACTTGACATTTTATGACTATTACTCAAAATAATAGTTTTACACCAAGAAGGAAATTCCCAGACGAAAATATCCCACAACACAGGTATTTTCAGATTGTGCATTCGAACAACAATACAGAAGCATAATGAGATTGGAGAAGTTAAAGATAAAAATGGTTTGGAAGATCTTCTTCCAATAAAAAAGAAGATCTGAAAATAATGGTTTGGAAGGAAGATCCTCATGATATATGACAAATTTGATATTGTCATCAAAATAAAAACTCAGCAAAACAGATGAGCAATAATACTTAAAGACAAGATTCTTTAGAGATAGAAAAAAAACCCAAGTGTTGGATGAACACAAGAACTGATACAGACATCCTGAAGGGGTTCAAGTGTAAGAAGGTCTCCTGTCAAAAGTGGTCTCCATGGGTCAGGTCAGGTATGGGAGCATGTGCCAGAGCAGCACATCCATGGGTGAGTTGCTGTGAAAAAGCCCTTTCTGCATAAAGGTAACAATTAAGCCAAGATAGTGAAATATGCCAAATAACATCAGAGTTGGGAAGCTAATCAGTGGGGAAAGGTACTTTGGAGTGATGAGTGAAAGTTTGAAATTTTTGGTACAAAAAGAAGGCCGTATATCAAAAGTGAGAAGTATAAGGATGTGTGTCTATAGCTTACTGTAAAGCATGGTGGAGGCTCTGTTCAGGTTTTGGGATGTATTTCTGTTGTTAGTGTTGGTGATTTGGTAGCAATTGAAGGAACAATGAATGCTGACAAGTACAAGCAGAACCTAATCCACAGTGGTATCGCATCAGGAAGGAGGCCAATTGACGACAACTTTGTTTTCCAACACGATAATGACCCCAAACACACTGCAGATGTCGTGAAAATATATTTACAATGAAAAGCAGAGTCAGGAACTGTACAACTAAGACAATGGCCCCCTCAAAGTCCTGACCTTAACATCACAGAAGCTGTTTGAGATTATTTGGACAGGAAGAAAAACAAAAGCAACCAAAATCAAAAGACGAATGAGGGTTAACATTGCAGGATGCATGGAAGAATCTCCCAATGGAATTTCTTGAGAAATTACAGGAAAGTGTTCCAAAATGGATATCTGCTGTTCTGTACGAAAAAGGTGATCACACCAAATATTGAAATTTAATTAACAATGTAAAATACAATTAATTTTTGTTTCTTAATAACACATGATCATTGTAGTTCCTTTTATTTATGAAAATATGCCAATGTGACATTAAAAATGATAATTTCCAAGGTAGCCTAACACTTTTGCACAGTACTGTTTGCATGTACCAAAATATCATGTAATTATATTGTTACATTTGTGTAGGGAAGGGGTTGACATCACCTGAGAACAGTTAGAAATGTAAAGCTTCGTATGGTCTGTGTTCAGGTATTTAGCCAAGTAATAAGCAGGGCCATGTTAGCTTAAGAATTGTCCTGTTTAAATGTGCATCACATGGAGGGTGATGCTTGGTAATAATTAGTCAGGGTTTAAGACGAAGCAAATGTATGTACAGCTTCCTGTGATGTCACCAGGTGGGGGCTGGGTGTGGCCTGAGAGAAAGAGAGAGAGGATGAGTTTCATCACCCCAGAGGTGGGGGGGGGGAGGGGAAGAGCTGTGATCGCCTCGTGAGAGGGCGGAGTTTGGTGTTCTCGTAAGAGAGAGGAGAGTACGTGAAGGAGTGTTGGTTCGGCATGGTGAAGAGTTGGGATCGCGCCAAAGAAAGATGGAAAAACTATTTGTCTGAGAGGAATGGTTTGCCTGCTTTTATTCCTTCCTTATCCCTGTTCCTGTTTCGTCGCATGCTCGCCGGCTCCGTTGCTCGCTTCATGTTTCTGCTTCATCGTCATGCCCATGTGCTTCATCATGCCTACTCAACTGTTCATTGCTGGTTCAGCGTGCCGACTCGCCTGTTCATCATCCTGCTCATGTACTTTGTCGCCTGTTCATCGTTGGTTCATCGTGCCTGCTTCGATGTTTCCACCAGCAGAGCTAAGGCCCCACCCGGTTTATGTTCCCTTTCCCCGTCTACGCTTGAGTCCGGTGTGTGATGCCCTATTGTCCAGGAATTGTTCCATGAACATGACAATGAATTCAGCTTACTGCAGTGGTCTGCCCAGTCACCAGATCTCAATCGAATTGCACATCTGTGGAATGAGATGGAATGAGCTATTCGGGGTCGAGATCTGCTACCAGCCAACTTGACACAACTGTGGGAAGCATTGGAGTCAACATGGGCCAAAATCCCTGGAGAACGCTTTTGACACCTTGAAGAGTCCATGCCTGACGAATTGAGGCTGTTCTGAGGGCAAAAGGGGGTGTAACTTTATATTAGGAAGGTGTTCCAATGGTTTTGTGCATTGCTTTGTATATATATATATATATATATATTGTATGTCAGCCCAGGTTGTAACCTGAAACTGAGCTACGAGGTAACCATGTAAACTGGTACTGTACTGTCCATGGTCGGGTCGTCGGCGACGAAACCGGCAACCCCACCCGGGAAACCGGGTGAGGAGGGTGTGTGTGGACACCCAGCAGGATTAAAAATAAGACCTGTCAAAGGGCGGAGGAGCTCATGGAAGAGCCAACGGCCATTTACACTCCCTCCTAGGGTTACAGGTTGGTGGTAAGCAAGGGCATGCTCACTGTAAAAATTTAGGCTCCATTAACTTCATAATGGCAGGACAACTTCAACATGGGCAGCAACCAGCTCGTAGGTTGCCGTGGGCGGTACCGGCCTACGTCAAAAAGAATGATACAAACCCTCAAGCAAGATCGTGAAGGCCTGTCCTTCCCTATGATAGTTCTCATGGACCCGATGTGCATTCAAGCTTGAGGTTTGGGAGTTGGAACATTGGTTCAATGGTGGGAAGAAGTATGGAGGTAGCAATGGAACTGAGAAAGAGGAAAGTGGATGTGTGTTGTGTGCAAGAAACAAGATGGAAAGGAGGCGGAGCAAGATTCGTTGGTGCGATGGGGGTCAGGTATAAGTTTTTGTGGTCAGGTGGTGATGGAGCTGCAGGAGTGGGAGTTTTGATAAAAGAGGAACTGAGTGGTAATGTTATTGATATAAAAATAATTAGTGACAGGATTCTAGTGGTGGTAATGGTACATGGGAAGGAATTAATTTGTGTGGTAAGTGGATATGCGCCGCAGGTGGGACGAGAGGAAGTTGAAAAAGAAAAGTTTTATGAAGATCTGATAGCAGAAGTGGAGAGCACGGGGCCAAAATAATTTTTAATTGTCACTGGTGAATTCAACGGTCATGTGGAGAAAGATGCGGAGGGCTATGAAGGTGTTCATGGCGGTTTTAGTATTGGTAGGAGAAATGATGAAGGAAGAAGTTTATTAGAATTTTGCGCAGAGGCGGATCAGGTTGTCATGAAGAGTTGGTTCAAGAATGAGAAAAAGGCAACATTTAGGTCCGGTGGAGCAGAAACAGAGATCGATTTTATGTTAGTAGAAAAAAGTTGGA
>NC_140962.1:46281625-46394125 GCF_056783735.1 Eptatretus burgeri
ACCAATTATCTGCCATCACCACACACAACCGCACTCTGCACCACAACTTCGCATGGTAACAAACCACAATCATGGGGATGGACTATTCCAAGGGAAGCCGCGAGGTTATTGAGGCAGAGTGGTCAGACGACCGATCGATAAACAGGCATGTTGATTTCAACCTGGCTTTCCAAGCCCTGCACAGACACCTATGCAAACACTGAAAGCCAACAACCAACCCCAGACATGGTCAGGCTCAGCCCAATCTGGATTCCCAACATGCTGAGCCAGGTTTTGGTTCCCCTCTCCTCAGCCACTCTCAATCCCAAAATTTGAATCACAACATAATTTATTATTTACTGTTTCTTCATTACTGTCTGTGAGGAACCCTAAACTTGATGCTACCGAAATGTTAGGCCCAAAAAAGGATTCTCCTTTCTTATGATCTCTACTTAATGTCTTGAAGGGTTTCACCAGTCCACTCCAGGTAAGAGCTTCTGCTCCACTATGAGATGGGCCAACAAACCCAAAACGTATATCTGTGGCATGTTCCCTCTCTGGAGTGGACTGGTCTATAAAATTGATAATGTAGTTACCTTCCTGGTATTGGCTGCAGTACAATGCTATGGAGATTTAGGGGACTGGAGCTCTGTTAAGCTAATGCCTAATAGGTGGAGCCTTCATCAAGTTTGGAGGTTCGAGATTATAGATATATACAGTGGGGAGAACAAGTATTTGATACACTGCCGATTTTGCAGGTTTTCCCACTTACAAAGCACGTAGAGGTCTGGAATTTTTATCATTGGTACACTTCAACTGTGAAAGACTGAATCTAAAACAAAAATCCTGAAAATAACATTGCATGATTTTTAAATAATTAATTTGCATTTTATTGCATGAAATAAGTATTTGATACATCAGAAAAACAGAACTCAATATTTGGTACAGAAACCTTTGTTTGCAATTACAGAGATCAGACGTTTCCGATAGTTCTTAACCAGGTTTGCACAGACTGCAGCAGGGATGTTGGCCCACTCCTCCATACAGATCTTCTCCAGATCCTTCAGGTTTCAGGGCTGTCGCTGGGCAACACAGACTTTCAGCTCCCTCCAAATATTTTCTATTGGGTTCAGGTCTGGAGACTGGCTCAGCCACTCCAGGACCTTGAGATGCTTCTTACGGAGCCACTCCTTAGTTGCCCTGGCTGTGTGTTTCGGGTCGTTGTCATGCTGGAAGACCCAGCCACGCCCCATCTTCAATGTTCTTGTTGAGGGAAGGAGGTTGTTGGCCAAGATCTCGCGATACATGGCCCCATCCATCCTCCCCTCAATACGGTGCAGTCGTCCTGTCCCCTTTGCAGAAAAGCATCCCTAAAGAATGATGCTTCCACCTCCATGCTTCACGGTTGGGATGGTGTTTTTGTGGTTGTACTCATCCTTCTTCTTCCTCCAAACACGGCGAGTGGAGTTTAAACCAAAAAGCTCTATTTTGGTCTCATCAGACCACATGACCTTCTCCCATTCCTCCTCTGGATCATCCAGATGGTCATTGGCAAACTTCAGACGGGCCTGGACATGCACTGGCTTGAGCAGAGAGACCATGCGTGCGCTGCAGGATTTTAATCCATGACGGCGTAGTGTGTTACTTATGGTTTTCTTTGATACTGTGGTCCCAGCTCTCTTCAGGTCATTGACCAGGTCCTGCCATGTAGTTCTGGGCTGATCCCTCAACTTTCTCATGATCTTTGAGGCTCCACGAGGTGAGATCTTGCATGGAGCCCCAGAACGAGGGAGATTGAGTGTTATCTTGAACTTCTTACATTTTCTAATAATTGCGCCAACAGTTGTTGCCTTCTCACCAAGCTGCTTGCCTATTGTCCTGTAGCCCATCCCAGACTTGTGCAAGTCTACAATTTTGTCCCTGATGTCCTTAGACAGCTCTCTGATCTTGCCCATTGTGGAGAGGTTGGAGTCTGATTGATTGAGTGTGGACAGCTGTCTTTTATGCAGATAACGAGTTCAAACAGGTGCAGTTAATACAGGTAATGAGTGGAGAATGGGAGGGCTTCTTAAAGACAAAACTAACAGGTCTGTGAGAGCCGGAATTCTTACTGGTTGGTAGGTGATCAAATACTTCTTTCATACAATAAAATGAAAATTAATTATTTAAAAATCATGCAATGTTATTTTCAGGATTTTTGTTTTAGATTCCATCTTTCACAGTTGGTGTACCGATGATAAAAATTACAGACCTCTACGTGCTTTGTAAGTGGGAAAACCTGCAAAATCAGCAGTGTATCAAATACTTGTTCTCCCCACTGTATATATATATATATATATATATATATATATATATATATATATATATATATATATATATATATATATATATATATATATACATATACAAATACATACACACACACGCGTGCACACACACACACACACACACACACACACACACACACACACACACACACACACACACACACACACACACACACACACACACACACACACACACACACACACACACACACACACACACACACACATACACTTGGGGAAAAAAATTGTGTGTGTGTGTTGTTGATTATTATCTCCATAATTTGCATTTCAGAAGGCAGAATGGAGTCCTCCCAGGACTCGAAGTATCCAGGTTAATTTTGGTGAAGGATCGTGACTCATGGCCTAAGTTGTGAAGATGTAATGTCTTCGGAGTTTTGTTCCGAGGGCTATTTTCAGGATCGTCACCGAGCCCCGAACAGCCTCCAACTGTAGTTCGTTTGTGGTAATGTTCCTAGGGATGGTTTGTAGGATATTTGTCAGGTTCTTCTTCATCATTCCCATTGCTCCATTTATGACTGGTACAATTTCGGCATTCTTCAGCTTCCAGGATCTTTTCACTTCACTCTTGAGGTCTTGATGTTTGGTCATTTTCTTGATTTCTGTGTTATTTAAACCAAAACCACTGGGTACTGAAACAATGCCTTCTTTCCCTTTATGTATCTGAGTACTGTGTCCAGTGGATTACTCCACATACTTTGTTGTGTCTTTCTGACATGAGTTTTTTTTACATCCAAATCGGAGGCGGCTTGTGCTTTCTGTTTCTGCCTTGCAAAACCTACACTTGTCCGATTGGCTCAGTCCTGCCATTTTTTTTAAAAGCCATTTGTATAGTGTCCCTGGTTATTATTTCACTTATTCGAATGCAGCCTGTGGTTGCTTGGCTGCATCATTTTCTGAGGGCCCAGCTGTGCTGCTGATGCAATGCCCTCTGCTACCAGTAAGCTGGTACTCATTATTCCAACTTTAGAAGGATGACAGGCTGAGTCAACCCACCCGATGTTAATTCAAGGGTTATTTAAACAGGGGCTTGAACTCAAGAACCCTCAATCTTAAGCCAACCACCCTTCCTGTTAATCCAACACAGGCTCTGTCCTTTGTCTTGGATCATTTATAACGATTCGTTCTCCGTCTCAATTGAGCTGACTTCTTCTTAGCCATTCCAATGATCCTTCTTTGTCTATCCCCAATCTGTCCAACTCTTTTTTTATATATTTCCTTGCTCTTTTGTCTTTCTCCCAGTTGTCACTATATATCTGTTGGTATTTCGTCTTGAATTTTTCTTTTGTCTTTTTATGAAATTGTTGGGGCTGTATTTTTTTGCTGTTGCGGTTTGAAGCGTGACATCTTATATTCACACCTGTTTTTGGAAGTTTTTGTACGGTGAGTGAGAGATACCTTTTCCAGCTTGTATTGTGTTCATACTTGTGTACAATTTACACATACTCTGCTAAACCTACAGAGCAGTTTATACAAAGCTTTATTATGAGAATATGGAGAAGACAAATTAAGGATTTGGTCAAAAGGTCAAAGGTACCGTTTATAATACGGAATAAGAAGTCCAAATACAAAGCGGGTGGACTTTGCATTTTCAGATGCTTTCAAGTTATCTCTATATTTGACTGAACTGTAGGTATATTGTGTTGTTTGATGGTGAACGTTTTCGGAGTGTGCCATGAGCATTGTTATGCCATGTCCAAGTCATGAAACTAAAGGCCACAAAGTCACCAAGATGATTAAACTGAAGCTAGTTTCGAACACTGTGACATTTATATCACAACATCATCAGGTGAGTTTTGCTTTCCAGGTTAGATCAGGGTGGAATGCACTGTGATACCATGGTAAAGTAGTTTGACGTAATGCTTTGATAAAATGTTTACTCTCGGTGTGGAGATGCTGGGATATGGTGTCTGTTTTGTGTGGAATTATAGCACGTGTGAAATAATTTTGCTTGGCGTCTTGTCCTGTATATTTTGTAAAATTTCATGTTTGCAATGAAGATTAACGAGTGGTCCTTGCACAGGTAAAATATTTTACACCGCTCCTTTCCAACTCCAGATCCAGGCAATGCATGACGTCATTGCCAGGCACCGAAGGCAGTACTCAGTTTTGACTCTGTTTGTTTGTTTGTCTGAGTGATATCACAGCCCTCATTTGAGCTAAGAAGCTGAAATTTGGGGACAAAAGTGAAGATGTGCTTTGGAAAAAAACGGTATTTATAATTTTATTTGATTAATCAGTTAATTGATTAATTACTTGATTATTATCGAGTTATTAATTCCGTATTTTTCTTTCTCATCTGGGCAATATGTCAGGCACCTTTTGAACTGGGAAGCTGATATTTGGACATGACAGTGAACAAATGATTTGGCTATAAAGTGTATTTTTGATTTATTGATTGCTCAATAAATCAATTAATTATTCATTTTTCGATGAATAACTTAATTTTCAAAAAGTTACAGATTTGGATGAAACAGTGGTGGTTTTAGTGTGCTATTCGCCAATTGATGAAGAACCTAATTATTTTATGATTATCATTTATTTATTTTAATGATGCAATTAATTAATTAATTAATTATTGTACACCGCTCCCTCCGTAGCCTGGTGTTGGCTTAGTGGTTAGAGTGGCTGGCTTGGGATCCTCAGGGTCCTGAGTTCGATTCCCGTTGGTCACTGAATTAACACCAGGGGGTTGATTCAGCCTATCAACCTTCCAAGGTCGGCGAAATGAGTACCAGTGTACTGGTCCCGGTGTATGCCCCGGTTAGAATAGGTGTACCATATCCCTGTGTGTCGTCAGAGGCGACCAGGGTTGGCGTCAGGAAGGGCATCCGGCCATAAAAAAAAACATTGCCGCAAGAAGGGAACCATGATTGCACGGAGCCCACAAAAAGCTAACCCTTGCTCAGCAGGGAAAAATGGCTGCAAAACACCGCTCCCTCCCAATTCCATGTCTGTGTGCTGCACGGCGGCATCGCCGGACGCCGAAGGTGCCCTGAAAATGTTGCGGGCTGGAGTATTCATTAATTATATGTTTGGCATGGAGGCGGTAGACGTTGAATATACCTGTACTTGTTACCTCTGCCACCAAAGGTGGAAGGAGGTTATGTTTTCACTCCACTCTGTCCGTCTGTTTGTGTCTGTCTGTCTGTCTGTCTGTCTGTCTGTCTGTCTGTCTGTCTGTCTGTCTGTCTGTCTGTCTGTCTGTCTGTCTGTCTGTCTGTCTGTCTGTCTGTCTGTCTGTCTGTCTGTTTGTGTGTAGGATATCTGAAAAAAGTTGTGGACGGATTTGGATTAAATTTTGTCGGGAGGTTGGGTGCATGACAAGGACAAACTGATTAGATTTTGGTGAAGATCCGGATCCGGATCCAACTATTCGAATTTCTTAAGCGATTCCTCACCATTGAGAGATTGTGCCAAAAACTATATATATATATATATATATATATATATATATATATATATATATATATATATATATATATATATATATATATATATATATATATATATATATATATATATATATATATATATATATATATATATATATATATATATATATATATATATATAATATCTCAAAAAGTTATGGATAGATTCGGACGAAACTTGGTGGACATGGGTGTGTGACAAGGAAGAATTGCTTCAAATTTGGTGATTCTTCACCATTGAGAGATAGGGCTAAACAAACATATAGCACGATATCTCAAAAAGTTATGGACGGATTCAGATGAAACTTGGTGGACAGGCTGGGTGTGTGACAAGGACAAATTAGTTCGGTTTTGGTGAAGATCCGAATCCTGATCTGGATACGAGAATTATTTAATTTTAAAAGCGATTCTTCACTATTGAGAGATAGGGCCAAAAACAATACATAGCATGATATTTTAAAAATGTAATGGGCCCGATATGTTCTCGTGGATCAGGCCTTTCATGGCGGAGGTATGCGCTCTACCGAGTGGCCTTCTAATTTTACTATGTGAATCTTCTGGAGCACTCAAAACTGGTTTATTTTAAACTGGTTAAGAGTTTGTAGTATTTAATATTTGATGCATTAATTAGCAAAGAGAAGATATGGGAGTTGTTGCATATGTGGAAAGAAGGGAAAGGAAGTCATAAGAAGATTAGAATAAAATTAAGATAGGTAGGGGAAAGGGAGGAATGTATAGGGCATCCGGCCTTCATAGAATTGTGCTCGCCTCTGTCTGGTGCTGTGTTCATTTCCTGACAGAATTGAATCTTTTGAAAAATGCCATTCTGATGCAGTTCCCCATGGGAGAACTGAATCATGGAGGGTGTCATCCTTCAGAGCAGATATTAAATCAACTGTCTTGTTTGCTTGCATGTACATATGGTCATTGAAGCAACAGCGTTGAGACCTATTGGGTACAGTGATGGCCAAGTTGTGAGGCTGCTGAATTGGCATCTCCACATGTGGTGGAAGAAATCCAGGTAAAGGCAGCAATGGTGAGGATCTTGATTACAGGCGTCTAGATTATGACTTAGTCTCAGGAGAAATGCTGTTTCACTCCTGGGAAAACCCAGCTGGCAAAGTAATGGCTTTCATCATGGGTGTAATCTTCCTACTCCACCTGCAGTGGTGTGAATGTGGTGCGAGTCCACATTTTGTGGTTAACTCGATGCACTCGCAGCTTTGCCACACCTCACACCAATAGTCGCTACAATGTGACTGCTCACCCTCGTTACCTCCACCACCGAAGGTGGATGGAGGTTATGTTTTCACTCATGTCTGTCTGTCTGGAAGCAGGATATCTCAAAACGATTTGGACTGATTTGAACGAAACTTGGTGGTCAGGTTGGATGTGTGACAAGGGCGAAATGATTTGAGTTTGGTGAAAATCTGGATCCAGGTACGGACACTGGAATTTTTAAAGTGATTCTTCACCATTGAGTGTAGGGCCAAAAACGATATAGAACAAAATATCTCAAAACGTTATGGACGGATTTGGACAAAACTTGGTGGACAGGTTGGGTATATGATGGAGACGAATTGACGAGATTTTGGTGAAGATCCGAATCAAGATCCGAGAATTTTTAAATTTTTTTTAAAGTGATTCTTCATCTGGAACCAAATACAATATACAGTTCAGTACAGCACGATATTAAAAAACGTTGTGGACGGATTATGACAAAACTTGGTGGACGAGTTTCGTAGATGACAAAAACAAACCAATTAGATTTTGGTTAAGGTCCAATTACAGATCCGGTCGATCAGTGGGTTACAAAATGTAAACAGCTCAGCCTGGTGGAGGTATGTGCTCTACCGAGTGCCTTTCTAGTTTCCTACTGTTATCTTGGTCAGGGTGTTGTTGTTCTTCTTCCGGCTGCTCCCGTTAGGGGTCGCCACAGCAGATCATCCGTTATGATCCGCATACTGATTTGGCACAGGTTTTACGCCGGATGCCCTTCCTGACGCAACCCTGGTCGCCTCTCACGACACAGGGATAAGGATTGGATTTCGCCATGATTCCGGGCTGCCCTACACCCTCTCATAGCGCGGCCCAGCGCAAAGCCCCCGTCCTCAAGCGATCCTCCAACCCAAGCCTCCGAGTAGCCGGATTACAGGCACACGCCACTAGTCCCGATTATCTTGGTCAGGGTGTAATGAAATTACTTAAGAAAAAACACATCAAGTTTTGTAAATTATATGCCATTTTATATCGGTGTTAAGGCTTGGAAGAGCAGAACAACTGCGGATAATGAATCAACAGGCAAAATGGGCAAAAGGAAAACAGTGGGACAACAACAAACAGATGCAACACAGCAGGAAGAAGAATTTCAGGAGAATGTGCGAACAAGGTCACAGCGGGTGTCGTAAAGCTCAGGAGTGGAAATAGGAGAGGTCATGAGTCATGACGTAGCAATGAAAATGAGACTTTTAAAAATGCTGGTGAGAAAAGTTTGATACATTGAACTGAAGAACATGGTTCCACAGGTGAGAATAGAAAGGTATGGAAGAATGGAGTTGAGCATTGAGTTTAGACTTAGGGAGAGTAACAAAGAAAAGGTCCTGGTAGAACATGTGTGACCTGAAGAGGCAGCTGGAGGTATGATCTACCCAGGCCACGTTTTAGCTGATGGTGAAGCACAAGGGCTCCAGAGACTGTATCTTTCCGAGGGGTCTACAGAAAAAAAAATAGGGGAATTGGCTGCTGCTCCTTATCGAGGGTCAAAGTGATATTATGGGTCTTTCATGTCCTTCAAGATATGTTCCATGGAGATAACCAGTCGCTTAGTTTCTCTCGAGTCTCAGAGAGGCTTTCTGCCACAGTCTGCTTCATTGAGGGGGTACAGAACTATCCTGCACAAAGCCAAGTCATCTGCAAAGTGATGCAATGGACTTAGCAATGAAGAAGACATGTCATTGATGGAAATCAAGAAAAACACTCACTTGGAGGATACCGACCTCTTAAAGTACAGTGCAGGGTAGATTTCCATCCAAAGTAACCTACTGCAAGCGGACGGGAAATAAGCAAGCTATTTCAGGAAGGCACACTGAATACCATTCACCTTTGACTTGGCTTTTAGGACAGCAACCTGGCCGAAGCAAAATTCCTTTTGGAGCAAGAATCAATGGTGGTGGTTTTGACTCCCTCTCTGCCCACCACCTGTATGTGCAGCATAAGTATTATCATAACACGTGCCCCCCTACCCTGAACAGATATATGCCTAATCCATCACAAATATAGTTCCGAGGAAAGTTTCACTTTCAAAATCGTGTTTATATACGTAGTATAGTACGTTGTTTATAGGAAATAGATGACAAAATAACATCATGGAATTAGTTATGTTTTTATCTTGTGTTTTCAAGTACCTATACGTCTTCATTTTAGCCTTCTGCCTTCTTTTTTTTTCATTTGAATTTGGTGACTTAGCGAATGATGTTTGAGATTCACACGTGTTGATTTGGTTCATACTTTTCCAGATCGTGCAAGGTACGTTCTGCAACTTTCGACGTATCAATGTCGTGACTGGAGGAGCAGTCAGAATGAAGATGTAATAGAAGGCTAACCAATTGTACATCGATGTTATTTGCCACAACCTACCCCAGGCAAAAATAACATTCCTTTCCTCTAGTAATTCTCGACAGACAACTGTAGTATATGAGAGTACAACTCTTATAGACTATAGTTCTAACTGTAGCATTTTTGCCTGGGCCAGAATTACCATCTACGTCAGACTGCACCCACCCATTGGTTGAGCAACAATGACGTTTATGCAAAGCAATGTGTTTCTCTGCCTGGGCTGCCAACAGTGACACATAAATGTCAGGGTGAGAGATAAATTCCTTTTGATGTGTTACCAAAGGCTGTGAGCTTGCAATTTTTGATATTTGCTTTTCCCGGCCATCATAACTCAGTGTACAAGTGCAGGCCTACTGCAGGGCCAGCTGGGTTTAGCCTCGCCCTGGGGTGTGAAAGTGCCAGGGACAAAGTCATACTTCCAGACGTACACCATGGATGCAAAATGAAAACATCTTCCTCGGGGAAATAGATTTAACCTATGCGTTATAGATGATTTATTTTAGTTCAAGATAAGCCAAGCCATTTTTTTCCCCTGGCATTTTTGGCACAAGTTGTCCTGTTTTAAGCCAGAGTCGTGCCGTAACATGGGAAAGTCATTAAGTGAAGCCAAACAGACTACAGATGTCTAAGGATTTACCATTGCCTGCCCCTAATAAATTCTACATTCACAAAATGCAGGAGGCATGTGGGTGCTTCTGTCACCTTATAGTGCCACTTCATTCGAACAAAACTGCAGAGATAGACACCTGGCATATGAAAACATGTGAAAATTGCATGCTATACTCACTGATAATTATTTCAAGATTATATATATATATATATATATATATATATATATATATATATATATATATATATATATATATATATATATATATATATATATATATCACAACAAAGTGGATGATATGCAAATTATTTGAGGATTAGGAAACAATGGAGGAATATTGTCTAACAATGGTTGCCAAGGTGTTTAGTTACAGCCTTCAGTCACATGACCATTACAGCTACTAGCTGTACCGACAGTTTGTCACATTAGTCCTACGTCGTTGGCTACCTGCGATAGGTCATGTGATCACATTCCCATACATAGCCCTTAATAGAGTTTGTTGGAGGTATCAGGATTACATTTCAATTCTAGACATACATTTCCATCAATTTGAAATCTAGTTATCATGTTCACATACATATTTTCATAAAACTAATGAGTGTAAGTTCCAGGATTGAATAATATACCATGTGAATCCTTTCAAACAAATATGGTTGTGAAAAAAACACCAATACAAATATAACGATAATCTTTCTCGAAAATTAAAAAAAAAAAACAGTGCAACTGCACCGACTCAGAAAAATCATCAAATTCTTAACAAAATACAAGAGCTCAAAAATTATGAATATCTCACAGCAAATAACAATTTTGAATCAAGGTCACACTGATGAAAGTTAGAATTTCTGAATGAATGACTTCCAATTAAAAATGTCCAAAAATGTATTTCTGCTATCATTTGTCTGAACAAGCTCCTTTGCAATTTCACTCAAATTCAGGCTGTCATTTGTGTGCTTAAGAAGATGAAGCTGCACGCAATGGTCACAGGGCAATCCTGTGCCAGCAAGTTTTTCAAACAAGTGTTTTGTCGTTTTCCATTCATTCACTTTATTCATGTACGACGCTCTGTACAGAGTGTACATGGACAGATGATCAGTCAGTCGGTCGGTTGGTCAGAGCTCATTTTAATGTCTCATATCTCCGTTCTTGTCGGAGGAGCGGGGTGGGGGGGGGACATTTGAATACTAGAACGACACTTGTTGAGTGCAAAGCCTCGCCTCACGCATTCATTCTAAACAAAAATACCATCGTCAACTGAACATGGTTATGGCCCACTGCTAGTATGGCCCATATACTCGTATCATCCATGCACCCTATGACACATCGTGTCTTGGCATGGGTTGTGAATGTCATAAATTTAATCCTTCACTAACATCGGGTCATAGATCAGATTTTTTGAAAAAGAATTTCAATTCAACCAATAATGGCTGGAATACCACTTCTCTGATGATGTCATCGTTACCACCCTATATACCCCTTGCAGAGTTGATGGCATGTGCCAAGTTTCATTATCTTGCCAAAACGAAGTTTTTGCAAGATATGTTAGTCAGCTTGTATTTTTTTTGTTTGTTTATTTGTTTGTTTGTCTGTAATCACGTATAAAAAATTCTGCAGAGCACAGTTATCATTGGAAATTTTTGTAACTTCGCATATCAGAGGCCTATAGAGGTCCCTTTCAGTGCACAAAATTTTGAAGGTCAAGGTCACTTTGTCGCAAATCAGGGGAGTCGACGAAACCCTTATTTTTTGAGTAATTTTGATCGGATAGTCTTCAAACTTCATGGGAACATAGTTCATGGTCTGGCGCTCAGTTGATTAATTTTTGGTGGCGATTGGCCTTGACCTTCATGGTTAGCGTCTCAGGTCAAACATATTTGACCCCAAGGTCAAATTTTCAAGTTTTAGGAACCATATCGTGTCGTACCTCAAATTGAACACCTCGATGAGTGCTTTCTAGATATGTCAAGCTTGAGACATTATGGCGTCATTTGGTGACGTTATGAGGCAAAAGCATATTTTTCATGGTTACTCTGTAGAACGATTCTCATCGGAATCTCTCGTCGGCAGATATTCCTCAAGGAGTCGCTCCTGGTGGATAGCAGCTCTGTTCACCTCAGTGTGACCTTAAAGAAGTCACACATGGTCACCTTTTGGCAAGATACGGGTCACCCTGCGGGTGACATTGGTTTATTTTTTTTTTCGTCGAGTGGTTTCGGAGAAAATGTCCAAATTTTTTGACGTCAGAGTTATCAATAAAATATTCTCCATGGGGAGTCCCTCCTGTGTTTAAAGTTATGCATCGACTGGACAAGGGGTTGCAGAGGAAAACATTTTTAAAGCAAAAATATATTGATGTGGACACACACAAACACAAAAACACACACACGAGTGTTGCAATAGTCTCACATCCCCTTCGGGGTGAGACCAATTATGACAACTAAACAATGGATTACGTAAACATTTCTAAAACGCTGCAATAAAAGACAAGAACAAACAAGAGCGAGAATAGCTTTGCAATGCATGTCCCCTCCTGGTGATGTTTTCTATTCCAAAAAGGGCATAACTGCGAAAAATTGAAACGCCCTGAAACACGAACTTGTTCTGTAATTTATCATAATAAAGTCATGTACCAAGTTTCAGTTGAATATGTTAAAGGGTATGGGGAAAAAGTCTGAAAAACCACAGGTGGGACGGACAGACAGATGGAGAGAAAACCTATAGTCCCCTCTGGTGAAACCAGTAGGGGGCTAATAAGGAAACCGCTACCCAGACTGAAAGACAAGCCAGTAGATATAACGTGTCAGTTGAACACATGACACAATAACTCCAGAACAGACATGACAACAGCCTTCACCACCAGGTAATTGAGTTTGCAAAGTAACAGGAGATAAATTAATCTTATTAATCATTCAACGGTGTTGTTTGTAAAATATATAATCTGGCATCCACTGAATTGAATTTGGAAAAGCCGCATTATTAAATTAAATTAAATTAAGAAAATTAAATTTATTTTAAATTAAAAAACAAAATTGCCACTATAATTTAACCATGATTAAAAACTAATTTTTTTTTAATGCCACCATGATTTCAAATACTTTCTTCTTGACCAATTTAAATGAAAATCAGTTTATGTCCAACTTAAATACTGATTCATCCACCAAGTGATACAAAGGGCGTTCAAAGGGTTCTCGGAATGAGAGAGACACAATAATAGTCCAAGAGACGTCAAGATTTTCATAATTTAAAAATAAATTCCACCAATTTTCCCCACAAAAACCGTTTTGCAGAGTTGGACTTAGTTGACAGAATGTCAGAAGGCTACAACCAAGTCGTCTCTGCCAGAGCTTCGGGAAGCAGTGCAGGGTCGGGATGTTTGGAGAAATCTGATCATGACTGTCACCCGAAGTCGGACACAACTTGATGGAACTGGATAACTATATTTATAAGTATATATAACTTGGAATTAAAGGCATTTCCTTCTCATTGTATAAACTACTTGTTGATTGGAAAAGAAAAGAAATAGTAAGCAATTTGTGGATGATTGTGATTATGTAGATGCGAGAAAATTTTGAGCAGCCCTCATGTACTGGATACTCGTCTTGCTGTGTCATTGCAATGAAAGCATAACCAGTACAGATGATGACCTTGGGAAAGTCAAGCTTCAAATTTGTGGACTCGGGTAGTGAGCAAAGCTACTCGAGGTAACTTTATCTGAGATTCATCGGAGAGGTGTCCAGTGAAAGTACCTACCTTGCGCGCACCTGGCTCCACACGTGTCGAGTGCGCCTTCACGTGCTTTCGTAAGGAGCTGGGGTCAGTGTAGCGCTTGGTGCACCCCGGTAGCTGGCAGGCATACGGTTTCTAATGCACAGATGGAGAGAGAGAAGTGGAGTGGTGGGAGGGGGGATAAAGAGAGGAGCAGACACCGTCCCTCATAAATGTCAGTCGATAATAAGGAGAGAGAGGAAGCTGTTATGGGTTTTATAAGTGCAATGACAAAGGGTTACCTCTTCATGCAGTATCCTCAGGTGTGATGGCAAGAAAACGCACGGGCAGAAAAGATATGTGTCAGTCCAGAGGTAAAGAATGAGATGGTTCAACATAATGTGGGGCTGGATGTGTGTGTGTGTGTGTGTGTGTGTGTGTGTGTGTGTGTGTGTGTGTGTGTGTGTGTGTGTGTGTGTGTGTGTGTGTGTGTGTGTGTGTGTGTGTGTGTGTGTGTGTGTGTGTGTGTGTGTGTGTGTGTGTGTGTGCGTGCGTGCGTGAGAGACATCAATATAATAGACCAAGAGGCCATCACGAAACGCTTTCACAGAGATATGTGTGCACCTGTTGGAGGTCATGCAACATTGTAAAGAGACATTTAATGATGGAGTGAAATGCAAACCAATTGTAACCCTTTGTGGGATTCAACAGGATCGTAGGGTCCTACACTGCATAAAAGGATTATGTATTATTGAACATGAGAAAAAGTTTAAGAGTAAGTTATTTCTGCTGTAATTTCAGCAAAATTCATCTGACGGTCTGTTCCTCTTTTCCCCTTTCCGTCTACTCCCAACACAGCTCTTCCCTCCCCTCTCCTTGCTCCAATCTCCTCTTCTCCAACCCCTTTTCCTTTTCTCAATTCAACCTGCTATTCCCATGCGTATGTAATAAAGAGTTGACCCCTCATATGGTATTTGCATTTTCGCATAAACAGTTTAGGGACTACGATGCCGTGCTTTGAAACACCAAACACCTATCGGGTGCTCAGTGGCACTCGGCATGCCAGACCCACCGTGTCAACATGTGTGCGCTGGTGTTTGGCACGGTCGCTCGAGTTGCTGAAGGCCTTGGAGCACGTCGGGTGTTGGCACATGTACGGCCGCTCACCGGTGTGCGACCGCAGATGGATCTTGAGGTTTTCCAGTCGAGAAAAGGCCTTGGGGCAACCTTCAAACTGTCCACACACAAGTAGTTATGAGAAATGTATACTCATGCTTACAAACAATTAATAATACGAGTTCCTCCAACAAGGAACTTTGATGCAGAAGGCCAATTATACCCATCAAAGCCTGCCCTATTATTACAAACCTATGGTTGCTTGTTCATGTACTCCTTTTTAAATGCTGAACACCAAGCAAGGAAGTAGCATGGACTATTTTTAAAGTCTTGGGGATGACTCGGACCGGATTCAAACCAGTGACCTCCCAGAATCAGATGGGAGCTTTAACAAATAATCAAGATTCTCCATAATTCTCTCTCGAGTGGTGATAAAATTAAGATTTTGTTTTTATTACTCCTGCAATATTGTAGACCTCAACTATAATCAGAGTAATGAAGGGCCACCCCAGCAAAGCGCACACACACACACACACACACACACACACACACACACACACACACACACACACACACACACACACACACACACACACACACACACACACACACACCCTTCTCCTGGAGTCATTCTAAATGAAAGAAAGCACGAATACGAGATGATTGCGAATGTGATAAATAAATGTATTGAAGCATAAAATTGCATAACTTCTGGTAGTGAGTTCCTCAAAGTCAATTCCTCTGGAAGCCTGGCAGTATAAACTCCAAAACAACCTCATTGAGTGCTTCTCATAATTTGTCAATCGTTAAAAGAATATCCCCAGAAAAAGGCCAGAAAGATAAAAGTTTTATATTTTTTACACTGCCGAAAGAAGGTCTACACCCCCTTAAAAAACTTTCACCTTTTGTTGCCTTACAGACGAGAATTAAATTGTATTAAATCAGACTTTCTCCACCTTTATTTACACATCGCAACCCACAACTTCAAAGTGAAAAACAAATTTTACAATTTTTTTAAAAATCAAGTAGAAATACAAAACTAGAATATCTTGGTTGGATAAGTGCCCACACCCATTATAATAGCAATTGTAAATTAGCTCAGGTGTAACCAATTACCTTGAAAATCACGCACCAAGTTAATTAACCTCCACCTGCGTTAAATTGCAGTGATTCTGATTATTTAAGAATAAAATCAGCTGTTCCTGTAGGTTTCCTCTGTTGGATCATGCATTTCACAGCAAAGACTCAACCATGAGCTCTCCAAGGAGCTTTCAAAAGACCTCCAGTATAAAGTTGTGGAAAGGCACAGTTCAGGGGATGGGTATAAAAATATTTCAAAGGCCTTGAATATCTTTTGGAGCACGGTCAAGACGATCATTAAGAAGTGGAATACGTATGGTACCATCAAGACCCTGTCTAGATCAGGCTGTCCCTCCAAACTGGATGACCAAGTGAGGAGGAAACTGATCAGAGAGGCCACCAAGAGGCCAAAGGCAACTTTGAAAGAGCTACAGGCCTTTAGTGCAAAGACTTGTCACTGTGGGCATGTGACAACAATATTCCAAGCATTCCACAAGTCTGACCTCTATGGTAGGATGGCAAGAAGGACACAATGACACAAAAAGCTCACCTTGAATCCTGTTTGAGGTCTGAAAAAAAAACACTCCAGAGATTCTGAAACCATGTGGCAAAAGGGTTTGTAGTCCAATGAAACCTAGATTGAACTTTTTAGCCGAAATGCAAAATGTTACATTTGGTGTCAAACCAACACATCACATCACCCAAAGAACACCATCCCCACTGTGAAGCATGGTGGTGGCAGCGTCATTTGATGGGGATGTTTCTCATCATCAGGGACTGGGGAACTTGTCAGTATAGGACGGCAAATGGATGGAGCAAAATACAGAAAAATCCCAGAGGAAAATCTGCTGCCCTCTTTTGTGGCTTTTGTGCTGCCCTCTTTTTCAGCAAGAAAGCTGAAATTGGAACGGAAGTTCCCCTTTCAGTCTGACAACGACCAGAAGCACACAGCCAAAGCTACACTGGAATGGCTAAGGACCAAAAATATAAATGTCCTTGATTGGGCCAGTCAGAGCCCCGACCTAATTCCAATCGAAAAATCTGTGGCATGACTTGAAGATTGCCATCCATCCACGCAACTTGACTGAGTTTGAACAGTTTTGTGCAGAAGAATAGACAAATATTGCCCAATGAAGGTGTGCAAGGTTGGGAGAGACCTATCCCAACAGACTCACAGCTGTAATTGATATCAAAGGTGCTTCCACCAAGTATTAACTCAGGGGGGTGGACACTTTTTCAACCAAGAAAAGCTTTTTTCCCCCAGTTTTGTACTTTTAATATATTTTCTGAAATTTGTAGAATTTGTTTTTTCACTTGTAAGTTGTGGGTTACGATGTGTAAATAAAGTTGGATAAAGTCTGATTTAATTCCAGGCTATAAGGCAACAAAAGGTGAAAATTTTGAAAGGGGGTGTCGACTTTCTATGGGCACGAGAGATATGTATGTGAATTGGTGTTTCTTAGATATTGCTGAATATCTCATTCAAAGAACGTTTTGAACTTCCCTTGTGCAACATGTGGCATTGCTTTTACAGTTGCAGGTAAATGGGCTTGCGAGCCAGCAGATGAAATTTCAATTGATCTCACCAAGCTAGATGAAATTGTTGTGCTCCGTTCTGGTATTCTCTTCTGTGGTCTTTGTCAATTGGTCTAGTACTGAGCAGTTTGAAAACAGCTGCCTCAATACGACAATTTCAATGATTTCACCATTTTTCCCCCAAAATGATGTACAGGATTGGAAATAAATATTTATGAGTCACAATCGTGTTTTGAGATTGTGTTTATTTGTTGAATACATGGGATGGAAAGGTTGGCTAAATTGAGAAAAGAGCGGGGAGCCAAACGGTGCGAACGGTGCCTCCGACGAGTAGCAACGGTGCAGAACAAAGGCGGGAGAGCTTTGTTTGGACAAACCCGCGGACACTGGTGAGCGTCATCAACCGCAATGCGCGAGCTTTCTCGTGCTCCGTTACCAGGGCGACAACGTCCATAATGCACACTCGCGCCCAAAATGTGAGCAAAGACCCACTTGCAGTTGGTGAGTGCATTGCGTTGAAATGTACACGTAATGGAAACTGTTTTGATCGTCTTGAGCAATAGACAAAAGGATGTGCCGTGAAATAATGAAAACATGATGTCCGTCCGACTTGAACCAATTCAGAAATCGAATTGGCAGGACGTAGTGGGGACAACCGTGGTCTATTGTGCTTTGAAAAACAGCAAATGGGTGGTCGCTCAATGATGGCATTTCACAAAAGGCTACTTTGTTTGTGCTTTGTCAGCAAATTAATATCGCTGAAAGGCAACTGTTCAAAAAAGTTTTGTCTTTCACACGGCTGCCTCGTTTTTGCGTCACAGTAAATACTTATCTCGGTCACTGCAACTTTATGTAACCGCGACGTCAGGTGAAAGGGATTAACTTTCAGTGAACGAGTTGCAGGTGCCCTTCTGGACAACCATTTGGAAAAGGAAGCAAAAAATAGTCCCTTGTAGATTCAGGTTTGCAAAGCAGAAACCACATGTACACAAGAAATACCCCAGGGAAAGCTGCTGTGACATACAGCAGACCACTATTCAAATGAAAAACAAAGTTTAAACAAAAACAAATCCACATGTCACTATAATGTAGTGTTTTCCATACTTTAATAAGGGTAGATACAAGCTTGAAATCCAAGATCTGCTATAATGAGATCAGTATTTCCTCTTTATTTGTGTACTTTTCTTTCTCTCTCTCTCTCTCTCTGGTTTGCCAGACATAGTGCTTCCATGAGTATTCTCATGGTGATTGGGGCTTAGGTGGGGGGGAGAGACTAAATTGAGAAAAACGTCATCCGCAGGGGGCATTAACATGTGCTTACACATTGTGTAAGCACATGAACCATGATTATCCACATTGTCTCAGGTCGCTCACCTGCATTTTTTTATCATTTATTTATACTTTAATTTACGGATGCTTTCCGATGGTTCTGTGATTTGTTTTTCCTGGTGTATTGGCTTCGATGTCCATCGGCACACAAAATGATCACGCTCCTCCATTGTCTCTGGTCACTCACGTGCATTTTTTTCCCATTTTTATTTTTCATTTATGGATGTCGTCCAACGACTGAATTGTTCCCAGTGTATCGGCTTCAATGTCCATAGTCACACAAAATTTCAGCTTTCTACGTCACCCGGAAGGTCCTGACCTTTAATAGTCAGTCAGTCAGTCAGTGAGTGAGTCAGTGGTTATAAAGAGCTTTACATATTAGATAAAATCAACGCAATAACTTTGGACAGCAATGTTTCTGCCTTCAAGCTTCATCAATGAAATTAAAAGATGTTAATAACATTTCTCTCTCTTTTGGAAAAGCATTTGAAAAAGAAATATTATTCTGGCAAAACTACAAAGGAAAAGAGAGATGGAAAAGTTGTGAAACTTAGACAGAAGAACAAACCTAAAATCAAAGAGGAGAAAGGCCAACAAAGATAAATGCTGTTCACAGCTCCTGCATATGGTTTTCACAACGAGGAGATCAACCTCTCATGTACGGATGTGTAAAAAGACCAAACCCTCTGTTTTATTCGCAATTAATTCATTTTCATGGTTTTTTCCTTCTCATTTCAGATGATAGCTGCTGAGTTCCTGTTGGTTCCTGTTGGAACCGATGCGCTGGACAGATAAAGAAGAAGATTTTTCTGCAGAATACTACATCGAAATGCATTCCTTCATCTAAACTCAGAAAGATGAAAATAATTTAACTGTAGAGACACCCCATGCAAAGAGAATGTTAAAATGCCCGAATACATTTTGAGAGCAAGTAACTGTGCATGACTTAAACTCAAAATCAACGGACAGACGAACTCATTCTGGACGCCCTTCGCTGAGAACTCCTGAGGTCATTGAGAGGGTCCAGCAGTCAGTCGGAAACAGTCCAAAAATGTCGATTCACCATCGCAGTCAATAACTTAGATTGACAGTGCCAAGTCTCAGAAGGATTCTCCATGATGACATCAAACTTTATCCATACAGAATACAAGTCAGGCACAAACTAACTGACACAGACAAAAACAAGTGTCTTGAAATGGCTTGGTGGTTTGTGGAGAACATTGAGGAGGAGCCTGGTTTCCTCAATGACATTTGGTTCTCAGACAAGGCTCACTTTTTGCTAAATGGCCAAGTCAACTCAAGGAACAATGTGAACTCCGGCGCAGCACTGCCCATTGAGGTTTGCCAGAGACCTTTACATTCAGTCAAGGGAATGGCCTGGTGGACAATGAGCAAGTATTGCATTATTGGACCGTTCTGGTTCGAAGATTAGGATGGTAATACCATGATTATCAACTCTGACCACTACATTAAAGTACTGAATGAGTTCTGGGATGCTCTTGGTCACAGGATAAGTTTTTGAAGAGAAGAATAATGGTTTCAGCAGGATGGGGCAACCATTCACACGGAAAATGAGTCCCGTGAGTGGGTGACCAGCCACTTCAGTGAGAGATTGATTAGCTGATGCTTCAGGGTCGAGGAGCTAGTCTCCACATTCCCCTGATCTGAACCCACTATATATATATATATATATATATATATATATATATATATATATATATATATATATATATATATATATATATATATATATATATATATATATATATATATATATTTTTTTTTTTTTTTTTTTTAATCTTTGAGCATATCTCAAAGACATTGTATGTGAGGATAACTCTAGAAGCATCTTTGAGCTGAAACAAGGAATCACAGAGAAAGTTAGGTCCATCCCACTTGCCGAATGTCAGTGCGTAATCAACAACTTCACCCATCATGCTCAAATCTGTATTCAGTGAAAAGGTGGATATATGGAGCATGTAATCGACCAAATGCCAAACTAAAGTCTTTCAAGTTATGGTTCTGATATTTGGTACAAACTAGTGTCTCACAAAATGAAGCACACATTCCTGAAGTTTTATATAATTCAGAATAAAAATGAATACATTGTGGAGTTTTTTTGATGGGTTTGGTTTTTTTTTTTTGGCACTCCCTGTAGATAGAATGCACACCATAGATGGATTATTTCTATCTCTGGTGTACTCACCGCCATATCAGCCACTGTCCGCATCATCCTGGCGTATACGAGAGGCTTTAAAAACGTTCTACAAACGAGTTACTCAAAATGATAGTCGAAGATGTAGCAAAGTTAAAATAATAATAAAAAATATATCTATATTTCATAAATAGCAAGACACTATAAATGTACACCACGTTACATTTCTTTTTGGCATGTATTAGACAACTGTGAGTCTCTCGTTCACATCCACATCTAATTACAGGTGATCCATAAAGGTGAATTTGAGTCCCTCTCGATCTACGAAGAATAGCCTGACAGGATGGTCCAAGGCGTGTCCCATGGTGTCTTTCACGAAGAGTCGGCAAAATATTACACACTATTGCTCAAACCATGCACTCCGAAACAAATTGCAGATTCCTGCTCAAATTGTGCACCCAAATTAACTCCAGTCGAACGTCATGCCTGGTCATCTGGTTCGTGAAAGACTTGGGACAAAATAATTCGTCATCTCAATCTACGAAGACTGCAGTTTAAGCTTGCTTCATTGTTCTGAGTATAGTTTGAGAGACATCCGTTTTGTACTTGCCAACTCAGTTCATAAAATACTAACTACCTTCAGGAAAAGGTAGTACACAGTGCTCAAGTCTGGAAGTAAAATGTTAAACTTGTTTGCGGGAAATAAAATAAATAATAAAATAGTCTCTAATTCATGCGCCCAGAGTGAAGCCAAACATAAACAACATATCCGAGGGAAATAAAATCTCGGCGGCTACAAAGAGCATGAAAAACGCAACGCGCAGCTCCATCACTCAACTGCGAATATCAAACACGCGCCTCTCTCGGGATGTGCGCGCAGATCGGTGCACCCACGGAAACACAACAAAACAACAAAGGCGAGAGATTGGGAGGGAAGAGGGTCAGGAAGAGGAGGGGGAAGGAGGAATAAAACCCAAAGGCAGATAATATTTTAGGTTCCGTGCTTTTCAGGCAATCCCGTCGAGGCATAAACGTGACGGAGCGGGGCGCGTATCGGATCATTCAACTTATCCATGCCAGATGTATGGCGCTGATGGTTTCCATTAAGGGCGGCGCTCCATGAGTAACGGTGTGTAATGTATTGGGCCCTCATGGCCTTCGGGGACTCTCGGCTCTCGCTTGCCCCTGTTTGAATCTGAGATTCTCCCCGGATGGAATCCTCATGCATGAGCAACAGCAGTCTCCTCTATAAAGGCGGATGATCCGATCACTCATTGTGTGCGCATCCTATACGAAGAGCGTATCAGAAACGTACGCCGCATTTTTTCAAACTGAAGCTTTAAAATGGTCTGTTGAGGCAAATCCTTCCAAAGGTAGAGACAAAAAAAAAAAACATCACTTCATGTAAGCTGCATTTAATTCTGTTTAGGCAACCAAGTCGCCCGATTCAACCAGCGTCCGTTACAATTTTGCTAGAGACGTACATGCAGCGCATGAGCAGCTTCCCCCACATCACCAGCAGCTTTTGCCCACTCCAAGCCAATGAGTTCCTTCAATGTCTCTGGAAGGGCCGCAAGCAATGACAATGAAACCATGAACGCTTCCCTTTGGTTGCAGCCTTGCCAGTGTCACCATTTCATTCGGCAGTAGCAGATACAGATGCTTTTTGGTGAGAGTGCCACTAAGTGTGGGTATTCAGTAAATGTATAGCTTGAAATCTCAAATTAATTCGGTGAAGTTAATGAAACTTATCATTCGACAACAATTTTAATCTTTACCTGAGCAATCATTGATATTTCATTTCCTGTACTTCTTGGTGGTTTTGACAGCTCAGAGGTAACTTTGAGTTTCCTCGTTTGAATTATCTTCTCAGCGGAATATAACCGGACTGTACAAAATGCCTTCCTGGTGCTTCGCAAGTTGAGGATATTATCATACGAGACTTTAAGCTGACTGTCACATTTCTTAACATTCACTTGTGAATGTTTTAGATCTTTTAGGAAACATTTTTTTAAAGAACAGGCCAATGTGTGCCAGTGTCCTGGCCAAATTAGAGAAACTTTGTCTTCAGGATACCTAAAGATGAGAGAACATCATGGTGTTGCTTCGCCCGCTGAAACGTCGGGAGAGTAAAATGGCAATGTGTCGTCCCAACGACTTCCAGTAAAGGAATAGACAAAGGCTTGTTTTATCCACTGACTTATCAATCATCACTTAAAATATTTCGATACAATCAAATAAGAGTGGTATGCATAAACAGACATCCACTGAATGGATTGAAGTTGAAAGGATCAAAAACCTTTTGCAAACAGAGAAAAATTAAAATGATTTCTCAAATGTTCGCAAAACCTATGTTCCCCAATGTCACGTTTCTTCTGGAACCGATTCGCTGATCCATCATGCTTTAATTCATGGACAAGTCGTGTCCAGTGCTCCTTGACAGCAAGTATGGGGATGATATCAGTCAGTCAGGGTGGGCTCAAACCTATTGTGCTAATCACTAACTCCACAGACGATAAAAGTCCAATGAGAAAAATCAAAGTCGATCATTCAGTTAGAAGGTTAAATGGTTCTAAAAGAAGTATAAAACAATTGAGATCGAGTTAGTCCATCATTTATGTGTGTATGTATATATATATATATATATATATATATATATATATATATATATATATATATATATATATATATATATATTCATGTTGAGCAACTTTCATATAGCATCCATGGCAGCTGACTTTAGCATTGTGCCTTCACCAGCCTCAAGCACAGTTCACCACTAATGCACCATACATATATACATATATACATATATACATATATACATACACTCGACGACCCGTGAACCCGTTGGGTTCCCGTTGTGACAGCGGCTGATGAAAAAAAAATCATTTCAAGAAAAAAAAAAGATAGCTCCAGCGAACTATACCGCTGAGGTTGTTTGCATTGATCAAATTCTCCCGAAGAGTACTTGACTGAATCGGGAATTTATTGTTTAAGAATTTTTTCGTTGCCCGATTTGAACGAAACTTGATACTGCACACCGCAGGAGAATGGTGAGTAAGGTGGCCCTAACATTTTCGTGCTCTCGTTTACCGTTCTGGCTGTATTTCGGGAACATACATACATACATACATACATAGAAGATGAGAGTTTTACTAATATAGATATATATATATATATATATATATATATATATATATATATATATATATATATATATATATATATATATATATATATATATATATATATATCTTCAGATTTTGGTGGCTAGGATTTTATGTGACGTTTATGTTTGTTACCTTCTGGGTGATGTATAAGCTGAAATTTCACGTACTGATGGACATCGAAGCCGATAGACCGGGAAAAAAAAATCACAGAACCGTCAGAAAGCATCCGTAAATGAAAATATCTGAAAATAAGTGCAGCCTTGTTGTGGTCACTGCAGGTGAGCGACCTGAGACAATGTGTACAGCATATTGGAAAGTGTTATAATGTATATATTTTTATTTAAATGTTAGTTTATAAATTTATAAATACATATTATGTTAAACTGTAAAGTAAAAACGTCAATTGATATCTATCAGGAGGTCAATGATGCTTGCCTATAATCATGTAGCTTCTATTTATTACGTACCTACGTAGGTAGCTTGGTTCGTTATTGTCTACAATGTGTAAGCATACCCCACGTGTGTGTGTGTGTGTGTGTGTGTGTGTGTGTGTGTGTGTGTGTGTGTGTGTGTGTGTGTGTGTGTGTGTGTGTGTGTGTGTGTGTGTGTGTGTGTGTGTGTGTGTGTGTGTGTGTGTGTGTGTGTGTATATATATATATATATATGCATAACCATCTGATGATGATGATGCACAAGCACTTTAAACCACGAGCTCAATAATGGCTTAAAACACTCCCTTTGCAGCACCCCTATAAAGAATATTCTTTGATCCTTATTTAAATTGTAATTAATTTACAGAATAATCAGCCTCGGATCACCACGCTCCAAAGAAAGCACCTCGAGAAGGAATTCCGTCACATCCCTCTTCCCTCGCCCGGCTCTCCCATACATAGGAAAACATACACGAACGGGTTCCACAGCTGTTCAAACACACAAAGCTTTCACTCCTTTGTGGCTCGCATGATACAGGAAAGACTGCATTGATGGTAACTCCCTCTTTCAAGCTAAGCTGGCCATATTAGACAGGTGTCCACATAATTCAAGAGATTTAATATCCCAAAGAGTTATCATACTTGATTGACAACTACGAGGTAGCTTTTTTGTCTCCTTGTTAAAGACGTGTTTCTTTCTCTCCTGGCTGTTGTGGGTTCGATTCCCAAGGCTGCTTGCTCTCAAGAACCCACAGTTGCCAAGTTTGGAGAGCATGTCAAACACTCACAACATGAAATAAGGGAGGTCCTTGTCTTGCAGTGGACTGAGAGAGGTGAGAAAGGGAATGCGGAGACCATTAACGTTGCACTGGAATGACCTTCAAAGACCTTGAATACCGTTTATGAACTAAACAATCCATATTCTTCAGCATCACAGGCTTTGAAAATGCGTTTCTCAAAAACTGTTGGAAAAGCAAGTCATTAAGCGGTTGTATCAGCTTTGTGTCTTTTATTTTATCTCTTTCAGTTGCTCAGACCAACGTAAATTTTGGAAAACCGATATGCTTCCTGAGCGACAAGACCTGTCCATAAACCAACACAAAGACGAGCGTTTATAGCTGGGCTTGCATTTCAAAAGAAACGTGGCACCACCATTTTTATTGGCTCGAGATTGGATAAGTGGCTGTTGATCATTGGCTGATACCTTTGGTCGAGAGTTACACTCCAAACGCTACATTAATCTAACACTCCCACAGCAAGATGATCGTCCCAAGCATCCCATGTGGCCCACACGTTCGCTGGGAGGAATTTGATTTGTTGGGTTTTATCCTCAAGTGATGTTGGGGCAAAAAAGTGACAACTCAAATACCGGTTCAGTTGCACCATTGTTTTGTGGCATGGTAAAGAGCCTCGCCAATAAGAGATTAATTTGAATAAAAGTCAGAACCTTATTATAAAAACATGGAAATAGGCTGTTTTTAAAAAAAATTGAAATTCTGATAAACCACAAAAATGACATTTGTCCCACCACGCATCACTTTTCTTCGTGTCCCGATATGTATCGACTCAATTTTTAAATCTACAGTACATAATCGCCTCCACCACATAAGGTGAAGGAGGTTATGTTTTCACCATTTTCTGTCTGTTTGTTTGTTTGTTTGTTTGTGTGCAGGATATCTCAAAAAGTTGTGGACGGATCCGGATGAAATTTTGTGGACAGGTTGGGTGTGTGACAAGGACGAACTGATGAAATTTTGGTGAAGATCCAAATCCGGATCCGGATCTGATAATTTAGAAAGTGATTTTTCACCCATTGAGAGATCGGGCCAAAAACGATATACAGCGTGATATTTCAAAAACGTACTGGGCCCGATATGTTCTCGTGGATCAGGCATTGTGTGGCGGAGGTATGCGCTCCACCGAGTGCCCTTCGAGATATTTCAGTGATTCCAGTTATGATCTGGTCTCAATGATGAGTCTCAAAGAGCAGATGCACACTAAAAAGTTTCTTCTTTGAGGGAATGCTTGACACACAAAAGGAATTTAGAAAACATTTAGAACTGTCTCAGAGGCATACTGAAAAAACAAAAATATGCCATCACATATTTTCTAAATCTCTGGAAATGAGGACAGCCAGTTTGATGTTCCCTCCCAAGGATAACATATTCTGCAGCTACCACAATTGGCACTTCAACTCTGCTGAGAATTGAACCCAGAAACTAACATCTTAAGAGTAAGAATGATAACTACTAAATCAACGATACTTTTCATTAAAATGATCCCAGGCTGCTGTTTTCTTATTTTTAATCCAATTGGTTAGTCTCACCCATTCACAGAGGGATGGGAGAGGGTATTGTGATCAGTCTGTCTTTCAGTGTGTGTGTGTGTGTGTGTGTGTGTGTGTGTGTGTGTGTGTGTGTGTGTGTGTGTGTGTGTGTGTGTGTGTGTGTGTGTGTGTGTGTGTGTGTGTGTGTGTGTACATCCGTCAATCAGTGAGTCTGCATGTAGAGCAACGTTTATAGTCTGGGGTAGCCTGCTTTAATATAGTGCTCCCACCAGCCTTAAGCACAGTTCACCAAAGGTGTCTGATGCAGCCGTAACATTTTTGAATCTCACAAAAACAGAAGTTGATTTAGCACCTTCATTGTGGATTACGTCAAAATTAACCATCCCCAATCCTTCGTGGGTCTTTACCCGCGTCTGTGATTCAGGGGTATGCTTGCTGCAAGGCCTACAGGTTTGACGGGTGCGCCGAACTGACATTAGGGCTGGTTTGACAAAGTTGTCTGTCTAGTTTAACCAGAATATTGCAATGTAAAACACTCTAATCTCACCACAAGTTGATTTAATACCTTTAATGTGAATTATGTCCAATTTAGAGATGCTTAATCTTGTGTTGTATTATTTGTGTCCTCTTTTCACCCTGTGTCTGTGCATCTGTGAGTTGGTGTCAAGGGCCATACTTTTCTTTCTCTGTTCCTTATAAAGGAGGTTTATCTGTGTGTGATGGGTATCATGTTAGTCCACATTTAAAGAAATAATACTAATTAGACAGGATCATTTTCTTTATAGATATATTTTAAAGGAAATATGTGGATGTGGGAATTCATTGGGTGACCGATTAGCCGCGCACACTCCCGAAGGACCACGGAAAGCTATTGTAACAGTGCTGTGTCAGTGAGTGAGTGAGTCTGTACTGGTTCTCAGATCTCATGTAATCTATTTAGGCTACTCTGGAGAGGTTCTGCATTTTTAAATGCATTGCCACCAAAGGTGGAAGGAGGTTATGTTTTCACCCCTATCTGTCTGTTTGTTTGTGTGTTTTTTGTGGATATCTCGAAAAATTGTGGACAGATTCGCATGAAATTTTGTGGATAGGTTGGGTGTGTGACAACGACGAACTTATTAGATTTTGGTGAAGACCGGATCCTGATCCAGCTACAAATTATTCTTAAGTGACTTTTCAGCATTGAGAGATAGGGCCAAAAATGATAGATAGCACAATATCTCAAAAAGTTGTGGACGGATTCGAATAAAATCTGGTGAACACGTTGGGTGTATGACAAGGAAGAATTGATTCAATTAAAGATCTAAATCCAGATCCGGATTCGAGTGTTATTTTTAAATTTCTAAAGCGATTGTATAACAATATACAGCCAATAGCCAATATATAGACCAAAAAAATAATATATAGCATGATATTAAAAAAAAAAAGTTGGGCCCGATATGTTCTACTGTATCAGGCATGATGTGGCGGAGGTATGCACTCCACAAAGTGCTCTTCTAATTAATCATGTTTTCCCAATCAATTTGATACGACAACATTTTCATAATCATTTGACAGCAATTACAGCTGTGAGTCTGTTGGAATAGGTCTCCACAAACTTTGCACACCTTTGATTGAGCAATATTTGCCCATTCTTTGTACAACAGTGTTCAAGCTCAGTGAAGTTGCATGGATAGCGTTAATGGACAGCAAATTTCAAGTCATGCCACAGATTTTCGATTGGAATTAGGTCGGGGCTCTGACTGGCCCAATCAAGGACATTTATCTTTTTGTTCCTTCGCCACTCCAGTGGAGCTTTTGCTGTGTGCGTCTGGTCGTTGTCATGCTGAAAGATGAACTTCTGTCCCAATTTCAGCTTTTTTGCAGAGGGCAGCACGTTTTTCTCTGGGATTTTTATGTATTTTACTCCATACATTTTCCCTTCTATCCTGACAAGTGCCCCAGTCCCTGAGGATGAGAAACATCCCCACAACATGATGCTGCCATCACCATGCTTCACAACAGGGATTTAGGCCCAAAAGTTCCATCTTGGCTTCATCAGACCACAAAACGTTTTACCATATGGTTTCAGAATCTCCAGAGTGGTATTTGCAGACCTCAAATGGGACTCAAGGTGGGCTTCTTCGAGTAATGGCTTCCTTCTTGCCACCCTACCATGCAGGATAGGCTTGTGGCGTGCTTGGGATATTGTCGTCACATGCACACAGTGACCAGTCCTTGCTTTTTTGCATTCCATACAAGGCATGTAGCTTTTTCAAAGTTGCCATTGGCCTCTTGGTGGCCACTCTGATCAGTCTCCTCCTTGCTTGGTCATCCATTTTGGAAGGACAGCCTGATAAAGGACAGGGTCTTGGTGGTACCATACGTATTCCACTTGTTAATAATCGTCTTGACTGTGCTGCAAATGATATTCAAGGCCTTTGAAATATATTTATACCCATCCCCTGATCTGTGCCTTTCCACAACTTTATCCCAGAGGTCTTTTGAAAGCACTTTGGGTCTCATGGTTGAGTCTTTGCTGTGAAATGCACTACCCAGCTGAGGAAACCTACAGTAACAGCCGATTTTATTCTCAAATAATCAGAATCACGACAATTTAACACAGGTGGAGGCCAATTAACTTGTGTGATTTTGAAGGTGATTGGTTACACCTGAGCGAACTTACAATTGCTGTTATGATGGGGTGGACACTTATCAAACCAACATATTCTAGTTTTGAATTTTTAATTAATTTTCTGAAATTTGAAGAATTTGTTTTTCACTTTGAAGTTGTGGGTTGCGATATGTAAATAAAGGGGGAAAAAAAAGTCTGATTTAATGAAATTTAATTATATATATATATATATATATATATATATATATATATATATATATATATATATATATATATATATATATATATATATATACACACATCGTTACAGATTTCAGAAGCCGATCCGACGAATGCACACCAACATCCAGGTCCTCAGATAGTTATTTCCCTAAATGCATGTCCAGGATAGACATATCCCCATGTCTAGTGGGATTCCAAATGTGATGCATTGAGAAGGGTAAAGAATAGATTCCCTCTCTTATGGAAAGTCTTTTCTCTTGACGACAGACACATTCATGCACGCGAGACACCCGATTCTTTCACGGTCGCCAAGACCCGCCTTTTTCCATCGACGTTCAACACCCCGTCCAACAGCTCTACGGATGCTAACTGGCTTTTTTTTCATATCGGGCTGAACAGTAAGGTACTAATTGTTGACATTTTATGAGCGCTTCACGTTTGTGCTTGGTGATTCTGACAAATGGTTGCTTTTTACCGTTCGTTCAGCACCACAGACATGGCCTCGTAAGTGAGGAATAACCACAGGTTGTGCGGTTTGTCATGGTAACGGTGCGCAAATGGGGTGGGTGGATTTGTGGGGAGTCTGTGCCGCAGAGACAGGCCGCCTATAAAAAGAGGGCAGCATGCACGCGCGGGTCAGTCGACAACGAGTGAGTTGCGGGTCAGTCAATGAGTCAGTTCGTGAGTCAGTTAGTGATAGCCGGTTGCGGTTCTGACAGCTTCATCGGTTCCAGCCAGACGGTCGCTTTGTCGGTTCCAGTCAGACGGACGCTTTGTCCATTCCAGTCAGACGGACACTTTGTCCGTTCCAGGCAGACGGATGCTTTGTCGGTTCCAGTCAGACGGACGCTTTGTCCGTTCCAGTCGGACGGCCGCCTCGTCGGTTCCAGTCAGATTGTCGATTCCAGTCAGATGGCAGCTTCATCGGTTCCAGTCAGACGGTTGCTTCATCCGTGCCAGATGGACGCTTTGTCCGTTCCAGTCAGACGGCTGCTTCGTCGGTTCCAGTCAGATGGACGCTTTGTCCGTTCCAGTCAGACGGCTGCTTCGTCAGTTCCAGCCAGACGGACGCTTTGTCCGTTCCAGTCGGACGGCCGCCTCGTCGGTTCCAGTCAGATTGTCGATTCCAGTCAGATGGCAGCTTCATCGGTTCCAGTCAGACGGTTGCTTCATCCGTGCCAGACGGACGCTTCGTCGGTTCCAGTCAGACGGTCGCCCTTGGCATACCTGTTTCTTGGGGGTGACGTCGGCTGGCGTTCAACCCTGTTGGTGAGTGGGTGCACCGTGCACGGCAAGGCTGGGTGCTGGCAACGGGCAAGGCAAGGCTGGGTGCTGGCAACGGGCAAGGCACACTCACACATTTCAGAACATTTTTGTTTGACGGATGACCTCTCTTTGTTGAGCGAAACGGTTTCTTCCCCCCCACCTCCCCCCCAAATGATCTTCTGGGTACCCTTGTCTGTGTTGAGTTCAGTAAGTCAATCCCCGAAAGGCATCTGCTCTTTGTCTCTTTTCCTATCACTTTGATTGATTTTGCCTGATTAATTATTTATTTGCTTGCAATCATTTTTATTGATTTCGATTTTATTTATTTTTACCTCCTGTAAAAAAAAAAGGTATTTTATTTATTTATTTTCTCATAAAAAAGTTATTTGTTACCGTTCCAACGATTTGTTCCATTGATCCAGCATTGTAAGAACCCAGATAGACTGGGAGGTAATTACCACACGACTTGACAATAATAGTCGGCAAGCACCAGCGGTGAAACGCTCGGCCACCCTAATTAAGATAAGATTTCTGCTTTGCCAAGGGCGTGCTCCCCGTTCAGTTAACCACGTGACCTCTAGTTAAACGGAATAATTAGATGGTGGACACTGGAACTCATGGTTAACTCGATGGCATTCGTGGTTCCAAAGCAATCCACCGTACCACAAAGTTTATACATGCAGAAATATATATATATATATATATATATATATATATATATATATATATATATATATATATATATATATATATATTGTTACGGATCTGGAAACCATATGCATTCAAACATACAGATGTCCCAAGAGTCAGTTATTCCGTTAAGTACATGTGAGACAGTCCCTTCCTTTTGTATAGTGGGAGAATCAAAGGTGTGCATTCGAGGTAATAACCCACCTAAAAGCACATCGCAACGACCATCCAACAAACCATCTAACGACCATCCAACAAACCATCAAACGACCATCCAACAAACCATCTAACGACCATCAAACAAACCATCAAACGACCATCCAAGAAACCATCTAAGACCATCCAACAAACAAACCGACAACACCACTGAACAAGCGCTTCACTCACCGAATTTGGGACTCGCTGTCCGAGGCAGAATCTCTGGCAGTTCCTTCTCGGCTTCCACAAACTTTGTAACTTCTTTTTGACGAGTATGGGCACGCGTGGAGTGGTGGCGGGGTTTTCCCGGCATGGCCGAAACCTCGCCCAGAAAGGGCAGACCCATGGGAGCCCCGTCCAATCAGGGCAGACAGTGACGTCTGTTCCACCGAGCCCCCGCCCTGTTCGGGGAGGTCCATAAAAGTTATGACGCCATCCTCAGTGGGAAGTTCTGAGTAAGTCTCTTGGAGGAGGAACGAGAGTTCTTTTGGAGGAGCAAGTTGGTTGGTGTGCGCTCTACATTTTGCTGGCGTTCGTGGAGTATTCCTGGGTCCCGTTCTCGACCCTGATCTCCGCCCTGGGACTCCGCCTGCCCCGCTCGGTTTCCTCCACGGGCACGAGCCCCACGCGTGTGACTGTGGGCCGAGCAACACGACAAATAGCAGGTGCCGCACCGCGGAGCACTCCCTCCCTTCAACGTGCAGGTACCCACGTGAACTGCGACCCCCAGCTCGTCTCTCCCTCTCTAGCTGCGGGGATCTTTCAATAAAGCGTCTGAGTGTGTGGGCCCGTCTTATCAGTAGAACTGTTAAGTGTTTTCCATCATAGTAAATTCTTGCTTGGATATCCGTGATAAGTCTTGCCCTATGTCTTTTTTATTTGTGAATAAAACAATTGTAGAAATGTTCCCAGTTCATATCCATCTTTCTTGCATTGGTCCAGCATGGCTTGGATCTGAGTTGAGCCGGGTTTTTATACCCGATAATCTGTTCATCCTGGCCGGCATGGCTTTGGCAGTTCTGCTCGATTGCACCCGAACCGGAGTTGGAACTCTACCACAGTCGGTAGAGTGACCCGGTTCGAGCAAGACGTGCCGAGGGCGTGGTTCCCCGGTAGACGACACCATGTAGTTAATTAGGTAAATTGGTTCGAGACAAAAAAACCCGACGCTACGCGGTGGAGGTATTGGCGTTCCACGGTCGGTTCAGCGACCTCCTGGCTCGCGGAATTAACCGGAGCGACGGCCTACAATTCCGGGGAGTCTGGTGGGAGACGACGTAACTTTCCCCACCGAGTGGTCGTTCTCGCCACCAACCCCCGACCCACAACAGTTTGGTAGTCAGGAGTGAGATTCGAACCCCATGGCTCCACAAAGAAACTTACAGGACACCAAACTCAACGGTTTGGTGTTAGGAGTGAAGATACGAACCCCCCACGCCTCCACAAAAAATTCACTGGATTCGGACCAGGGGTATGCTTGGCAACCCCCTCCCTCCAAAATTTCCCTCCAGAATTAAGAGCAGTCAAATTTTATTTAATTCTCGGTACGAACCATGGCGGACCAAGACGAGCTGGTACAGGTGGGTTCTGAAACATTATTAAAATAATCTGTGGCCCAGGACAACACCGGACAGGAAGACCTTTCCCTGCGATCAGACCCAGAGGTAGCATTGGGGGCGGCAACGGCGGTGCATGAGCACCCCCAACATCAAATTTCCCCCACGGAGGACCGAACAATCCTTGTTGGATCCGCGCCCGATCGTGGTGGATCGGCTTCGCAAAAGCCATTTGACTTGAGCCAGTTGGTGGAAATACTAACAAACATGCAAAACCAAAAGAGGATAGAAATGCAAAACATGGAAAACCTAATGGATGTGAATATGTAAACACTGAGAGGTGAAATACAGAGCATGGGAATGGATTTACAAAACCAACAAAGGAGTGACATGCAAGCGCAAAATGGGGATATGCAAACACTGAAGGCGTGTCAGGAAGAAATGAAGGCGGAGATGGTAAAGGGGAAGGGTGAAATGCAGACCATGAGTCGGAAAATGGCGGATGAGACCAGCACACTACGTGGGGAAATGACCGAGTCGAGGGGGGGGGCTGCAGGCTGTTTGGACCGCAATGGAGACGGGTAAGGTCGAGGTGACGAGTGACGCTACGATAGTCACGAGTGAAACCTGTAAACTCGGGCAGGTAGAGACGAAGAGCCAGGAATTGGGCATCGTAAACGAGGTGGATGAATTGTACGAGATTAAAGAGGAGCACACCCAAAGTAGAACTGGAAGGGAACATTGAGGTTGAGCGGGTGGAATGTTTCGAGACCCAATGCGAGGGTCAGATTAACTTCCCACAGGGACAAGGGGAGATGGTATGCTCCCTCGTGGCAGGCCATGACGAGGTGAGTCTGTTAAGACCATACGAGGTCCAGCGGGTGCATGGTGCGAATGAGCGCATGCCAAGCTTTGGGGGGGGGGGTAGAAACGCCGGGATCTTTTAGGCCAACGCAAGCCCCCGATGTGAATGTTCCAGAGTGTGCGTTAAAACATGTGAGTGGTGCAAATGACATGGCATGTTTGAGTGCACGTGAGGAGATGGGACACGGACCGACCCAGACGGGAGACGTGGGCCGTGTAACCAATGGAGCTGATGTAACGGATGGTCGTGTAACGGATGGTGGAATCTATAATTCCAGGTGTGTGTGTGTGTGTGTGTGTGTGTGTGTGTGTGTGTGTGTGTGTGTGTGTGTGTGTGTGTGTGTGTGTGTGTCCGCTGTTTCTTGCCAACCACTGATCCGATCTAATTGAAACTTGCCAGGTATATTGCTGGGGCCCTGAGTATGTGCCTTTTCAAGGTTTGATATTAATTGGACAAGTGGTTCCCAAGTTATGGCCATTTATCTACCAAACCAATGATAGGACACGGTGCTATGACATCACGATTGACGTCACAAATTTTTTTTTTTTTTTTTGCACGTACATTTTTTTATGCATATACGGGCACGCACGTACGGGCCTGTACTAGTTTATACAAACATATGTGTATATATATATATATATATATATATATATATATATATATATATATATGTATACATATACTGTATAGACAAAAAAGTGACCCCTCCCACACTCCTCTCGCCAAAGAAGCTGCATAAAGCAACCCAAGAAGACCTCCCTCCACAAGGGAAGCACTATGATGTTTCGAACCTTTACCAGAGTTCCTCAATAACTATAAAGACGTTCACACACAGTACACACATAAGAATCCCAATGCTACACCCCACCTTGGCTATCTGACCAGTTTCATCGCTTATTGGTGAATCATCAGCGATGGAGTAGATCGCAATGCATAGCAATGAGGCTCCCAAGCATGTACCACGTGCAAACGTCAAAAGCAGTCAATCTCCACGAATGAAAGGCAATGTGTGCGTTTGTGTGTGTGGTGTGTCAGTGTGTCTCTTCCATAACTCCAAAACTATAAAACATAGCAGCCTGAAACTTTGCAGACATACTAAGAAAAATTCAAGGAAGTGCAAGAATGAAAATTGTTTGTTTGGGTTCATTAAAACATCCCTTTTGAAGATAATTTAGGGGGGATCGTCACAAAAAAACACAAAACGTGCCTCACCGCCATCTTCATCCGCCCTCTGTGGTTGCTGGAGTCTTCAGCCGCCATTTTGTTCGGCCTTTGCCTCGATTTGGAAACACGATCTACTCTTACAGGCTAATTAAAGTATATAATCGAAATATTATGTCGGATTTGAGAATCGGATCTGGTGAACAAAATTTGTTGAAATCTGGAGTGAAATAGGAAAAATTTTACAAATTAGCGATTTTTATACCTGTGTATTTATTGAAGCAAAGCATTAAACTTAACTTTTTCTACTGTTCGGATGATTATATCGAGTGAAGAGAAAATTCTAGAATGTGCAGAAAGTGTAAATTCATTGAGTGAAACGCCGTGCCTCATAACCTGTTTTTGCGAGCCATGACGGCACAGTCCACAGGGGTCCATTTTTTTTTCAATAATTACAAACGCAGTTTGCTGTTTCCTTTTTGGGCAATTTGCTAACATTACAAAATACTGGCAGATACGCATCTCGGACGGGTATGGGGTGTGCTGTATGGGGGCCGAGTGCTTATCGTCACGTGGTTGGGTTTCATATAATATGGAATAGGCAAAGCCTCGAAGCGAACGAAGAATTCTTACATTCGCTTCTTAAATATATCAAATTAAAGTCGTTTTGCTATGAAAAAATAAATATTACCTTCACATTACCTTCAAAACAACAACTACACCGCCTAGAACAGGATCTCATCTACAAAAATTAATATTAACTCATTGCCTTCACAACAACAACTACACCGCCTAGAACAGGATCTAATCTAAAAAAATTAATATTACCTCAACATTACCTTCACAACGACAACTACACCACCCAGAAAAGGATTTCATCTGAAAAAATTAATATGACCTCAACATTACCTTCACAACGACAACTGCACCGCCGAGAACAGGATCTCATCTAAAAAAATTAATATGACCTCAACATTACCTTCACAACGACAACTACACCGCCGAGAACAGGATCCCATCTAAAAAAATTAATATGACCTCAACATCACCTTCACAACGACAATTACACCGCCGAGAACAGGATCTCAACTGAAAAAAAAAATCCTCAACATTACCTTCACAACGACAACTACACCACCTAGAACAGGATCTCATCTAAAAAAATTAATATTACCTCAACATTACCTTCACAATGACAATTACACCACCCAGAACAGGATTTCATATGAAAAAATTAATATGACCTCAACATTACCTTCACAACGACAACTACACCGCCGAGAACAGGATCTCAACTGAAAAAAAAATCCTCAACATTACCTTCACAACGACAACTACACCGCCAAGAACAGGATCTCATCTAAAAAAATTAATATTACCTCAACATTACCTTCACAACGACAATTACACCACCCAGAACAGGATTTCATATGAAAAAATTAATATGACCTCAACATTACCTTCACAACGACAACTACACCGCCGAGAACAGGATCTCATCTAAAAAAATTAATATGACCTCAACATTACTGTGGTGTCTGAAACGCAGCGGAACATGGAGAGCGAGAGCGTAGCAGTAACTCCGCTTTATTGCCCTTCCGGATGTACATCACCGCCACCCCGAGCGGCCGACTCATGATACACGAAAACCCAATCACGTGATACAGCACACTCCTCCCCTCGTAAAATGACAATTCAAATGATGAAATGACAATTATAACATGACCAAACGAAACCAATCAACATTCAAAATCCTCCAAGTACCGCGGCCATCTCCTGACCCGCCTCGGGCGGGCAGCGACGGCCCAGGCTCAGACGCCTCCCGGCTAGGTCGAGGTGACACCCTCGCCGGACTTGCCCCATCCGCAACAACAACCGCCCCCGGCCGACAAGCTTGCTCGTCGTCCTCGAGCAGGACTGAATCAGGTGAACATCCAGCGGGCGTCGACACGTCCGGCCCTGGCGATACAACGTCTGGCCTCGGCGACATCACAGGTGGGGGTCCCACATCACTTGGCACAGGGGGTGACGCTGAACAGCGATCATGCATTTGGTCCACGCGCCACTTCCACACCTCCCCACCATCAGTCCGCACCATGCAATTCGCCGGCCCCAGTACCACAGAGACCACAGCCGGCACCCATTTGGAACCGTGATAATAATCGCGCACCATTACCAGCTGTCCCACATCAAAACTGCGCAGCAGCGTCGGGCGCGACACCGCCCCACTCAACGGCCCTCCAGGTCGCAGCAAATCCAGTCTGGACCGAAATGCCCGTCCATAGAGACGAATGGCAGGAGAATCACCCGTGACAGGATGAATCGCGTTCCTGCATTGGAGCAAAAAGACATCGACCACCGTCTGCACAGGTGCAACACCCCCCCACCCCCTGCGCAAAGCCCGTTTCAACATCTTAACAAACGACAGCCTGCCCATTCGTCGCAGGATGATATGGTGCGGACCTTAGATGTCGAATACCATTTTGATGCATAAACTCATCAAATACACCTGCGATGAACTGCGGACCGTTATCAGAGACCAGAACCTCGAGTAATCCTTTATTAGCAAAGATCGTCCGCAGTTTTTCTACTGTCATGTTCGCTGATGTATGCTGCATCACTACAACCTCCGGCCATTTAGAGAATGCATCGATCACAATCAAAAACATTTTGCCATTAACCGGCCCCGCAAAATCCACATGGACCCTCTGCCAGGCCCTCTGTGGTAGACCATAGTCCCGAAGCTCGACGCGGGTTATCAGCATCTGTTTGGCACGTGGTGCAACGCTTAACCAACCGCTAAATATCTTTGTCCAACCCCGGCCACCACAACAGGCTACGAGCGAGACTTTTGGTCTTCACGACGCCAAGGTGACTGACATGCAGTTCTTCCAAAGACCGCTGCATGAACTTCGGTGGAATCACCGCCCTCATTCCCCACATAACGCACCGTTGGACCAACGACAGCTCCGATGCATGCGACGCGAAAGGCTGAAATGCCGGTATTGAAGGTAGATCGCTCCAATTTCCCATATAAATCGCCTGGAGGACACGTGCGAGCACTGGATCATGAGCCGATTCCACCGCGACCTGTTTGGCCGTGATTGACCCGCTTTGGACCTGGCCCAGCGCGAACACATTAACCCGGTCGGCCGACTCAGACGCAGCTGGACCCTCCGCGCAAGGCAAGCGCGAGAGCCCGTCGCAGTTAGCATGCTTTTCGGTGCTCCGGAACTGAATAACGTAATCGTAAGCAGCAAGAAACAGACACCACCTCTGTATCCGCGTGGCCGCTACCACTGGTACCCCACGTTCGGGTCTCAGGATGAATTGAAGTGGTTTGTGATCCGTCTGCAAAGTGAAATGCCGCCCCAGCAGGTATTGATGAAACCTCCACATACCCCAGACGAGGCTGAGAGCCTCGCGCTTGATCTGGGCATATTCCCACTCTGCTGCGGACAGGGTCCGGGATGCAAAACAAACAGGCCGCTCGGAACCATCGTCCATCCTGTGGGAGAGCACTGCCCCGATGCCATATGCAGAGCTGTCGCATGCCAATAAGAGCGGACGCGCAGGCTCGTAGTGCACGAGGACCGTATCCTCTGTGAGCAGCCGCTTGACGCGGTCGAACGCCGCCTGGTGTGCAGGCCCCCAGGCCCAGCGCTCGTCCTTCCTGAGCAACCGCGTTAACGGCGCAAGCTGTGAGCTGAGCCCGCGCACGAACTTTTGGTAATACTGGGCCATACCAATGAACGAGCGCAGCTGCGTCTTGTCGCGAGGCGGTGGCATGTGCTGAATCGCCTCCACCTTCCGAGGGTCTTTCAACAGCCCTCCGGCGTGATGATGTGCCCGAGGTATTCCAAGCGCTGCTTGAAGAATGCGCACTTGTCCCTGTTCAAGCGCAGGCCGCACGCTTCCAGCTTTGTCAGCACTTGGGCAATGTTCGCAAGATGCTCGTCCGCCGTTTTCCCCGCAATGAGCACATCGTCCAGGTGGGTTTGAGGGGGCAGGCCAATGCAAACCTGATCCATGGCTTTCTGCCACAAGTCGGGGGCCGAAGCAATCCCAAAACAGAGTCGGGTATATCGATAGAGCCCTTGACAAGTGTTGATTGTCAAAAGGTCGCTCCTCCCGGGATCCATCGGCAGGTGAAAATATGCATCACGCAGATCAAGCTTCGTGAAATATTGACTCCCGCCAATCGTGCATATATTTCATCGATTGACGGCAGTGGATATTGCTCCACGCTGAGCCCCGGGTTAACCGTGGACTTGAAGTCCCCGCACAATCGGACGTCTCCATTCCGTTTCAGCACCCTGACGACCGGGGTGGCCCAATCTGAGTACGACACCCGTTCGATCACTCCACAGGCCTCCAGCCTATCCAGTTCACCCTTGACCTTGTCCCGCAGAGCATACGACACCGGTTGTGGTTTACAAAAACGAGGAACCACCCCCTCCTTCAGGAAGAGTTTTGCCTCCACGCCCTTGAGTTTCCCAAGGTCGTCGCAAAACAAACCTTGATGTCGTCGAAGAATCTTCTCCAACTGATCCTCCCATCGGATCAGCACGGGTTGCACAAGGTGAATGGCGGCCCAGTCTAGCCTGATGCGGGTCAGCCAGTCTCGGCCTAGGAGAGACGGTCCCCTCCCCCGCACGACGTACAACGGAAGCGCGGCGACCTGGCCTTGGTACCGCACAGACACGTCTGCCATCCCGACTGGCGTTATCTTCTTGCGGGTGTACGTGAACAGTGTGAGGCCCAACCTGATAAGCTTCAGGTCGTTGAGTCTACGCGCGGTCCGCTCGCCGATGATCGACACCACCGCTCCCGTATCAACCTGAAACGTGATCGGCGTGTTGTTCACTTCAACTACCACCGTTATCGTGCGCGCCGCCGCAGGGCCAATTGAAAAGAGGCCCATCAACGGCTGCCGGTTCCGCCCAAGGTCGCTGAGGTCTCCACGCACATCGCTGTCCATGACCTTAATGGTGGCCAACGCCCCTCGGCACACACGCTTCAGATGACCCACCTTGTGACAACGTAAACACACGGTGTTTTTAAACGGGCACACACGGCGCAGTTGTCGACCTCCGCATCCCAAACACGTCCGCGGGGTCACCTCGCCGCTCATGCGGCCGCGCGGCGACGTCTGGCCCCAACCCGCACCGAAGATCGTGCGTGCGTCCCGGGGCGCTCGCGACACCGCGTGGGCCCGGGCCATCCGGCATGCCGCGGCCGGTGATGGCCCGAACATCTCCTAGAGTCTGCTCGACAGCTGTAGCAGTGTCGACCGCCGAGGTAAATGTAATGGCTTCACCCTTCAGCCGTAGAACCGCCGAAACCATTTTCACATCTTGCAAACCAGAAATGAAACGATCTCTGAGCCGAGCCGGACGCTTCTCTGCCGTGAACTTGCAGGCCACGGAAGAATGCTTCACTCGCGCCACGAAATCAGCGACGCGCTCCCCTGTACCTTTCGCGAGGCGATCAAACTGGTATCGAGCGAGCTGTAATGACTTCTCCGGCGCCATGTGTGCTTTCATCTTCTGCACAATGTCCCGAAACGACAGCGTGTCCCCACTGGGCTTGTCCGGCGCCACCAAATCACTCAGCAGTCGATAATGTTCCGCCGACAGCGAGGCGAGCAAGATCGACTTCTGTTTGCTCTCGTCGACCACATCATTCGCGTGGAAATAGCACCCCAACTGTTCTGAAAACAATTCGAAGTCGTCTCCGACGAAAACAGGCACCTGTCCGTGCGCCGTGACTCGTCGACCAACCATCCTCATCGCCAAATGTGGTGTCCGAGGCGCAGTGGAACATGGAGAGCGAGAGCGTAGCAGTAACTCCGCTTTATTGCCCTTCCGGATGTACATCACCGCAACCCCGAGCGGCCGAGTCATGATAAACGAAAACCCAATCACGTGATACAGCACAATTACCTTCACAACGACAACTACACTGCCTAGAACAGGATCTCATCTAAAAAAAATTAATATTACCTCAACATTATACCTCAACATTACCTTCACAACAACAACTACACCGCCTAGAACAGGATTTCATCTAAAAAAAAAAATAATATTACCTCAACATTATACCTCAACATTACCTTCACAACAACAACTACAACACCTAGGACAGGATCTCATCTGAAAGAAAAAAAAATCCTCAACATTACCTTCACAACGACAACTACACCGCCCAGAACAGGATCTCATCTGAAAAAAAAAATCCTCAACATTACCTTCACAACGACAACTACACCGCCCAGAACAGGATCTCATCTGAAAAAAAAATCCTCAACATTACCTTCACAACGACAACTACACCGCCCAGAACAGGATCTCATCTGAAAAAAAAAATCCTCAACATTACCTTCACAACGACAACTACACCACCTAGAACAGGATCTCATCTAAAAAAAAAAAAAAAGAAATCCTCAACATCATCTTCACAACGACAACTACACCGCCAAGAACAGGATCTCATCTAAAAAAATTAATACCAGAAGCGAACGTAGTATTCTTCTTACATTCGCTTCTGACTTTGCCTATAACTTGTTAACAACTGTAGACGCAATTTCCGGTTACTTCGGCCAGGATTCAGGATCAGCGATCAAATAACGTAAATCACGATTAAAAATTATTTCTTGATGATGTAGGAGATATCTTTATGAAAATCAGTGGAGGAAATATACACCATGTCTGATATTATTTGGGTATTTCATGTCTCCGACGATGCCTTTATCTCCCGGCATGCATCATTCCCCATGACAAAAACCGGAAACAAAAAAAAAACAGAAGCAAAAAAAAAAAACGGAAGCAAAAGCGTCATAGCCAACCACACGGATTCCAAATTGCCATGTTATTGTGTTGTTGTTGTCGTTGTTGTTGTTGTTGTTTCCTATTCTCTCATGTGCACGCGTTAAGTAATATTCACAAGATAGAAATAAAACCCAATCGTGTTTATACACCGCACAGCGTTTAAAAACAACCGGAAGCAAAAGGGTCATAGCCAACGACACGGATTCGAAATCGTCAGGGGTATTGTGTTGTTGTTGTTCTTTCCTATTCTTTCATGTGCACGCGTTAAGTATGAAGCTCACTGCGTTCGCTATCATGACTCGCCCGCGAGGGATTGTTGTAGTGTGCATCCGATTGGGCAATAAAGCGGAGTCGTTACTTCACTCTCGTGTCTGTCTGCACCTCGGACACTACAATTGGCGACGAGGATGGTTGATAATAACCGAGTTACGGTGCACGGAAAGGTGCCCTTTTTTGTCGGGGACGACTTCGAGTTATTTTCGGAACAATTGGAGTGCTATTTCCAAGCGAATGACGTGGTCGACGGGAGCAAGCAAAAGTCGATCTTGCTCGCCTCGCTGTCGACGGAAAATGATCGACGACTGAGTGATTTGGTGGCGCCGGACAAGCAAAGAGGGGACACACTGTCGTTTCAGGACATTGTGCAGAAGATGAAAGCACACATGGCGCTGGAGAAGTCATTACAACGAGCGATACCAGTTCGATCACCTCGCGAAAGGTCCGGGAGAGCGCGTCGCGGATTTCGTGGCACGAGTGAAGCATTCGTCCGTGGCCTGTAAGTTCACGGTGGGGGAGCGTCCGGCTCGACTCAGAGATCGATTTGTTTCCGGATTAGAAGATGCTAAAATGGTTTCGGCGATTCTACGGCTGAGGGTTGAAGACATTACATTCAACTCGGCAGTCGAAACTGCTACAGCTGTCGAGCAGACTCTCGGAGATGTTCAGGCCATCGCCAGCCAAAGCATGCCAGATGGCCCAGGGGTCCACGCGGTGTTGCGAGCGCCCCAGGCCGCACGCGCGACCTTCGGTGCGGACCGGGGCCAGACGTCGCAACGCGGCCGCGCGAGCGGCGAGGTGACCCCGCAGGCCTGTTGAGGATGTGAGGGTCGACACCTGCGGCATGTGTGCCCATATAAAAACACCATGTGTTTACATTGTCACAAGGTGGGCCATCTGAAACGTGTGTGCCGAGTGGCGTTGGCCACCGTTAAGGTCATGGACGGCGATGTGCGCGACGATTCCGACGACCCAGGGCAAGTCCTGCAACCTGTGCAAGGCAACCCCGACGACCCGGGGCGGAACCTGCAGCCGATGATGAGCCTGTTTTCAATTGGTCCTGCGGCGACACGACCGATGACGGTGGAAATCGAAGTGAACAAGACGCCGATCATATTTTAGATTGATACTGGAGCGGGGGTGTCGATCATAGACGAACAGACCACATGTAGACTCAACGGCCTGAAGCTTATCAGGTCAAATCTCACGCTGTACACGTACACCAGCGAGAAGACAACGCCAGTTGGGATGGCAGACGTGTCTGTAGTCTACCAAGTCCAGGTCACCGTGCTCCCGTTGTATGTGGTGCGGGGGAGGGGGCTGTCTCTCCTAGGCCAGGACTGGCTGACCCACATCAGGCTAGACTGGGCCGCCGTTCACCTTGTGCAACCCATGCCGAGCCGATGGGAGGATCAGTTGGAGAAGATTCTTCAAAGACATCAAGGTTTGTTTTGCGACATGCTTGGAAAACTCAAGGAAGTGCAGGAAAAGCTCTTCCTGAAGGAGGGGATGGCACCTCGTTTTTGCAAACCATGACCGGTACCGTATGCCCTGCGGGACAAGGTCAAGGGTGAACTGGATAGGCTAGAGGCCTGTGGAGTGATCGAACGGGTGTCGTACTCAGATTGGGCCACCCCAGTCATCACGGTGCTGAAACAGAATGGGGACGTCCGATTGTGCGGGGATTTCAAGTCCACGGTTAACCCGGGGCGCAGCGTGGAGCAGTATCCGCTGCCATCAATCAATGAGATATATGCACGGCTGGCAGGGAGTCAATACTTCACGAAGCTTGACCTGCGTGACGCATATTTTCATCTGGCGATGGATCCCGGGAGTAGCGACCTTTTGACAATCAACACATGTCAAGGGCTCTATCGATATACCCGACTCTGTTTTGGGATTGCTTTGGCCTTGTGGCAGAAAGCCATGGATCAGGTTTGCATTGGCCTGCCCACTCAAACCTCCCAGGACGATGTGCTCATTGCGGGGAAAACGGCAGATGAGCACCTTGCGAACATTGTCCAAGTGCTGACGAAGCTGGAAACGTGCGGCCTGCGCTTGAACAGGGACAAGTGCGCGTTCTTCAAGCAGCGCTTGGAATACCTCGGGCACATCATCACGCCGGAGGGGCTGTTGAAAGGCCCTCGGAAGGTTGAGGCAATTCAGCACATGCCACCGCCCCGCGACAAGACGCAGCTGCACTCATTCATTGGTATGGCGCAGTATTACCAACGATTCGTGCGGGGGCTCAGCTTGCAGCTTGCGCCGTTAACGCGGTTGCTCAGGAAGGACGAGCGCTGGGCCTGGGGGCCTGAACACCAGGCTTTGGTCGACCACGTCAAACGACTGCTCACGGAGTATACGGTCCTTGTGCACTACGAGCCTGCACATCCGCTCTTATTGGCATACGACAGCTCTGCATACGGCATCGGGGCGGTGCTCTCCCACAGGATGGACGATGGTTCCGAGTGGCCTGTTTGTTTTGCATCCCGGACCCTGTCCGCGGCAGAGCGGGAATATGCCCAGATCGAGCGCGAGGCTCTCAGCCTCGTCTGGGGGGTGCGGAAGTTTCATCAATACCTGCTGGGTCGGCATTTCACTTTGCAGACAGATCACAAACCACTTCCATTCATCCTGAAACCGGAGCGCGGGGTGCCGGTGGCGGCGGCCGCGCGAATACAGCACTGGTGTCTTTTCGTTGCTGCCTACAGCTACAATATTCAGTTCCGAAGCACCGAGAAGCATGCTAACTATGATGGTCTCTCGCGCTTGCCTTGCGCAGAGGGTCCAGCTTCATCTGAATCAGCCGACTGGGTTGATGTGTTTGCACTGAACGAAATCCAGAGCGGGCCGGTCACGGCCAAACAGGTCGCAGTGGAATCGGCTCATGATCCAGTGCTCGCCCGTGTCGTTCAGGCGATTTCTACGGGGAATTGGAGCGATCTACCTTCAACACCGGCATTTCAGCCATTCGCGTCGCGCACATCGGAGCTGTCGTTGGCCCAACGGTACATTATGTGGGGAATGAGAACGGTCATTCCGCCGAAGTTCAGGCAGCATTGTTTGGAAGAACTACATGTCAGTCATCTTGGCGTCGTGAAGACCAAGAATCTTGCTCGCAGCCTGTTGTGGTGGCCGGGGTTGGATAAAGACATTGAACAAATGATTAAGCATTGCGCCACTTGTCAGGCAGATGCCGATAATCCGCGTCGAGCTTCGGAGCTATGGCCGATCCCAGCAAGGGCCTGGCAGAGGGTCCATGTGGATTTTACTGGTCCTGTTAAAGGCAAAATGTTTTTGATTGTGATCGATGCGTTCTCTAAATGGCCGGAGGTTGTAGTAATGCAGCATACATTGGCAAACATTACAGTAGAGAAACTGCAGACGATCTTTGCAAATAAAGGAATACCCGAGATTCTGGTCTCTGATAACGGTCCGCAGTTCATCACAGGTGTATTTGATAATTTTATGCGTCAAAACGGTATTCGTCATCTTAGGTCCGCACCGTATCATCCTGCCATGAAAGGGCAGGTGGAATCATTTGTTAAAATGTTGAAACGAGCTTTGCGTAGAGGGGAGTTTGCACCTGCGCAGACAGTGGTTGATGTCTTTTTGCTTCAATATAGAAATGCTATCCATCCAGCCACCAGTGATTCTCCTGCCATTCGTCTGTATGGACGTGCATTGAGGTCAAGACTGGATTTACTGCGACCTGGAAGGTCAGTGGCTGGGGCGGTGTCGCGCCCGACGCTGGTGCGCGACTTTGATGTGGGACAGCGGGTAATTGTGTGCGATTATGACCACGATTCCAAATGGGTGCCGGTCGTGGTCTCTGTGATACTGGGACCGGCAAATTGCATGGTGCGGACTGATGATGGGGAGGTGTGGAAGCGGCACGTGGACCAAATTCATGATTGCTGTTCAGCGTTACCCCCCCCCCCCCACCCCCATGCCGAGCGACATGGGGCCCCCACCTCTGATGTCGCCGAGGCCTGACGTTGTATCGCCAAGGCTAGACGTGCCGGCGCCCACGGGGTGTTCACCTGATTCAGTCCTGCCCGAGGGAGACGAGCAAGCTTGTCAGCCAGAGGCGCTTGATGTTGCGGATGGGGAAAGTCCGGTGAGGGTGTCACCTCGACCTAGCCAGGAGGCGTCTGAGCCTGGGCCATCTGGCGGCGCTGTCCGCCCAAGGCAGATCAAAAGACGAGCGCGGTACTTGGAGGACTTTGAATGTTGATTGGTGTCATTTTGTCATTTTATCATTATAATTGTCATTTTACGAGGGGAGGAGTGTGCTGTATGGGGGCAGGGTGCTTATAGTCACATGGTTGGGTTTCATATACTGTATCATGACTCGCCCGCTTGGGGTTGTTGTAGTGTGCATCCGATCGGGCAATAAAGCGGAGTCGCTACTTCACTCTCGTGTCTGTCTGCACCTCGGACACTACATGGGGGACAGGATGGATCACAATACTCGGTTACGGTAGTTTCTTTGGATGTTTTGCGCCACATTCAACAGCTCAGTTCATATTGGTGGCGTGTCTGGGTGCCCATGGTAGTGTTTGAGACCGGTCGCTTTAGATTGTTGGCCTTGACACATAGTGCCGGATGAGTAACACGAACGATTTGACATATTCATCATTTCTATATTACCTCCGTCAACAGATTAACAACATGGCAGGATAAAAGTCGTAAATGCTGAGTTAAACAAACGTCTTGAACTCATGGACTTAGTTAAAGTAGAGCACGTCGTCTGGGACCCGGCCGTCGGTTTGCCGGCCGTTTATAAATAACGAAAGACCCACCCACATCTCTCACCTGTGAATGGAGGGAATAGCCAAACAGCTCTCACCAAGTCAACTAAATCCAGGTGGCCAGGATTATATAAACAATTGACCCCTCCTACACTCCTCTCGCCGAAGAAGCTGCATAAAGCAACCCAAGAAGACCTACAGAAGGTAAGCGCTATGCTGTTTCAAACCCTTCCCAGAGTTCCTCAACAACTATAAAGACGTTCACCCATAGTACACACATGAGAATCTCAATGCTTCACACCCACCACAGCAACAGGACCGGTTACATCGCTTATTGGCGAATCATCAGTGATAGCACAGACAGCAATGCATATCAATGAGGCTCCCAAGCATTTACCACCATTTACCACGTCAAAATAAGTCAATACATAAATAAAGAAAGACCCACCCACATCTCTCACCTGTGAATGGAGGGAATAGCCAACAGCTCTCACCTAAACTTGGATTATTTAAATAATTGACCCCTCCCACACTCCTCGAGCTGATGACGCTGCAAAAAACAATCCAAGAATACCTACGGAAGGTAAACGTGGGTCTTTCTTTATTTATATACTGGCAAATACAACCTGTCGCTTCGCTGACGGATCAATAAAGTGGGGGGGGGTGAGAGAGAGAGAGAGAGAGAGAGAGAGAGAGAGAGAGAGAGAGAGAGAGAGAGAGAGAGAGAGAGAGAGAGAGAGAGAGAGGAGGCTGGTGGAAGGTGAGTGGGGGAAGGTGAGGCAGAGAGGATAAGGTAGGCAGAGTTAGGGAGAGTGGCAGCTCACCAAACATTGCACCTCACCCAAAGGAGACACACACACACACACACACACACTTTGAGACCTGGCAGGTCTATGTTTCAGCTCATAAAACCCACCCACATGTGGAGATAGCAGGCAACAGCAGCATCTTGCAGATAAACACACATACGACGGTGGATTTTTTGAGACCTGGGAGGGATTCATTACACCTTCTGAAATCCGCACATGGAGATAAAAACCAACACACATGACGGCGGATACTTCGAGACCTAGGAGGGATTCGTTCCACCTTCTGAAATCCGCATATACAAAAAAACTTCAGCTTGGTCCCAGTGTAAAGCAAAAAAACAAAAAACGAAGAAGCATCTTCTTGCAACTTGCAGCAAAAAAACAAACATTCTTTTTGCCTGCTGAAGCTACCGACTATTAATATATTGGTAGAACTATAATAGTATATTTGTATTAATATTTTGTAATGTTAGCAAATCACACAAAACGGAAACAGCAAACTGCGTATGTAATTGTTGAAAAAAACTAAAAGGACCCCCCCCCCCCCTGTGGACTGTGTGCCGACATGGATTGCAAAAGCAGGTGATGAAGCACGGCATTTCACTCAACGAATATACACTTTCTGTACATTCTATAACTTTCTCTTCACTCAATATAATCATCCAAACAGTATAAAAAGTTGTTTCAATAAATACAATTAGGGATAAAAATCGCTAATTTGTTAAAATTTTCGTATTTGTTATGTATTCATGTATCAGATCAACCAAAAGCACGGTCATCGGGAAGCGGGAACATAGCTGGGCACGTCGGAGCTGTGCTCACTGATGGTTCTGAGGTTTCTGTGTGTGCAGCACAATAAAAGACTGATGGTGCACACAAAACTGCTTTCCCTGCCTGAGACATTCCAGTATTTCACTCCAGATTTGGACATATTTTGTTCACCAGATCCGATTCTCAAATCTGACATAATATTTCGATTAGATACTTTAACTAGTGGTTAGCGATTATATACTCGAGGCAAAGGCCGAACAAAATGCCGGCTGAGACTCCATCAACCACAGAGGGCTGAACAAGATGGCGGAAAGGCACATTTTGATTTTTTTGTGATGGGCACCGACTAAATTATCTTCAAAAGGGGTGTTTCAATCAACCCAAACACCCAATTATCACTCTTGCACTTCCTTGGAATTTTCTTAGAACGCATGCAAAGTTTCAGGCTGCTAGGTTTTATAGTTTTGGAGTGATGGAGGACACACACACACACACACACACACACACACACACACACACACACACACACACACACACACACACACACACACACACACACACAGCATTTTATTAGTGTATAATTATATATACATATATATATATATATATATACATATATATATATATATATATATATATATATATATATATATATATATATATATATATATATATATATATATACGAGGCCCGTCTAAAAAGTAACGGGACTGAACCTGCTGTGTGCTCCACTTACACAACTTGAATGAACGGGTTGCGTCACAGTCTTTCGCAACATTCCAGCAATATATATGATTGGTGATGGTTGACTGCGCTCATTGTGTGATTTTTTACAGATCGTGCTTTACACGTTGTCTGGTCTGAGTCATCGCGCTATGAGTCGTGAGCAGAGAGGCAATCTGAAGTTTCTTGCCAAACTTGGCAAAACACCTTCCAAATCCTTCACAATGCTGCAGCAAGTCTACGGGGAAGAAACGATGTCACGTACACGTGCATTTGAATGGTACAGGAGGTTCAAAGAAGGAACGGGTGGAGGTTGAAGAAGATTCACGGTGTGGAAGACCTTCAACGAGCAGAACGGCGGACAACATCGAGCGTGTGAAGCAGATGGTGCGCGCAGATCATTGACCTATGGTGCGGATGACTGCTGAGGACCTTTCCATCAACACGGACACTGTGTCTGGAGCATCATCACTGAAAATCTCGAAATGCACAAGGTTTGCACAAAGATGGTCCCCAAGCTGTTGTCCGAGAACCAGAAACAGCAATCACTGTCTGTCAAGACATTATTGAGCGCCTCGAGGACTATCCAGACCTGCTCGGGAGAGTCATTACTGGCGATGAATCGTGGATATTCGAATACGATCCCGAGACCAAACAGCAGAGTCGTCAGTGGAAAAGTCCGGCATCACCAAGACCAAAGAAAGCAAGGATGTCGAAGTCGAAGGTCAAGGTGATGCTCATTGCGTTTTTTAACATCAAGGCAAGGGTGTCGATCCAATCCAAAATGTGGGGGGGGGGGGGGGACAGGTAACTGGACCCTTCTCCCAAGATGTACCCAGTCAATATATCACCACGCCAACTGCTCCTCACTAATCGATTAGGCGATATGAACAATGGACTGCAACATTTTTTTTCAGTTCCAGAAAAGGTATATTAATACAGTGTATTAATACATGTACACATACAGGTACATATACCGTGCTGTATTTATCCAAATAGAGTGTGACGGTTCGGAACATTGGAAACGAACGTATTTCCCAACTCGTGGGGATCCAGTGCTGCCAACCGATCACTGTGGACGTGGCAAACGATGAGATGGTTCAGTCTTTGTTGACTCATCGTACTTCTCAGCCAGGTTTTTAGATGCCTGAGTGTGTGTAGAAGAGATGGTGTATATAGGGAGCGACGGTAGTGTACATCATATACACAACCATCGCCCCCAATATGCACCGTACAGTACATGTACAGTACATGAGGTATATCTACAGCGTGGGGCTGCATGGTAAAATGACAAGAATAGCAACGAAGGCTTATCGCTGCGTACCAACAGCTATTGCTTGATTTTTTGCATTTTTCAAATATGTATGGGACTCGAAATGTGGGGAGGGGGGGACAGAATATACTCTGTCCCCCCTTGGTAAAAAAAAAAGTGGGAGGGACATGTCCCCCCCCCCCATCCCCCCTGGGATCGACGCCCATGCATCAAGGGCATCATCCACTTCGAGTTCCTACCACAGGGTCAAACAGTGAATCAATACATGTACAAGGAGATCCTCCGGCGCCTCATGAGATCAGTCCGGGACAAGAGGAGGGATCTGTGGGAGAACAACGCCTGGATGTTCCACCATGTCAACGCCTCTGCTCACAGTGCCCTGAGCATCCGACAGTTTCTGGCAGAGAGGAACAGTTTCTACCAACTCTGGAGCAACCCCTGTATTTGCCAGACTTGGCCCCTTGTGATTTTTCCCATTCCCCAAGCTCAAGGGGGTGATCAAGGGGACCCGATTTCCTGATGTGGAGGCCATCAAAAGGGCCGTGACGACGGAGCTCCGGAGGATTCCAGAAGAAGCCTTCCGGGGGTGCATCGAAGCGTAGAAGAAGAGGATGGACAAGTGTGTGAGACTGGAGGGAAACTATTTTGAAGGGGACAAGCTGTGATTTCAATATATTTTTTGGAATAAAATTTCAGTGAAGTCAGTCCCGTAACTTTTTCGACGGACCTCGTATACTAGATATACACACATACATACATATAGGTAGCGAGAGAGAGCGAAAGAGAGTGAGAGAGATACAGTTTATACAAACAGTGACTTCAGAGAGTATTCACACCCCTTGACTCCTTTCACATTTTGTTGTGTTGCAGCCTGAATTTAAAATGGATTAAACTTGAATTTTTGTCACCAATCTACACAAAGTACCCCATAATGAACAAGTGAAAACATGTTTTGAGAATTTTTTACAAGTTAATTAAAAATGAAACACGGATATATCTAATTTGCATAAGTATTCAGCCCCTTAGTCCATACTTTGGAGAAGCGCCTTTGGCAGCGATTACAGCTTCGAGTCTTCTCGGGTATGTCTGTATCAGCTTTGCACATCTGGATTTGGGGAGTTTCTCCAATTCTTCCTTGCAGATTTGCTGAAGCTCTGTCAAATTGGATGGGGAGCATCGGTGAACAGTAATTTTCAAGTATTTCTACAGATTCTCAATGGGATTCATGTCTGGGCTTTGGCTGGGCCACTCAAGGACTTTCACATTCTTGTTCTGAAGCCATTCCAGTGTTGCTTTGGCTGTATGTTTGGGATCATTGTCCTGTTGGAACGTAAATCTTCACCGCATCCGAAGGTCTTTTGCACACTGAAGCAGGTTCTCCTCAAGGATTTGCCTATATTTGGCTCCATTCATTGTTCCCCCTATCCTTACCAGTCTCCAGTCCCTGCCACTGAAAAGCATCCCCATAGCATGATGCTGCCACGACCATACTTCAAGGTAGGGATGGTGTTAGATGGGTGATGAGCTGTGCTCGATTTTCAACAGATGTAGTGATTTGAATTTAGGCCAAAGAGTTCAATTTTCGTTTCAGCAGACCACAGAATCTTTTGCTTCATGCTCTCAGAGTCTTTCAAATGCCTTTTTGCAAATTGCAGGCATGCTGTCATGTGCCTTTTTCTCAGTCGTGGCTTTCATCTGGCCCCTCTCCCATAAAGCCTAGAAATGTTGCAGAGGCTGTTGTTCTTTTGGCAGGTTCTCTCATCTCAGCTAAGGAAAGCTGTAGTTCTGTCACAGTGGTCATTCGGTTCTTGATCACCTCCGTGAGCAAGAGCCTTCTTGCCCGGTTGTTCGGTTTGGTCAGAGAGACAGCTCTTGGAAGAGTTTGGATGGTTCCATATTCTTTCCATTTCCTAATGATGGAGCTCACTTTGCTCTTGGGAACTTTCAACACTCTAGAAATTGTTTTACACCCTTCCCGAGATCTATGCCTCCACACAATTCCATCCTGGAGTTCTACAGACTGTTCCTTGGACTTCCTGGTCGAGTTTATGCTCTGACATGCACTGTCAACTGTGGGACCTCATATAGAAAGGTGTGTTTCTTTCTAAATCGTGTGCTATCAATTTAATTGGCCAAAGGTGGACTCCAACCAAGTTGTATAGACATCTCAAGGATGATGAAAGGAAATTGGATGCACCTGAGCTCAACAAGGCCCCCAAGCATGAAATATGTAAATGTTAAAAAGTCAAGATATAAATGAAAAAAGGAAGACCCACCCACATCTCACACCTGTGATTGGAGGGGATAACCAATTGGCTCTCACCTAATCAAAATACACACAGCCTGGTGTTGGCTGAATGGTTAGGGTGGTGGGCTTGGGCTCCGGTGATCCCGGGTTCAAATCCCACTCGGCTGTTGAATTAATACAAGGTGGGGTTGACTCTGCCTGTCATCCTTCTGAGGTCGGCAGAATGAGTGCAGCTTGCTGGTATCCTGTGTCGGAATGGCGACCCATCCAGGATTGTGCCCAATAGCCAAGGAGACTGCTTAGGCAGCACCAATGCTCTGCACAGAGTATGGTCCCAGTGGATATGGATATATATATATATATATATATATATATATATATATATATATATATATATATATATATATATATATATATATATATATATATATATATATATATATATATATATACCAGCATGGTGGTGAAAAAGAAGCATTCATATATTTGAGCTCTCTAATCAAGGTTTGATTCCCAACCGAATTATGCACTACCAGAATGTTGCTGCACAGATAGGGCATCAGAAATTGTGCTATCTCTCAGATGGATTTCAAATTGGGTGCTCTGTCGACTGACATTTGCTGGTCGATGTTAAAGATCGCACGATATGTTTCGGGTTATTGCTGGCATGCTGAACAAATTCCGAATTTCTGCCTAAATCAGCACCAATCAAACATCACACCTCGCCAGCTGGGTGATGAAAGACTTGGGCCAAAAACTTTGTCAGGCTGACCATACGAGAACGCAGGAATATAGGTCGCTAAATAAATGGTGTGCGTGCGTGCGTGCACGTGCACTTAACTGCTCTACTTTGGTTGATAGAAGGGTGAGAACATGATACAATTTTTACTATTAATAACTCGTATGTGCCCGTATGTACGTGGCTGTACGTGCGTGGTCGTATGTGCAAAAAAAAACAAAAAAAACTTTCAAACAGCATGCCAGAAACAACAACCACACAGGCCGTTCCTTCGCTCTCGCGTGCCCGTACGTGCGTGGCCATACATGCAAAAAAAAACAAACTTTCAAACAACCACACAGGCCGTTCCTTCGCTCTCGGAAATGACGACTGGATTGGGGCATTGTGTTTATCTATAAATGCGCAAAAGAAATCGAGAAATTTTAGAATACAGTAAGTCATCACTATCCGGAAGTCCGTACGTTGTAGCCCGTAATGGGGAATGCGGCTGTGGCCATACGTGCAAAAAAATATAAAATATATATGTACTATCAAACCACACAGGCCGTTCCTTCGCTCTCGTAAACGACGACTGGATTGGGGCATTGTGTTTATCTATAAATGTGCATAAGAAATCCAGAAATTATTAGAATACGGGAAGTCATCACTATCCGGAAGTCCGTACGTTGTAACCCAAAATGGGGAACGCAGCTGAGGATCTCTTCCCCATCGGCCACGCCTATGCAGCAATGTGTCCTGTTATTGGTTTGGTAAATAAATGGCCATAACTTGGGAAGCACTTGTCCGATTAATATCAAACCTTGAAAAGGCACATACTCAGGTCCCCAGCAGTATACCTGGCAAGTTTCAATTAGATTGGCCCAGTGGTTGTCGAGAAACAGTGGTCACAGGCACACACACACACACACACACACACACACACACACACACACACACACACACACACACACACACACACACACATTGCTGGAATTATAGATAGATATTGGAGGCCAACAAAAGAAATATGGTGAGTTTATAACCACCCCATCCCCCTACCCCCAATCCTGGCACATAGACTGATGCTGCTCTCATTCTTTAATACACCTGGCAGTAAAACTCTGCATGTGTGAAAGAAAAGAAAACTAGAACGGGCACTCATAGAGCGCATACCTTCGCCGCCACTACTTTTTTTGTTCTTGGTATGAGTGTGGGGAACTGGTTTCATATGAATGGTCTTATGACACAAACCACATATCTATAATGTCATGACCCCCCCCCTCCCCTGACTTTCGGGGGCTACGGACTAAACAACAATCAACTCACGTCGTTTTGGCGAGTCTTCACTCCCAAGCTCGGTGAATACAACGTTTCAACAAGAGAAGGTAATCTCGTTTGATGCTGGTTTCATGCAAATCGAATAAGAATTGACTGAGTTATGCCGAAAACCGCATATTTTTCAAGGGCGTGACCCCCCCCCCCGACATTTTAGCCCAACCGGTGACATGTGTTATGACGTCATTGTGTCACAAGATTGGGTATTAAATTCTGAACATTTTGGTGCTGGGTTCATGTAAAGCGGACAAGAATTGACCGCGTTATGACAAAAACCGCATATTTTTCAAGGTCGTGACCCCCCTGACCTTTGACCCCTAACCGGTAACAAGAGTATGGGCGTCATTGTGTCATATTGCATATCACAAGATGAGGCGTTGAATTCTGAACATTTTGGCGTTAGTTGCATGCAAATTGAATAAAAATTGACCGTGTTATCGTAAAAAGACGATTTTGACCTTTTCGTGACCTTGACCTTTGACCCGAACGATCCCAAAATCTAATCGAATGTTTCCTGGCTAATAACCAATCATCCCACCAAATTTCATGCAATTCGGTTTAATACTTTTTGAGTTATACGAATCACAAGATTACAAATAAATAAATAAATAAATAAATAAATACACGCCGACCAAAACATAACCTTTCGCAGAATGCGAAGGTAAAAAATTCCTCTTTCTCTTTCTCTTTCTCTCCATTCACCTTTATCTAATGCCAATATTATTTTTATCCCATCTTTTGTGTAAATTTAGGAGTGATTTTAAAATTGTTTCAGGCCTCAATATGAAATGGATTCTGTTATCAGATGTAAAATAATACCAGCAGAAAGGAGTTAATAATGGCATAGTATGCAGCTGAGTCATGTCAAAGCTAATGAGCGAAAAGGTTAAGAAACTGGGGAAACCAGGATCACTCAAACGCAATCGAAAACTTCCCGAAGATTGCGTAGGCTGCTGGGGTGAGAGTAAGCATCACTCTGCACTCCGGGCAGTATTCACTCTGCACTCCGGGTGCAGCTGGAACTGAATGAACAGAACAGAATAAGCATGGGGAGGGTGGAAGGGGTTTCTGAATGAGACACAGTAAGGTCTTTACACGTCAGTGTCATAAGGGTCTAACCAAAAGGACACTGCAGAATGGGTACTTGGATATTTTTATTCCACACAAGACAGAAAAAGGAGGTGGAGGAAGAGGAGGTGAAGAAACAGTAACCTGCAAATAAGAAAGTTGAGATAGGTGAGAGAGGGTTAATGGGGGGTAGAAAAGACTGTGGGTAGAGATGAGAGTTGACATGAGATGGTTGTGCACCACTTTATTGAAGCTCTTTCGGGAAGAGTGGAATTGAACAGCCTCGGAAAGCAAAGATGGTCCCAAAAACGGGGGGGAAAAAAAAAGAAACAAAAGCGGTGAGGTGGGCTGGTATGGTAGTTTGGATTTGGGATTTTAACAGGGAAAGGGTAATTATTTGACTTTCTCATGACTAAATAGTGGAAATTGTGAGATGAAATTATTTCATGCATCATGTCACCTGCCCACTTGGAAAGCAGGTTAAGTAAGGAATCAAATATTACACGTCTCACACCTTATCTTGGACCACAAAATAAAACAACATTCTCCAGAGCATTTCTGGCCAACTACAGCAAAAAAAAACTTCATTGAGCTATTTGCATTGACAACAGACACGACGTTGGCAAAATATGATCTGACAAATCACCCAAATGAACACAAAGAAAATGCAAATCTCTTTTAATCTCATGTGAAATTATATATCAACAAATAATAAAACTGGCCTGAGGGAATGAAAGGTTGGTCCATTTAGTCACCTATATGATAAGATAATCACAATCTGACAAATGACCAAACTCAACTCAAATGAGAAGGGCACTCGGTAGAGCGCATACCTCTGCCACGTAATGCCTGATCCACGAGAACATATTAGGCCCATTACATGTTTGAAATATCATGCTATGTATCTTTTTTTGCCCAATCTCTCAACGGTGAAGAATCACTGAAAATTAAAAAAAATCCTCATATCCAGATCTGGATTTGGATCTTCATGGCAATCGAATCAATTCTTCATTGTCACACGCCCAACCTGTTCACCAACTTTCAACCAAATCCGTCCACAACTTTTTGAGATATCGTGCTTTTCTAATTTTTAATCCTATCACTCAATGGTGAAGAATCACTTTAAAAATTATCAGATCCGGATTCAGACATTCACCAAAAATGAATCGGTTCATCTTTGTCACACACCCAACCTGCTCACCAAGTTTAGTCTGAATCCGTCCATAATTTTTTTGAGATATCCTTCACACAAACAAACAAGAAAAAGACATCGTGCAGAGCACGATACTTGTAAAATCCACCCCCCCCCCTTTTCAAAAGGTTGCCATGGATGCATCAAATTGTCCATTTCAATAAGATTAAAATCGACAATCTTAATCAAAACTCAGGTCAATCGCATGAAAATTATTTTTCAGATCGAAATTGATGATTTCAGAAGCTTGACCTTGAGTTGACCTTTTGATCTCAAAAAATAGTTGGTTTCCCAATTCAGTTATGTCCTCTGCAATTGCTGCTTAATTTTCAGCTTCATCGGATGAAAATTGACGATTTTTCAGATGAAAATTGATGATTTTAGAAGTTTGATCCTGAGTTGACCCTTTTTGACCTCAAAAATAGTTGGTGTCCCCAATTCAGTGATGCAATATGCAATTATTGTTCAACTTTCAAGTCAATCGGATGAAAAATGAAGATTTTATAAATCTGACCTCAAGACGACCTTTCATCGTTGACCTCAAAATCAACAGGCTTCTCAGTTGAGACTACCTCTACGACTTGGTAAAGTTTCATGATGATCGGTTTGAATTGTGACCTGCAGGCGATTGACTAACAAACAGACAATAACAAAATCGATTGACCAATATACTTGAAAAATATTTGATTTAGCAAGTAACAAACAAACAAACAAACAGGGGTGAAAACATAACCTTCTTCCACCTTCGGTGGCGGTGGTAGTGAAACAGTCTGATGGAAATGAACAAAAGCTTGAGAAGTCCAAAAAGCATCCTGTCGTTTTAACATGTAAAGGGTGCAGCATCCTTGTCTCATGTGGGAAGCACAGGTTTCATTCCCAAGACACATTTTTATGTCACATTATTAGAAATCAGTTCTAAGCTGTCTTAACACACATAAAATGTTTTGCTCATCCTGTATTAGATAATGCCAAAATCAAGCTATCATTAAACCGGACTCAGTGGTATATTGGTTCGAGTGTCCTAACAGCGTACGAGGACAGAATGAGGAACAAAGTATACACTGATGTATGACGTTGCTCAACTTCAAGTTGGAGAATGATGATGTGAAAACAGAAATGGCTGTCCATAAGAAAATTAGAGGCAAAAAAAAAAGTTAAAACGCTGTGCCATTGCGGTCTTCATAAATAGAATGACAACCACATTTGTTAGATGTCATTCGAAGAAGGTATCATGACGATCCAAAATAAGTCCTAATAATCTGAGAAGAAATCTCAATTCCCTCATCTGGAACAAGCGAGATGGACATCTGTTTTTGTGGCAAATTACTCAAACGAACAACATCAAAAAGACAAAAATGGATGAATGGCTGAACATGACTCCATATAATCCAGATCGACATGTGAGATTCAATTAAGTATTCTCTTTTGTGGTCAAGCTTCAATGATCTGGACAGACTGAAAAATGTCGAGAGGACGACGAGCAAATCAGTGGTAAGAAATGCAAGTACAGTATAATCACAATATGGAAAAGACGGTGGGGATGGAAAGGACGAGAGGGTGGTGTGTCATTTGAGGGCGACGTATGGATAAGGATGTGCATTAGGAGGCAGAGAGTCTAACACAAGGAAACTGTCATGGAGATAAATTATCACATCTCAAAGCTGTCACTCTCCATCTCCGGACCTTTTGCGATAACACATAACCAGCATACAAGGCAAGTTCAAAAGAGAACGATGGCATCAGATGAGCCATTCCTTAAAAAGACAGCTGATTATTCCATAGAAACTGCCTGAAAACCTGCATCCCGTAAACGCACTCTTCGTTAACTTTGAAGGCCTATTAAACACGCGAACAAATGGGCTGCACATCACAATTTGGAAGATTTGGAAAAGATTATTTAACTGGTGAACACAAATTCTGATGAAACAAAGCCACGTGCACTGACAAAATATCTCAACAAATGCAATATCTGAAGAAGGACATTGTTGTCATTGAGAGGGTTCATCGTCGAGGGACAAGGTTGATTCCAAGCCTCGCTGGACTGGAGGTGCGGCTGAAGGACACAGGACTTTACACTTTAGAAAGGAGATCATTACGAGGGGACCTGATAGAGATGCTGACCTGATAGAGATGAAGGGTATCAACAAAGTAAGTGCAGAAAATTTTTTTCAACAGAATAGAGAGTGATAGGACCAGGGACCATAATCCTCGAGTCAAGAATAGGAGAGTAAGGACGGTCGTAAAGAAGAGGTCTCTTTTACTCGGAGAGTAGTTGGTGCACAAAATGGTCTCCCTGGAAAAAGCATTGGCGATCGAGGGGTACATGAACATTGGCAGGAGTGATCGGTATCTGAGGTATGGATCGGTGAGTGGACACCTGTGATCATGATTGTGATGTCTGTCAAAGAGTCTCATCAAAAGGTGAAGGTGCTGTTGATGTTTGTTCATTCCTCACCCTGAAGAATGACATAGCGTTATGTGACCCCCTTCATCTACGTTCTACAGTCTACACCTTTCCAAAATTTATTTTGTAATTTTAAATACTAATAATAATATTAATGTATTTTTGTCATATTATATGTGTATAAAAACACTCAGGTGATAGCTGTGCCTGCCACACTGCCGTCATCCCCACTCCTCCATCCATTCCCCAACCTCCAATGAATTTAATTCGATAAACTGATGGATTGAGTAAATGTGGTGTTGATGGAGCACAGGCATGATGAGCCAAATGGCCTCCTCCTGCATCCAATTTTCTTGTCTATTACAATAATGCCTGGTGCCCATCGTTGCGTTCTCTCGAGATACGACAGAAGAGTGATTTGTCGAAAACTCAAACACAGGCCATATAGTTCAAGCTCAGTCCACAGGTGAATTACAATGAAGGTGCTTCACAATTTGAACTGGACTTGTTCCAAAAGGCTCAGTGATGCAGCTCGAGTAATCATTTTTGAGATGATTCGCCTTTGTAGTATTGGTAACCGGTATCGATAATCCCATATTTCCTACTTCAATGCCTTGTTGAAAACCAAGATGGTGCTAAGTATGATAACGAACGGGTGGAGCAGTGAGTAAATATTCAATTTCGAGTCAACTAAACCATCCAGCTTGATGAAATGTGCAAACAATTGCCTAGCACAGTGTGCTCACGATCGTCATTGACATCAGTCGTAAATACCACCCGGGGGAGCACGAAGGGGGCAAGAAGATGTTGACGAACAAAGCTATTGAGAATAGGCCTGTACTGGCTACGTACACATCCTCAATAATCCGACGCCGAATGCAGATGAAAGCTTCCACTCCAGTGGGACAAGTCTGGCTCCAAAATTGTAGATCTTTCATAAAGAATGCAAGTATAATTTTTTTTATGTAAATTCAAGCTCAGTTATGAATGTAAACAAAAGTTCAGGTCAAATTTTAAACACCCTTTACATTTAAAGCTATAGCTCATGCAGAGTACACAAAACTGTGTTCACCTTGTGAGGTCTCATGATCAAAAAACTGTTTTTTAACACAAGTAGTTCATAAATTCCAACCGAAAATTATGTTAGCTAACAGCTTCGATACACTTCCTGCATTTTCTCTCTATTGGTGGCGAATTACATTTTCAAGCTTTCACCCATTTGTTTTTGTTATGAGCCTGGTGTGGCTCAGTGGTTAAGGTGGTGGCTTGGAATCCTTGGGGTCCTGAGTTCGAGCCCTGCTGGTCGCTGAGTTAGCATCAGGGGGGTTGACTCAGCCTGTCATCTTTCTGAAGGTTGGCAAAATGAGCACCAGTATACTGGTAATTATCCCTGCAGGGTTGAAGGCGACTGAAGGGTTGGTGTCAGGAAGGGAATCTGGCTGTAAAAACATTGCCGCAAGAAAGGGTACCATGCATGATTGGAGCCCACAAAAAGCTGACCCCTGCTCAGGGATAAAGGCTTTCAAATGGTGTGATGATGACCCATTTGTTTTTGTTGTGGTGAGGAATTAGAATGCACTTATATACAGTAAAAAAAAAACAAAAAAAAAATCCTGCTTTTTATACTCAAATCTCTGTGAGCTTATATGAACTTCCTGTATATATTTCACACTTATGGAGTTGTTTTTTCTTTTTACTGTTATTTAAAGTGTTATGGTACAACAATAAATTTCCATCATGCTTGCCCTTTGCAGGAGGCAGTAGGGCTTTGAGTATGCTTCCATGGGGATCTCTGCGTAGGAAATTATCACGAACTACTAGCCAAAAGGAGCAGCGTGCAATATGGCCGCATGCATTTACAAAACTTTACATTCGCGCAGTCATTACAGAGAGCATGTTTAAACAACACGCAAGATATTCTCTTATCCCGAGATGTTGAACCACATTTTACTGAGCGATGAGCCACACTCAGTTAGGTGAGAACAAAGCATTCCTTCGCAAAGTTTTCCTGTACTTTGTGTGCTTTTTCCTATGAATAAAACAACATTCCCTGAAGAAGGATATCGCTGCCATAGATAGGGTTCAGCATATGGAAGGACAAGATTGATTTCGGGCCGACTGAACAAGTCTCTGTGAGCCTTTCCAAGGTGAAGCAATACTTAAAACCTTTTCAATTAAAATTTACCATAGATAACGTGCATCATGTACAAAATAGTTTTCCAGCAACAATTGCATCACATTTAGTCTGCCCCGTATTAAAACCAAGGATCGAAAAGGAAGTTTCTTTTCCCAGATGAATTTCATTTATATCTGTCATCAATCTCTCAACTGAGTGATCGAATGGCTGAGAGGGTCCTTGATTCGTCAGTTAAATTGTCTCTGGGTTTGTTTCCCATGAGTGTAAAACACCCACTTTGTTTTGGTTAAATTATGTTGGAAAGTGGTAACTAAGAGGAAAGAAATACACATTCTCATGAGGTGGCTACTCTGTTTGCATCTTGGTTCAAATTTTTGTGACTTGCTTTGAAAGAAACGTAACCACCCGATAATTTGCAGGGGTTTTTTTTTGTTTTGTTTTTTTGATGTTTTTATCATTTTACACTTCACAGAAAAGAATTGCAATGCTAACACTCCACAACACTTGTTTTTACTTTTTAATGGGCACTTTCAAAATGAGTAGTTTACAAACTGTCACAGTGTTTTGATTCAAGTTCCTGGAACTCAAGTGCTATTCAACTTGCTGCTAATTTTAAGGTCCTATTTTGCAGTGCAAGAAGCACAGTAGTCACAGATGCACAAGATATAGACACCTCTCAGCAAAGCTGGGACAATTCCACCAAGGGAAGTCTTTCCAAGTCAAGTTCAAGTTCCAACGAAATTGGTTTAACATTTTTTTAGAATGCTGTAGTACTTCCAGAAATAAACCACACCGAGGATTTAGAAGTTTCCTATGTGAGCAACATCCCAGGAATTGAACTAATCACCATTCATAAACTGCCTATTATATAAGGGCTACATGAGCCTTCCCTGAGTCTGCTCCACACAACAACAGAGATGTAAACAGCTGGGAAAAGGTCTCAACAGATGATGTGGCATTCATACTTTTCTTGACGTTTCTACAACAACTAAGAACTTCCAGAGTTGACCAAATCACGATATATGAGGTACAAGCTTCTAATATCGTATGTTGTATTAGCAACGTGGGAAAACTAAACAATTTTTAGCTCAGCTGGAACGTAGTTCCAGGGAGCTTATGGGATGGGGCACCATCAGTCCGTCCGTCTGTAAACACTTACAACTTCTTCTCCAAAACTGCAGATGGGATTGCGACCAAACTTGGCTAAAAAAATATATTTGGTATATTGCAACTCAAGTTTGTTGAAGACTTTAAGAAAATCAGGCATTTCCTCCTCAAAATAGGTATTTACTTTCTTCTCCGATAAATATTTTGCGGGTTATCCACACCTATCAGTGGCTCCCTGGCGATCTTATCCCACTGCTACCAGGTGAGTGCCCAGGGGTATTGCCCATATTTTTAAACAAATAAAAGGATGTGCAGTATTTTAAACATTTTAGATTTCATGAAAAACTAGAACGGGCACTCGAAGAGCGCATACCTTCGCCGCAGCCACTAGTTACCTTTGTATTAAGTTGTCCACAACGCATCTCAATAGAAATATGCATTTCGTGACCCCCATGACCTTTGACCCACAACCGCTACCTAGGGTGACAATAGTACTATACCTTGTGTCATTTCAGAAGATGGGGAATTGAACACTGAACAATTTGGAGTTAATTTGATGTAAATCGGAAACATATTAACCGTTTTCATCATGAAAAAACGATGTTGACCTTTTTGTGACCTTGACCTTTGATCCGATCGCTCCCAAAATCTAATGGATTTGTCCTTTCATGATGCCAAACAAATCCAAAACAATTAAAGCCTCTCCGCATTTTGTTTTTTTGCGTTAAGTTGTCCACAACGCTTTCCGATATAAATGTGAATTTGTGTGACCGCCTTGACCTTTGACCCCCAACCGCTGCCTTGGGTGACAAAAGTACTATACCATGTGTCATATTAGAGGATGGGGAATTTAATTTTGAACATTTTGGAGTTAATTTGCTGTAAATCAAAACAAAATTGACAATTTAATCGCGAAAAAACGATTTTGACCTTTTTGTGACCTTGACCTTAACCTTTGATCCGATCGCTCCCAAAATCTAATTAAATCGATTTGTCCTCTCGTGATGCCAAACACATCCACAAAATTTCATGACAATCTGCGAAGTGGTTTTTGTGTAATGTTGTCCACAACGCTTCCCAATCAAAAACTCCATTTTGGTGACCCCCTTGACCTTTGACTTCCATAGACTAATTAGGGTTGCAAACATTATACCATACACTATATCAGTGGATCGGGATTTGAATGCTGAACATTTTGGACTTAATTTGATGTAAATCGGAACAAAATTGACACTTTAATCGCAAAAAAACGATTTTGACCTTTTTTGTGACCTTGACCTTGACCTTTGATCCGATCGCTCTCAAAAGCTTCACCTGGCGTCCTTGAGTAACTGCACATCATCTCTGAAAATTTCATGCAAATCGGTCCAGTAGTTTTTGCGCAATGTTGTCCGCACACATATTTACCAATAAATAAATACACAGGGGTCAATACAATACCTTCGTCAAACGAAGTTTGCGAAGGTAATAAGACTTCAAAATGTGTACAATATCTATGAGCTTTGTTTAATAACTTTAATAACTTTGTTTTATAACTTTGTATAATAATATAACTAATTTTATTTATATATATTATTTATATATTATATATATATATATATATCATATCATATATATATATTATTTATATATAATAATATATAAATAATAATAACTCAGTTTAATAACTTTGAACAAACTCCAGTACATAATGTTCGAAAGCAACCCATGTGTTTGCAGTTCATCATATAATATAAATTGCAAGAGTGAGAATTGCTTTGTAACACATGTCCCCTACCGAAGTGATATTTTCTAACTTCAAAAAGGGCATAACTCTGTTAAAAATTGATGAAACGCTATGAAACTCAAACTTGTTCTGCAACTTATCATAATAAAGTCATGTACCAAATTTCAGTTGAATATGTGAAAGGGTATGGGGAAAAAAAGTCTGAAAAAACACAGGTGGGACGGACAGATGGAGAGCAAACCTATAGTCTCCTCCAGTGAAACCGGTCGGGGACTAATAACGAGAACTGCCGCTTATAACTGCAGGCAGTTTTACAGGGTACCGAATGATGCCTGTTTCAATGACAATGCCATCCTATGATATTATTTTTTTACCAAACTATATTTCTCACGGCTGGTTGATCCCAAGAACTGCCACCTACGACCATGAGCAGTGACGCTCGGGATCATGCCGGCCTTTCCAATGACGATGCCATCCGATGACGATGTCATCCCATTCCACCTCTTAAAATGACAATGCCATCTTATGATGATGCCGCCACACTCCACCCATTCCCATGACGATGCCATACATGGATAAAACAAGTTTGATAATGATGACATCATTGGTCACATGATTTGGCAGCCACGCTGGATTTTAGCGAAAAAATTTTTTTACTTCTCCTCTCTTAAACAGCTCATCCGATCAATGCGAAATTTTTAATGTGCCTTTGACTACCCATGGGGATTAAAGTTTGATAACTAAAACATCATCGGTCACATGCTTTGGCAGCCCTATTGAATTGAAAGAAAAACTATCTTTTTTTTTTTCCTCTGCCAGGCCGCATGACTGATGCCGTCACCGTTAACAAACTATGTTTGCGGGTTTGCAGGCAACCTTGTATGTATCGATTTAGTTATTGTGGGGTTTATTTTCGAACAATCACGGTTTTTGAGCTGAGTTGTGACAGTTATCTCCCACTATGAGCCTTTTGTTGTTTCTCGTGCGCTGTTAATAATGACTGTGAAGTGTAAAATGATGGAGAAAAGAAGTGAATATTGTTAACAGTTTCGACTTTACAAATATAATTATAAATCAGTGCTGATGGGAACTGAGACATGCAGCGCGTACAGAACTGTACTGTACCCATCTCCGCATCAACACTGTGTTAGGTGGAATTGTGATCATTTCCTTTATTTTCGGTTAGTATTAACCTGGGTGATTTTTAACCATGTCTCCCAAGAAGAAGACTGTTGCTAGTAGTGAACCAAGTGAAAAAAAGTCAAGGGAAGTGACGTCTTTGACTCAGAAAGTGGAGGTTTTGGATAAGCTTGGTTGAGGCGAGAGTGCGTTTGTTTCATTCATTTGCTGGTTTCGGAGCTGCCGAATGATTTATTAAAGAAACACATCACCAGATTAAAAAGGGAAACGATTTCAGAGGTTATGGTAAAAAGGGGAGTGGTGGGGGCTTTGGTGCTGGCAGGATGGTCCAGATTAGAGGTTCGCACACTCGCCTCGGATGGACGTTAAACTGGATGTCCCATCTGATGGCATTACTTGGTGGACATTAAAGATCCCATGTTGTCCGAGAATAGGAGGCGAGCTAGCACCGGCACCGTGACTAAATTCCAAATGCCCTCAGCCAATGATGCTACCCCACAGCCTTGTGCTACATACGAAAGAATAAGCCAACAGTGTCCCTCATCAGGGACAAACAGCCCTATGTTGAGCCCTTCAGTGCCCTCGAGAAGGGCCAGAGCGACATGGGCCTGTAATCGATTACAGGAGGTCCAAGGAGCCATAAATTTATGTAGTATGAAATATTTATTTTCAATTATATTTATTCTATTGCTCTCTAGTAAATAATGGTGTGCTTGTAAGCAGAACTTTCATGGTTTGCTCGACTCGTAACTTATTTACATACCAGAGAAAACACTGTTTTATGAAAACATTAACACAGGTCAAAGTCATTGTACACAATTAGCCAAGTACTCAATGTAATCTTTGGCAAAAGTCTCACCAAAGCTCGAGTTGTTGAAAATCTCGACGAGTCACACATGCAGAGCATATAACTTGCTTTCATGTCACGGAGCAGGAACCGCGTGCGCGAGAACAAACATTGGGATCTTGCCTTGTCTCAGGCACGAAACCACGTAACTGTGATAGAACGAAAGCAGAGTGCAGCGGGTGTGCAGACGTGCTAATATTTTAGTAACGGACTTTCAACCGGGAAGAATGCACTTAGCCTTGTGAAGAGTCAAAAAGTGAACTCTTTGTCTTCCAAATTATATCAGCTGTTGGACTTGAGGTTTCAGTGCCAACGATCTTGCGAATCCACAGGTAGATATCTGTGAACCGGGTCTGAACCCCTTTTCTATCTGCATTGGCCCCCCTTTACAATGGCTTGAAACTTTGAATAAATTGCTCAAACAATTTTAGATCCCCCCCCCCCCACTCCTTACCATGATTGTTTCAATAAAATTACACCTTTCTGACCAGCAGTATGGTTGAAAACGAAGAATTGGAAGTGCGTCAAAGAATGTTGCTTACTTACCTGGGGTAAAAAAACTCCCAGCATGACAAGTCGTATGATATTTAATCGAGCCAGTGCCACAAGATGGGATGATCTGGAATATAGATCTATCGGCTGAAGCGTTATATACAGTACAAGTCCAGGTTAGCATGAAACCCATTTAGTCTGATTATATACATTGCAAGCACTACATGCAGTACCCAGTCATTTTATGTGGTTCGACAAAGTATCCTGGTTTTGTTTTCACTGCTGGCAATCTGTCAGCAGCATCGAGGGTTTCAGCGATCCAGATAATTTAATTTTCATCGTCCACTTTGGATTTATCTTCTTGAGCTGAGATGGCCGGTCAACTTTGCAGACTTCGCTCGATGTATGATCAGTTGGTAGTGAGTGTGCTCAACCGCCTCCTCATTCCAGCCCCCTCTTACGGTTCTCCAACCTCAGGACCAAGTCGCACATACTGTCCTTTTTATGTTCTCTGGCCAATGTCGACAACCTCATTGGATGTCATTGAGGTAAAAGAACTGATATCTTATAATATGAACTCCTTCACAAAGAACATCGATGCAGGAAGAGGCCACGAAGCCCATCAAAGCACGTGACATCATTACCAACTTGTGGTCGTTTGTCCATGCTCTATCCTTTTTAAATGCTGAATGTCAAGCAAGGAAGCAGCACATATACTCCTAGGTTCAGAGGGATGCTCTAACCATTATCCCACTGAGGCTGGGTTGAGGGCATCATATTTTAGTATGATGAAGACGGGACAGCCGGCTTAACCTTCAAACGTCATTGCCCTGCAATTGAGTAGTGACCTATTGAGGGTTCTGTTCCAGCTATGAAAGATTCCTCCACCAGCAGGGTTATCAGGAAGCACACCATTTTAAAAAGAAGAGTAGAATTGGCTGTCTAATCTGTAATGACGTTGATTGATGCCCTTCAAACAAAGGGTAGTTGTTCATGCTGTCACCATGGTTCTATAGACTGATATAATCTATTAGATAAGTCACGGAAGTTAAATAATAATTGGAGATGGAGATGAAATGTCAAGTAATGATCTGAGCCAATAACCCATTGTAAGCATGCCATTCGTGACATCACCATGGTTGTTTTCTTCTTATTATTATTCTTCTTCCAATAAAATGCAGACACCTCCTTGGAGTATTATCGCACTTGTTATAGAGCATGAGACATCCAAATGAAGCAAGGTGGACAGTTATACAGTCAGCGTACATGAAATGTGACGTTCGTTCTGTATGCACAGGCAAAAGATAGCACAGAATATTTTACGTCTGTGACGAAGACAGGACAGCCAGCTTAATGTTCTTTCAAAAGGATGACAACTCCACGATGCAGTGCCCCCTGTTGTCCAGGGATCAGGATGACGACTCTGTTGTCGGTTTTGGTTCAAATCCAGCATAATTTTGCTTCGAGTCGGTCATGCTATGGTTGAGCTATTCTGCTACAAAGGGAATCAGTTATACATTCACTGAAAGAGAATGTGCATGTAAGCGCTTAGTAAGTTGAAGCTGTTAGAGTTATGTAATTATTGATGCAGTCTGGTGTTCTATAACCTGTCTTAATTTCTTTAATTGGTGAGCTGTGATTGTTGTAATCGTTAATGGATGAATGTGCCACCCCATGATCAGAAGTGTTCATTGTTAATTTTTTTTACATACAAGTATTAAGGCCTATATGTGTAGGCTCATCTTGTAGGTGGAGTAACTAAATAATAATTACAATGTCCTGTTATAAGAAGTACCTGATACAACACAGTTGGAATAAAAGAAATTGCTATCTGAGAACGGTGCAGGAAATTTGATGCAGAATGATTTTACAAAGCCCGAAGGTGTGAGGGTCAGTGGTTTTAAGCAGCTGTGCATGGACAACAGTAATGTTAAGCACCAGTGGAGTATGAAACAAGGGCACTGTGCTCACTCAAAGGCAAAGAGAAAGAGGTTTTATTCCACCCTTCCTTAAGTTGCGACCAGCCGAGGAAACCGCTTAACAAGATCAAAGTGAATTATCTTTGTGTTTCGTGAGGAAAGTGATCCAAATTGAAATCCACTGAGAAGTGCAGCAATCAGGACCGGCTATCCACGGAGCACAAAGGCTGAGGCGACAGCATTGAGGGCATTCCGGGTTGGAGTGAGCAGAACAAGCCTTTGATTTCCGACCCGGAGAGAGCGGACAAAGATTGAGGGGCATTTTGATCTAGCGACGGAAGCAAAAGAACGAGTGTCGAGTTCCGATGAAAACTATCATCGTGAGCTTCATTGTTTGTGTCACCACATACATACCTGCCATTCGGCCAACATATCTGACTCATCCGGAGCGGGACAGCTGTCTCCATGAGGCCTGCTATCTTAGCTGCCGAAAATGTTCACGCCTGGGCAGTTCTTGTGTCTGGCCCGTCTGCCCAACAATGGACGCAGCTTGCGTAGCAGCAATGCGACTTTGTGATCAAAACCAAAAGAATGTCTCCTTGCCTTCCCCTCCTTCCCTAACCCTTCCAACTCACCCCCTTAACAAGCACTTCCTCCCCCGTATTTTCCTTCATGTTCGAGGAATCCATAATAATTTGGCTGCTCCTGAGCCACTCTTCCAGACCACTGGAATGACAGCACCGTCCCATAACTCTGCCCTGGAGAACTACTTAGTGGTTTTCTGTCGGAATGCCAGAAATGCTCCTAGTTTTTCGGCGGCTTCTTGTCGCGTCCAAAAAAAAAAAAAACAGAAAAAAAAAGTCCCATCACTCCAGTCCAACTCCCACTGTGCTCTGCGGTTTTACCAAAGCTTTGTTTGAAAACGATAGAGCTTGGGTAAGTGTTGCTGCTGTGTGTCTTAGATCTTGGAAAGCGTGGGAACTATTCCCATCAAGTGCTTGTGACTGTATCATCGAAAAATAAAAAGATCTGAATATCAGGATATACTTGGGTTCGCTTAAAATATATACAGTATAAACTTAGGTAGGAGTCGTATATGGTCAAACTATGGAGAACCTGCACAATTAGCACCTCTACCTAACCTCCTCCCTCCCCCAAATAAACTCCAAAAGAATAGACAGAATACTGAAATAGCAAATAATCCAAATTAAATATTCTTCAATGTGAGCTGTACATATGAAGGAAATAACTATCTTATTCTATTCACACCATCAACCAAATAACTAGAAGGGCACTCGGGAGAGCGCGTACCTCCGCCACGTAATGCCTGATCCAGGAGAACGTATCAGGTCCAATACATTTTTGAAATATCATGCAATATATCGGTTCACCACTTTCTTTCAATCATGAAGAATCACTTAAAAAATTATTGGATCTGGATCTTCATCAACATTGAATCAATTCTTCCTTCTCACACACCCGACGTGTCCACCAAGTTTCGTCCGAATCCGTCCACAAGTTTTTGAGATATCGCGCACACAGACAAACAAACAAACAAACAAACAAACAAACAAACAGACAGACAGACAAACAGGGGTGAAAACTTAACCTCCTTCCACCTTCAGTGGCAAAGGGAATAATATGAACAAAAATAGTGATCTTGGTAAACTCGATGTTTGACCATCATCTAAGATTGTACACCACTCCCGAATGCATCCTCCGTTTGGCGGTGCGCCGGTTTCGTGAATACGACAATGCTGTCTCAAAACCAAACGTTGAATTGGAGCTTACTGGGTAGCGATGGTAATTGAATTCATCTACAGAAATGAAAACAACTCACCACAACATTTCGTCATGCCTTGCAAAAATGAATTTTCAAAATGGTATGGTAATTAGAAAAACAATGGAAATATTTATGAGCTGGAAAGAAAACAACGCATACTGCAAAGTTGATGAAACAATCTATGCCATGAGGGGTTTGATGTTGGAATATACTGCACTCAGAGCAGACGGATGACAGAGCACAGATGGTAGATGCTGCTGCTTGATAGTTGTGGAACAGATGAGATACCAACAGCCGCAGACTCGATGGTGCACTTGGCTGTGATGGACAATGATGATTATATTGTCTTACCTGTTGCTTGTCCTTGGATTAATAAAACTATGCGTGAGTTGCTTTTTTTTGTCAGAGCATGTTATCATCCTCATTTGAACGATGAGCTCTCTGACATATCCTCCTCCTTCAAAAACTGCCGACGTATGGTTATGTTCATCTTTGGGTGTGCTCTCCTCTATCCTTTCCATCACTACAAACAGCATCGACTGGAGCATTGAGGAAGAAGGTGAAGTGGAAGCCAAGCAGCTGCACCACATAAGAGCACAAAACCACTGAAGTTTTGGACTCAGGGCTGTGAATATGGAGAGGGCAGCTATAAGGTATACTATAACAGAGTACAAGTCTTACAATGGCAGCTCAAAAAATAAAGGGAAAGAGGCAAGCATGTACCTTCAGAAGAAAGAGTACCTGGAATAGAGTTCTTTGTGGGTTATATAAGGAAAACTTGATTGTTAAAAACCATTGGTCCCGGAGTTGGAGGCTGTAGTTGTGGGGTCATTGATTGACTGGTCTGAGAAAGGTGCAGCCTGTTGTGCTGTGGCAACTATATGCTCTTTAAACAAACATAATTGATGAGCCTTGGAGCAATTCTATTTATAAAATGGGGAAGATGACGTAACAGAGGAGCTTGTAATATTGTAGGTTAAGTTGTGAGGTTAAATTCTTCCAAAAGGTTGTGATTATTTGGATTTTGCAAAATAAATATTTATTGTGACCTCTGCCACCAAAGGGGGACGGAGGTTGTGTTTTCACCCCTCTTTTCAGGATATCTCGAAACATCGTGAACAGATTCGGACGAAATTTTGTGGACAGGTTGGACGTGTGAAAAGGACGAACTGATTAGATTTTGGTGAAGATCTGGATCCCGATCCGGCCCATCACTGGGCCACAAAATGTAAACTGTTCAGCCTGGAGGAGGAATGTGCTGGATATACCATGTGCTGATCTAGTTTGAAATAGTTTTATTTGAATCTAAAATGTTTTAATTCAATTATAATGCCACAAAAGAATACTTCTTGCTTTGGGGATTTCTTAAGTAACTAGCAGATACACCCATCACGAATGGGTGATGGGGTGGATTTGATAGGATGGGAGGGATATAGTACAACAACAATAACAACAAAAATCATTCCATATTGTACTTGAAGCTCCATTCACGAGAATGCTCCAGATTCATCTGAAGCTTTGACAAAAGTCTACTTCCACTGGATCAAAACAACAGAATAAAAGGAGTTTGATGGAATAAAAGGAGGAAACCGAACGGACAGACACTGTCATATTATTTATATAGATAAGATATGATGAGAGTCTGGATGGGAAGTGGGCAGGAACATGAAATACTAACGAGGAAGGGATGATGAGAAACTGGTCCTGGAACAGCAGTGAAATAACGTGAGAGGGCGACTAGCATCTGGGCACAGGACGGGTTCAATGCTCGTTCATTATTCTTCCCTGTTGGATGGTATTGGAGAGTTATTGCATAATGGTGTGTGAATGCTGGGCAAAAGCGGGGAGGTATCTAGAGGTAAGATGTTACAGGATGTGATCTATCCTCGAGCATTCTTGACATCCCACGGGAAAGGTCTGAAGACAATCATACTATAATTTGAGAAGTGCCTGTTTGATTACTTGCAAACTCGAAGATTTTTTTTCAAGTATATTGGTCGGTCAGCTTTCTTATTCTGCCTGCCTGTCTGTCTGTCTGGTACTTGTGAAAATCGAAAATTTTTCAAGTGTATTGGTTGATCATTTGCGTTATTACTTGGCAAAAAAAATTTCTTGCCAAGTATGTTGGTCTGTCGAATTTGTCTGTTTGTCACAATTTTTGGCCACAGTTTTCAAGCAATTGTTCTGAAATTTTTTGTGTTTGTCGGTGATCGGCCAAGAACAGCATCGCAAAATTTTGGTGAAGATCCGAATCCGGATCCGCAAATGAGAATTACTTAAATTTTTTAAGTGATTCTTCACCATTGGGAGATAGGGATTAAAACGATATTGCATGATATCTCAAAAAGTTGTGGACGGATTTGGATTGACTTGATCCAATTGACTTGAAATTTGAACAGGTTTTGCCTTTCAAGTCACTGAATTCAACCACCAACTTGGTGGACAGGCAGGGTGTGTGAGGAGGACGAATTAATTCAGATTAGGTGAAGATTCAAATCTGGATCCAAACAGGAGAATTTTTAAAAGTGATTCTTCACCGTTGAGAGATGGGGCCAAAAACGATGTGTAGCACGAGAGATCAAAAGATTGTGGATGAGTTTTGACAAAACTCGGTGAATGAGTTGGTGAGGTGACAAGAACAAGCCGATTCGATATTGGTTAAAGTCCGGATTCAGATCTGAACTATCAGTGGGATACAAAATGTAAACTGCTCAGCCTGGCGGAGGTATGCATGATTTTGCAAAGTGTCACTCTTTGAGTAATTTTTCATTCTGTATGTTTGTTTGTTTGTATGTCAATCGCCGACATGTCACAATTTTAAAAGGATCTTCACGAAACTTCATCACTTGACAGATGTCGTCGTAAGCAAGAAACCTATTGCTTTTGACGTCAAAAGGTCAACACAGGCCAAAGATCAACGACTGTCAAATTTCTAAAATCCTCAATTTTCATCCGATTGACTAGAAATTTGAACAGGATTTGCACTGAATTCAACCACCAATTATTTTTGAGGTCACCATAGACCAAAAGGTCAACATAGGCCAAAGGTCAACAACCTAGGCGGAATTTCTAAAAGCCTCAATTTTCATCCGATTAGCTTGATATTTGAACAGGATTTGCATTTTGCATCACTAAATTCAACCATCAACTATTTTTGAGGTCAATGTAGGCCAAAAGGTCAACATAGGCCGACTTTCTAAAATTGTCAATTTTCATCCGATTGCCTTGAAATTTGAAGAGGATTTGGACATTTGGTCATTTAATTCAACTACCAATTATTTTTTAGGTCAACATAGGTCAGAATTTCTGAAATTGTAAATTTTCAACCGATTGACTTGAAATTTGAACAACATTTTCAGATCAGTTCACTGAATTCAATCACCAATTATTTTTGAGGTCAACATAAGCCAATAGGTCAAATTTCTGAAATCCTTACTTTTCATCTGATTGACTTCAAATTTGAACAGGATTTTCATTAAAATGACCATCATGTGTCACATGCTCTGGCAGCCATATTGGATCTAAGGGACAATCTTTGAAAATCTTTGTTAAGCGGAGAAACCACTTAACCGATCAATGCAAAATTGAACGAATTGATCAACTACCCGTGGGGAATTTGGTTTGATAAAGATGACGTCATTGGTCACGTAGTCTGGCAGCCATATTGGATCAGAGAAAAAAAACCTTAAACAAAAAAAAGAAAAAGAGTTGGCTTGCACCAAGTCTATTTCAAGAATGCATGGGGTATGTATTCTATAAATACCATCTAGTTGTTCATTTAATTCAACCACCAATTATTTTTGAGGTAAACATTGGCCAAACATCAGCAACTTTGGTGAGATTTCGAAAATCCTCAATTTTCATCCAATTGACTTGAAATTTGAACAGGTTTTGCCTTTCACGTCACTGAATTCAACCACCAATTATTTTTATGATAAAATTGGTTTAAGGGATTCTGCAAGTTTCATGCTCTGCATGACGTCTATCTTGTTGCTTTGTTTGACTTCTATACAAGTCATGCTAACATACACCAATTCTGGGGAAATTAATCCGTCTGTAATTTTTGGGAAATGAGCCCTCCGTAATTCTGGGTAAATTAACCCGTCCATAATTTTGGGGAAATTAACCCCTGCATAACTCTGGGGAAAACAACCCCATCCAAAATTATGGGGGAATTAACCATTCCATAAGGATACTCTCCTCTTAAATCAAGTAATTTGTTTTCCACTTCTTTTCGATTAATAAATGTAATTATTCACAATATTCGCCTCATTGTTTCGGCTCAAGACTCTTACGATGGAATTATCGTTTGTTACGATACTTGTGACATAAATCATTCACCAGGCAAAATGAGTCCAATCATTTTGGGACACAAGCATACTAGCTCGGCCATGCAACATTATTACCCCGCGCACGCGAAGCAAAAAGCAGGGTTAAGCCATTAATGTCTGTCTGTATATCTGTCCGTCTGTCTTATCAGTTTATGATTGAGGAACAGCTTATTTAAATTGAATGTTATATTTTGAACATGAATCGGAATATACATAGGAAGAAAAGTACTTCGTTTTACTGTACCTTGGCTCAGAATTCATGAAGACAGCACATGCATAGAAAGGAGTGAGATTGTTTTTTTTTACTCCGTCTTCCTGCCCGGCAGTCAAACAAAATTGAAAATCATTCGAAACACGAAGCTTGCTGTTTTTAAGGATGTCATAATGGAAACATGTAACAGGAACGAATTACTAAGGTAATGTGTTACATAGGATGATGTAATAGACACTGGAGAAAATGGCGGTAGAACGTGTAATTTTTTAATTTATACGCTTTTAAAACCTCTTTAAACCGTTAACTAAATTTAATTATATATTGAACACTGTATAACACAAATCGCCTTCATAATACTTTCAAGAACCTTCACTTTTGCAGGGATGTGTTCAATTAAGCACTCAAACAAGTACTCCGTTCGAAACCGTTGATAAAGAACGGCTGACTTGGCAAGTGCTAAGTTGGCAGGTTGGACCATCTCACGACAAGAAGTCAAGACCTATGCAATGGTGGATTCATGATATCATGTGGAACATCACTACTTCCTGAAAGCACAGCCATCTCACACTCTCCTCTACTCGAAGTTAAGGTGATTACAGTACCAACACGTTCTAATCTAAGGATGTGTGTTGTCGATTTCTACTGCCATCCACAGCTTTCAATCACTATATTCTTGGCAGACTTTGATGATTACCTCTCAATAATTCCACATCAAACAATCCCAACTGCGATCCTGGTTGACTTCAATGATGATCTGCTGTCAGCCACTATCCAATCAAAATTACTCAGGTTCATGTCCTCAAAAGGATTCTCACAGCTTGTGAAAGTGCCCACCACAGACTCAGGTTCTCTGCTGGACCAGATCTACTACAACAGCTCAAGCACCAACACCTTTGTTGATGTTGTGGATGTCTACTACTCAGATCGTGATGCTACCATTGCATCTCTATGTGTATGAGCTACCTTGACTCCGGCGCAGTCATTTGTTGATCTTTTGTTAGTCTCGTGCCAAAGGAGTTGAAAGACCATTGCAACTTCTGTGTGTATGCGTGTGCATGTACGTAGTATGCACACGTGTATGTATACGTCATGTACGTGCATGTGCGTGTGTGTGTGTGTGTGTGTGTGTGTGTGTGTGTGTGTGTGTGTGTGTGTGTGTGTGTGTGTGTGTGTGTGTGTGCGTGCGTCATGTGTAATCTGCGTGGACGTACATCGTGTGCGTATGTTGTTGGTCATTATCTCCATATGTGGGTTTCAGAAGGTGAAAGGGAGTCCTCCATGGTTGTAAAGTATCCACCTCCATTTTGGTAAGGGGGGGGGGTCTCAACTCATGGACCAAGCTGTGAAGTTGTGTTGTTTTCAGGATCATCACTGAGCCCCTGTTTGACATTGCCGTAGTGCTCGTGCAGACTCCAGACTGGCTGGAGCCGAATGTGACTCACATGGTGTCTCGAACCACAATCCACCTCCCATTGGTTACTCTACCAATTTCAGTGAGCAGCCAATGGTTTGGCCGGACTCGTGGGGACGGGTCCCTCCTTTTGGACATGTGGTGCTACCGCTATGTTCCAGAAGGGGGTGCCCCATTGACACGGGTCCTACTCCCTTCCCTCAGAATTTCTCCATGGAACTTGCGGCTCACTGAGGCATGGCCCTCTCAGAGGAGCCTATTGGGGTCGGCTACAGATATTCCGATGGCAGCCTCAGACTCCTGACCTGGGTTGGCCTAGCCATATGTGGTTAACTGCTGGATCATTGTATGCTGGATGCCATCGGCCTGGTAATCTCAGTGGGTACCATGCCCCATACAGCTATGGGCAGATCGTCTTGCCCACCATGCCAGTTGCATATATCTGGTGGACTGGATCTGGACGCTTGGTCGAAATTTGTCACAGGGGGCTGCATGTGAACCAATGGATGGTTTTGCAGTCCCAAACTGCTATGGACATCCACTTCGGTGGCCTGGAGCTTCAGTCTGCTGCCTCTGTGCTGTGGTGATCAGCACCTGAAAGGTGCTGGGGTGTGGAGAAGGGGGGAGGGGAAGGGGGTTGGACAATGGACCAGGGCTTTACAACCCTGGGACCCTCATCATCAAGTTATCCTCATCCTCAAGTAACCTCAAGTAACCCTCATCTGCTCACCCTTCCAAAGTTTATGCTGATTGCCCACCTGCATTCATTCATTCATCACCTTATACTTCTGACTGTGCAATCCTCTCCCTGTGTCTGTTGTATCATCCTCTTCACTTCGGTGTTTCAAACGTGCTGCCCTTCATTACCTCGTGCACATCCACGATCTATTCGACACGCACCGATTCTTTCCCATTCTGTTCCTGTTGGGCCATTGTTACTAGTTTCTGTGTTATTCCTCCTTTCTCACTTGTATATACCCCTTGGCAGTTTGTAAACCAGCTGCCCTTTGTCATTTAGCATAGGCCCAGACCCTTGTATGCAAAGAAGACGGAAATAAACGAATGAATACCCCCACACCAACCTCCAAAAAGTATAAAATAAAAAAAAGACTTTCTATGTGAAGCCACAGACTCACTGATCACCCATCATACCAATATTGAAGTGATTTGATCCAAAAATGTTAACCGTTGCTATTGTATGGGGTAACATAGAAATTTACAAAGCATTGTGCCACGCAAATGTTTTTGCAATTACATCACGGTTCCAATTACTGTAATGAAGCATCAGTTACGATGCAACTCCAGCTCTTGAATGGATGGAGTTTATGTGAATCACAACTAAATCTACCACTACTTCTGCAACGGCCATAATGAATCGCACCTTCCTGTCGTGGTGGATGGTTGGCCAAAATCTTTGACGAACTGGCTGGCCGGGCTCAACGTTCAAGAAAAAAATTCTTACATCCTCATAGTTTTATAATAGGGCCTTAAATCACAACACAACCGGAATTCAATCTAGAACTCAACAATTGTTAGCAGGCATAGTACAAAAGGCAGGCAGCACGCAAGAGGGAGCATGATCCACCAGATAAATCTTTCGGTGCTCAATACGTGCGATGCTGGAATGTGGTGGGAGATGAAGAAAAACAAAGTGAACGAGTCTGACAGTCGCAAGGAGTCAGAGAAAGTGTCTGAATAGGGAGGTTGGAATCGCGTGGATTACGGGTATTATCGAACATCTGGCAGCTGAGATATTCTTCTCCGCAGCAAAAAAAAAGGATGACTATGCGACAACAGCAATAATGGGGCAACATGGTGGGGGAAAGATAGTTGATTTTCTTCTTCCTTCAGCAACCTCATCCAAATCCAACACCTTGCTCGGCCTTAAATCCAGTTCACGTGATGGCAAAGTGGGGCGAAGCGAAAGAGAGAATGTCTTCCAGCTGAGATTTTCCCCCCAATGTTGTGAGTGAATCAAAGAGCCTCATTAGAGCAAAACACCTGTGTGAAACATTTACCAGATGGGATGAGCATTTTGGTCGCTGCTTTAGGTAGATGTTTTAAACACTTCCTCGAAAGGCTGTCTTGAAAGTTCCATAAAGTGTCTTACAATTTCCCTTCAACAGCTTTCCCTCCACTCCTCCTCCCAACCCTCCCATGGTTTGAATGCACCAGTACAAGTGATGCAATGAAAATGAAAAATGATAGAGCATTGCACTCGTTATAAACACATAAATGATCTCTTCTCGATGCGGCCATTATAAATGCATGTGCTTTGGGGGTCATACATGGCTACATTTGAGTAAAACAGCTAGCTGCCTTGCATAAGTAATGAAAAACATCTCATTCTGCCAGTCTACACATACAATATAAAGATAATAAAACACCTTTACCTTGCACACCCCCTTCAATCAATCGAAGGGAAGAGCCAACGAGTCATTATCAAAAATTTCCGAATTATATCAGCAGCAGCCATTGGCATGTTCTTAGAGCATGATGACTCCAAAGAAGTATGAACATGAGGGTGGGGAGAGGATTGATTGTCGTCATATTGTATGCACATTGAACCGGGAGACAATATATAATCATTGTTCGTCCGGTCTGCAGGTTGCATCATTTCTGGGGGCATGACACTCTCGCTTATGCAGATCCTCCTGGAGCTTAGGGCAGGAATTGGGGATTTAGCCAGGGTGCTAGTGATAACTCACCTACTCTTTTGAGGTTTGGTTGTACTATGAGATAACATATGGGTGGGGTTTGTGGGGGGGGGGGGTGGCAGGGGAAGAAGGTCAGGGTGTTGGTGAAAAAAGAGACCCGAGAGAACTAAAAAAAAAAAAAAAAAAAAAAAAACCTAAAGTACCTCCAAGTTTTGTCTGGCACAAGCACAAAAACTCAACATGAAACGGTTACAAAACATTTTACAAGAGTAGGTTGGAGCCTCAGTGTCCCACTTTATATAGCGCCATTTTGAATGGAGGTCTGTGATACTGACAAGTGTAGATTTACTCACTCCACCCTTGCTTTGCTCTTTTCAAACTTGTTGGTGTATTGATGAAACCATAAGACTGAAACGGATGTGATGAATGTTCATGGCATCATAAATACAGGTAACCTTGAAGGTATTCCCTTTAATTCCTTAAACAAGCCCCAAACAGATCTCTTACTTGGACCATACCACTCTTGTGCAGGATAATTCCAGCTTTTTCTTCAGAAACAAATGCTGGCACCATCTGAGAGCAAGTACTCCAAGTGGGTGCTTATAGCCCAGTTGCTTTTCATTTTGGCACGAGTTGGAAAGCGCTAACAAGATCAGCATGAGCAACCAGCCTGCATTGGTGGAGTGAATACAGGGTGAGGGAGGGGGGTGGGTGTTGCCAGGAAGAGGTATGGAGAAAAGGCTAAGAGGGAAAGAGCTTGTTCAACTCATCAAAACTCAAAGATGGATAGACAACTATTAGGTTTGAAATAGGCACCTTTTTCCATTCAGGTTTTTGCCGAGAAGTGTACAGCTCTCCGAACGCGAGATTCCAGTAAAAAAATATTATATTCCTCAGTCTGAACAGACTCATGACCTCGAACATACCTCTGACATACATCTTATGCATTTTGAAGCTGTTTGTTGACAGTTCAACAAGCTTAATCAATCGTTAAACTTTTCTTTTTTAGATCCTCGTGGAGGATCTCTAAGTCACGTTGTTGTTGTTCTCCTTCTTCTTGTGGACTTTTTTGTTTCACAGCCTACAGTTTTCATGGAAACTTCCTGAAACTTGGCATATATATGTAAAAAATACCCTGTGCAGACTGTAACCATCTCCGATTTTGAAAATTCCTCCAAGAAAAAAAGTTATGACGTCAAAATATCTCCGCTAATGGAAATGGCCTTAAAAATTATCTCCGAAACGAGGCAAGCTTTTTGAATTTTGTTTGCGGGAATCAAGCCGAGAATTAGCACAGATAATTATTCATCGCAAACCTGATACATCACAATGAGGTCATATTCGTTTTTATGACGTCATCATTAAGAGGACGAGAATCTTAGCTCATTTGAGCTTGTTTAAAACCCCTTTTTGGGAAAGTTTTTCTCACCAATAATCTCTGACCACTTGTATTACATCGCTGTCTGAAACCATGAGGTCATTAATTGCTGCAACATATGTTATTAGCCCCCTTTGGACTTATTCCGAAATGGGGGCTTTCTGGATTTGGTCTCGATTTTTCTGTCCGTGCGTATGTGTGTGCGTCCGCAACCATATCTCCGACATGTATGGACCGATTATATTTGTACTTGGCACAAGGACAACACATGACGGTATACGTGTGCACATCATTTTGTTTCGCAATGCGATCAAAGATGGCCGACTGGCAGCCATTTTAGTTTTAAAAAAAAAACAACAACCTGGTGTCAAACACGTCTTCAAACATTTCTCGTACATGCATTTACCGATCTTGTTTGAATTACATCACCCCATCATGGATGACCAATTTGGTTTTGTCGTTCACTTTATCGACCAAAAGATCCCTCACTGCTCTTCAGTATATTTCCTCATCAAAACTAGTTGCAGCTTCTATGTTTGCTTTCCTTCTACTCCTTAGTCCACATTCCTTGTTGATCTACTTTTTGCATCACATAAAAAACGTAATTTTCATTTATAGCTCCTCCATAATCCTCGACCAAGACACAAAAACAAACAGTCCAAGTCCTGACATTCAAGAGAAAAAGAAATTGTGACGCTTGCATAAAATGTTAACAAGGAACAGATTTACCAGGATGTATCGAGATGCAAGGTTAGGGAATTTGAATTCATCGGTTTTCATCGAGAATGTCTTTTCAGGTTAAGATGGTTAGCATGATGTCCGACCCGATGAGGATTTGGTGTGGATTTCATTCTCCTGGCTGCTCAGACAACAAATTTCAGCACCCTGTGACAAAGTGGTGACCCGTCCAGCCATGGAAATGTTCAAAACTTGTCATGAAAATTATTGTGTGTGTGTGTGTGTGTGTGTGTGTGTGTGTGTGTGTGTGTGTGTGTGTGTACATAACCATACTCGGTGGTCTTAATAGTTAGTCTGATCTGAGTCTGGAAGGTTGGTGGTTCAGACCCTCAAACCCCGAGTCATTCCAAAGACTTTGTTTAAAAATGGTACGCACCGCTTCCTTGCTTGACGCTCAGCATTGAAAAGGATAGAGCACAGACAAACAATGCTGGGAAGCCAATGACAAACCACCCAGTATAACCCTTGCAATGAAACTGCTTCGGCAGCACCGGCGCTCTGTAACATTATTTGGTACATCAGAGACACATTTCCAGGCTGCACACACCTTTCTCTGTTCCTTCCCTTCCATTCTATCCCCATACTCCTATATCCTCCCCTTCTCTTCCAAACTCTCTTCACCTCCTTTCCTTCTCTTACCATCCCACATTCTCTTCTTTTTATCATTTTTAATTTCCTAAAGTTACTCTCTACCTATATGTACACAATAAAGAGATACCTCCATTCCTATCCTCTTTCCTTCTGTTCCTTTACTCAATGTTGGCATTTCCAATTTCCTCCCTCCCAACCACCCTCGACCCTGTATAAGTGAAATAAATAGATGCCTTATAATGGTCACATGATCACATATTTACATGAGGAGGAGGTACTGCATGACTTGCTTGAACAATAGTATATGGAAAGGTGAATTTAGAATGCTCTTTTCAATAACCGGTATAACCCCCTGTGAACTTCAACGAAAGCATCAGCAGACCATTCTGGGCCCTTTTCCTTCGTAAATTACACATTTTGTCATACTTTACAATCCACGACAAAGACTTTACAGCAGACAACGAGTTCAATGGGAGGGTTTCTTACTCTGTGTATGCGTAAATGGTGTTCAACAGTTTGTAGGGTACAGAGCACCGAAGTGTGACATCATGTTGCCATGACAACACTCAACTGGTTCTACAAAAAATAACACAGAAGAATGTTCGCTTCGATCAAACGTGCTTTGCGTGTTGAAGCATCGCTAAATATGCCTGCCGTGTCGATTACCGCACTTGTGACTTACTTTTGTAACGAACCAAAGCCGTTGCAAAGAGGAGAGAATCATTTTTAACTGGATCATGTGGAAAACTTTTCATATTTTCCAGAACTTGGGGGCAAGTTTTTCCAAGTCAACATGAAAGAGACATCTTACAGAGTTGTGGTAAGGGTTAGGGTTAGGGTTAGTTATCATCTTTATCATCGTTGTCATCTTACAGTCTGTACAAATTGGACATTTTCTCCAAAACGGCTCAACAACAAAAAAATCAAACTTGACATATGCCATCAACTCCCATGGGGTTTATATGGCGATAACAATGATGTCATCGGTGAAGTGGTATTCCAGCCATAATTGGTTGAATCAAAATTCTCATCTGAAAAATCTGAAACAATTCGTATATCTGATGTACGACCCGGTGAGTGAACCATTAAATTTATGACATCATGACATCATTGGTTATGCGGTCTGGTGGCCATATTAGATAAAAAAAAATTCTTTTTCTCCAAAACCGCTTAACACATCGATGTGAAACTTCATACATATTGTTACAGTTGTGGGGGTAGATAGAGAAATTTCATCGCAAAGTTAGGATTGTATCGAGTTGTTTGGTCCGTGGACGTGTAGGAGACATCTAAATGTAAATTAAGTAGGGAAACTGTGAGCTTAAGTGTGACTTGTCACCACCCAGGGGGTGGTGCTGTGTTAATGAGATAGGGATTAAGACTAATTTCCCTCATTATGTAATTTCCCCCTGTGACCTCCTACGTTTTTGTATTTTCAAGTCAGTAATGAAGGAATTACGTTTTTAGAACAACCACAACCACAACAACAAGCAAGCCAAACGTGCCGAGCAGGCAGAAATCCCGCCTTCCCAGTTTTTGTACCAACAAGTCAGGCCCGGAGGTGGAATAAGGGTGAGGTTCAAAGAGAGGACAATTGTTGTGAGACGAACGTGGCTGGGATGGAGGATCTCGTTTTGCTTTCCTCTCGGCATGATGAAATGGCTGTGTGATTGTCGTGTAATGCTGTAAATTTGCTCGCGTGCTGGGCAAGACGCTCGTCATTAACTGTTCGGCTGAACCGTGAAGTGTGCACGTTTCTGAGGAGGAAGAGCAGTTGGTTTTACGGGGTTGAGTTGGGTGTGAGGGACGCGGTTGAGAGACAACGGAGCTAGGAGATGGCGTATAAGATCAGGACATTACGGCTGGCTTTCCTTCGATGCATGATTATCGTATTTGTGCTGAGGTGAATTGGCTCGCGTGGTGGAGCAAGACGCTGGCCATTGACTCTTGGTTGAGTCGTGAGAGACCGACCTTGAAGCCTCATGTATATCACCGAAGGGAGTGGCGCCATTCTGCAGAGAGCAACGGCATCAGCAAGCACGATCGACGAGGAGGCTGCTTGGCGGTTCCTGAGTCCTGGCATTAAATACCACCTCACAAATTACCTCACATACGTTTCCCCGCCCAGAGAGCGGCTCAGCGCCATTGTTGAGCATGTCTTCCTGTGCACCTCGACCCCAAAGTTTAATAAAGACCATCTCTGGATAAAGCTAAGTGCCAGAATAAAGGGAGGATTTTCTTTTGTTTCGTTTTCCCCTTGTCTGTGTTAAAGTCCGTTCTCAACTTTAGGCTTAATTTACTTCACGTATTATTACATTTTGAATTATTACCCTTGTAAATATTTATATTCCCATTAAATTCCCGTGTATATTTAACTTGATGGTGTCTGTGGATTTGTTGTGGGTTGGAATATAAACCCCTTGTGCTGTTCATCCATCCGCTGCACACGTGCCGCCTTGCCACTCCTGCGTGCGCCATAATCTCTGAGGATCACATGTCTGTCTCCAAGGAAAATTGCTCGGCGATCCGGCCTGGTCGGTGTTAACCGCCCGCCCACCATAATTGGGTTGGGGGGGGGGATTTAACTTAACTGTCAGGACTGCGACAATATGATCAACTTGCCATTGGGAGTACAATTTGAATTTTTTTTTCATATTAATCTTCATTGATGCAACTTAGCCTTAACGTGCACAAAAGTGGTCGTTAAATATCCTAATAATCAATCAATGAAGTGTCGGATAATGGCAATGGATGTGATATAATAAGGTAGATAAATGACACGAGTATATGGGCCATAATATTAGTGGGCCATAATAGTATCGTGTTCAGTTAACGATGGCGTTTTGTTCATATTGAGCAGGCAAGGCAAGACGATGTATGTGCTCTACCAGTTTCCGCTCTATTTTTTGTTTTGATGGGATTTAAAAAAAAAAAATATATATATATATATATATATATATATATATATATATATATATATATATATATATTGTTATGGCACGGGTGCATTACCCGAGAGAGAATTTCGCTTCCTTCCATTGGAATCATTGTACTTTACTTCAGCCATTACTCCACTTCGAGAATAAAAGGTAACAGCTTTTAAAGGCTTACGACTTCACTCTATAGTAGTTTTTAAGTATATAATTTTGTACAAATTTGAATGGGCAGCCATTTTTTCCCCATATTCCGGCACTTGCACTGCCACTGACATGGGTGCCATGTTAATTTTTTTTTAAGAACATTCAAGCACACCACATGAACCACGAATTAATTTTTTCCCAGGAATACAACCATTATCTTCATTTTGCACTTATGCAAATATTGTCAAATAATGCATTAGGAGAATAAGGCAATGCTTGGAGTTTGACGATTTCAAAAAGTCAACTTGTGATTATTGCCATGTATAATAGTATCGGGTGACTATTTCGACCTGTTCAGGATCATGCCCAATAGCCCAGGGGACTGCTTCGGCAGCACCGACACTCTGTACAGAGTATGATCCCAATGGATGGATGGGTGGTGACTATTTAACTCCTTGACCTAAGAGATATTAAATCAAAAATGTTGACTCCTGAAAAAAGTGTCATCCTCTATAATTGCTCAGAGGTACCATACACTTGATGGAGTGTCGGGCCCGCTGAAGGAGTTCCTTGGCAATGGTTATGCTTGGTGTTTGCTGTTGTATTCCCATTAGTCAGGAGGACAAGAGCCTGGTGTTGGCTTAACGGTGAAGGTGGCTGGCTTAAGATCTTAGGGTCTCATTTAGATGTTTAAGAAAATGAAAGGTATTGATAAAAGAAGTGCAGATGAATTATTCAACAGAGTAGACAGTGATAGGACCATGGGCCATAGCCTGAGAGTAAAGAAGAGGAGAATTAAGATGGTAGCAAGACAGGGGACTTTTACTCAGAGAGTAGTTAATGCATGGAAAGGTAGTGGCAACAGAAACAGTCGAAAAGTTTAAATTTGAATGAGATAGGTACCTGGAAGTTATGGAGCAAGAGGGGTATGGGGATCTTGGCAGGAGTTTTAGGTAGCTTGAGCACTGATGGGTGATTGTGTGCACATGTATGGAGTGCTGTTGGTGGGGGTCTCGTCAAGGGTGTTGTGTGATTGATGTGTGTTTTTAACCAAGCCCATGCCCCCTACCCTACCCTACCCTGGGAAAGAAAAAATAAAAATAAATAGTAAAAATACACAAAAACGACAAAAAATAAAACAAAAAACACTTACTTTAAAAAAACAAAAACATTTTGCCTTTTCTAATTTCAATCTGGTGTTGATAAATTGGTGTGGTGTTGATGTGGCGGAGGCATGATGGACTGAATGGCCTCCACCTGGGTCTAATTTCCTTGTGTCTCCTTGTGTCTTGAGTTAAAGCCTCTGTTCGGCCGTTGAAATAACACCAGGTGGGTTGACTCAGCCTGTCATCCTTCCGAGGTCGACAAAATGAGTACCAGCGTACTGGTAACAGGGGCGCTGCATCAGCAGCACAGCCACACTTATACAAAATGATGCAATCAGCAGCCAAAGGTTGCATACGAAGGAACAACAAGCAAGGACAACGACTTGTAATTTGCTCAGGGCACTTGCAATAACTTGCGATAATCTAATAATGCGATAACTCTTTGTGAAAGACACCAGAAGACCATTGCGAGCAGAGGGTCATTCATATTAACGTCCATTGATGCCCAATCATTAATGCCTCACCCTGCATGCGAAACACCAGGGTGACAGTTTATATCTGGGCAATGATTCGAACCTTGACTAGACAGCTCGCATGTGAGTGTACATACCTCCAGACTCGAGAGTGTGCTTCCTGCGATCCTCTTATCCTTTCCACATAATGTGAAGTTCTAGCAATTTATATCAGCCCCTTATAATAGAGGCATTGTTTCTCATAAATCCTTTTTGACACGGCCAGGACAAATCATTAAATAATGGTATATTCCTGGAATAAATCTAATTGGTGATTTATGTGGTTTGCTTGAATGTGCTTGCAAAACATTATGCACCCACGCCAATGATGGTGGTGGTGTGGAGGCCCACGTTTTTATGGGGGGAAAAAAAATACAAAATGAAAAATGCAATAATGATCTGCAGTTCGAGTTTGACTTCACTTTTTAGGTTTTAATTTATTTTCCCTTTAAATAAGCAAATTAATATTGGTCAACACAAGAACATTCATTAAATAACATTATTTCATATGGATATGAGAGCCTATCTGTTTCTTATCATACTTGATCCTCAGAACTTTAGGTTAAAGAGCTGTGAAGCATAATTAGAGACTGCTGTGCTCTTGGCCCTTTTTTGCTGACTTTAGTTTTATGCTTCCATATTCCTAACGGTGAAGAATTGCAAGATTCAGGTTTGACGTTACAACATTGTAACAGCTGATTTGGCCGGTTCAAAGAGTAAAACCAAGATACTCCTCTGGGTCTACTTCAACTCACTGACTGATGAATCAATTTGCAAAATCACGATTCTATCGAGCTTTTACTATTAAAATGTAATTTAAGCGAAACCTTTAGAATTAACTTTTATTCAGCTCAATCACAATCACATCAAGTCTTACCTCCAAACTTTTTTTGTTTTTTTTTAAAGAACAATATTTTGACATGTGAAGTCTTGGGAAGTGTGAAGAATTTTCGAAGGTATAATCAGTCCAATGACAATGTCATTATCTGGGACGGTCATGGGACTGGGCTACTAGATCGGCAGCGGACAGGATGACATGGATCTCTCTCATGCGTGTGGCAACATTGGGACAGTGACATGATGACGATGACGACGATGACGATAAGGTACAGCATACAGTGCACTGGGATATTCTTTCCCTTCTCTCTCTTACACATCAACAAGGATTCAAATATACAGCACAAAAATGCAGTCAAATGATTTGTCACCATCTCTGTTGCTGATTCAACACTGTCCACGACAGTATAGAGGAGGTTGTCATGTCGAATGCATAATAATAGTGGAGGAACGTTGCCTGATGCTGAATTTGTTCCGCACAGCTTTCACTTCATGTGCATCATCATGAGTACATAATTTGCTTTTAGCTGTGTTCATGCTTTTATAATTTTTGTTGTTATCCTCAACAAAATTTAATGCAAAAGATTAATAACCATAAAAATGAGTCATTATAGTCCTATTACAGATCTTAAAATGAGTAATCGTAATGGATTCGAGGAATACCTGACATTACAGAGGTCAAGGGTCAAGGCTAGTGGTCCAGACTATTGATTACAGATGTCGAGGCTAATGTCAATCTGTGCAGGGTGACAATCCGAACGATATGTTTTATTAACTGAAGGTTGACAAAGGTATGATAACCACCTTGTGAAGCATGGTAAAGCCAACGCTCTGGGCGTTAGCCAGCTCTTGCTCTGATGAAGGGCTGACACCCGAAACGTCACCTTTACTTTGCTTCCCACTGTGGTCAGCCTGCCTTTGTCAACTTTCAGTTGATAAAGTTTACGACAATGGATTTAGTTGCCGATTTCCAGTAATTTGATTTTTAAAATGCATTACCCCAAATACTGTTGCGATCTCATTCATCATCATGCCTCGGATGGATCTCAGTGCTTGTAAGAAAGCAGAATTGCTTCATTAACCTCCTCGAGAGGAAGAAATTATGTTACTTTAATATTTAATTAAATGCAATAAGGTAGAAACTAATCAAGTTTCTATCAAGGTTGATTCCAATATGACATTAATCAAGGTTCTATTAAGATTGATTCTAATAAGGTTGATTTTAATATGACAAGGTGTGGGCTTGTTCTTATTGGCTGATCTTAGCATGCAAGATGTTTAACCTTTGCTTTTGAAGTCCTCTTTGTGAACCGAATATGGGACTTAATTGGTATGATTATGAGATCATTCCACTTGTCTTCGGTGATTACGTATGCATTCATTCATTTTTATTACTTGCTCACATGCTATGTCAACTTGCATGATATACATAACGTCAATGGAAACTGTAAAAGCACAACAAAAATGAAAAAAAATAGAATAAAAAAAACTGGTGAGCTTTAAAATCTGGAAGGCATCAGCACAAGATTTAATAGAAAAGCAATTGTTAAAGCTGTATTTCAGTGTTTTCTTTGGCAAAACCTTTCTATTCAGATGGAGGACTTTCCACCAGGCCTCACGCAAGCGGCCAAAGGAGATGGAAGTTTGACGGTTGCGATATAACATGTTCTTTACACAGCGGGTGATGTTGTGTGGCATTCACCGCAATAGGAAACTGATAACAAGAGATGATAAATCCAGTTTTCTTTATCATGATCATTCAGTGTGATCCACTTTTAATTGAATTTGAGGTGCAGTTCATCAGCTGTCTGCGGATGTGACACTTACAGCCCAGACATGCTCGATCATACAACCTTGTTTTAGCATAATAAAAATATATTATATGAGAATAAGTATGTCCAACATTCAAATGTAACACAAACATTCAAATTAACAAATAATGTCTTCAAACTCTTTCTCCGAGACATGATGGTGTAACTTGTGGTAGTGTTCAGAATAAGTACAGATCTGTTCTTCTGGGTTCTTGCACACAAGTCATACTTAAAGCTCCTCAACTTCGAGCATTCTTAATGTGTGCTAACTTTTGAGCAAAGGTATCACACGTTAACCTGTGCAAAAAACAAGCTCGAATGAGCTAAGATCCTCGTCCTCTTAATGATGACGCCATAAAAACGAATATGACGTCATTGTGATGCATCAGGTTTGCGATAAATTTTCTGTGCTAATGCCCGGATTGATTCCCGCAAACAAAATTCAAACAGCTTACCTAGTTTCGGAGATAATGGTATAGGTGATTTCCATTAGCGGTGATATTACGACGTCAACTTTTTTTCAAGGAAGAATTTTCAAAATCGGAGATGGTTACTGCCTGTGCGTGGGCTTTCTGCATATACATGACAAGTTTCACGAAGATCCGATTAAAACTCTGGGTTGTGAAACAAAAAATGTCAAAAATAGGAATGACGTCATAAAAATTGGTATGACGTCATAGTAATGTATCATATGTGCGGTAATTCATCTCTGCTCATGCCCTGTTCGATTCCCGCAAACAGAATTCAAAAAGCTTGCCTAGTTTCGGAGATAATTTTTTAGGCGATTTACATTAGCGGAGATATTTTGACGTCATAACTTTTTTTCTAGGACGAGTTTCCAAAATCGGAGATCGTTACTGTCTGCGCAGGGTATTTTTACATATATATATATATATATATATATATATATATATATATATATATATATATATATATATATATATATATATATATATATATATATATATATATATATATATATATATATATATATATATATATATATATATATATATATATATATATGCCAAGTTTCAGGAAGTTTCGATGAAAACTGTAGGCTGTGAAACAAAAAAAGTCCACAAGAACAACAACGTGAATGAGACAGAGAACCTCCATGAGGATCTCAAAAACAAAGATAGCTGCTTGTGGAATTGCTGAGACGTTTGACAATTTTCCCAAAACATGATATAATATTGTTACGAAAATGACTTTGGGGGGGGGGGGGTTAATGCACGGTTAATCATTCATCAGTTATACCTTCATGAGTGTTAGGTAATTGTTTGTAAACTGCAATTAGGACAGACCAGAATCGTATATCTAGATAGCTTCCCTGTGATCCCCACCCTTGTGTCTGTCTCTTCTCTCCATCTTACTACATCCGTGTGATCCTGAAATCACCCCATTGTCCTTTCATTGCACTTCAATGTGGTGTGACCACGTGAGCTAGGTCAAGCCTCCCACATGGGTTTTACAAATGTATGGATACACTTGAAAAAGAAAAAAATTGCAGCCAACCAAAAAAGTTACTAGATATATCTGCTGATCTGATAATCAAGCAAGAGCAGATCCAATCTCTATGTGTGCTACCTCGGTGTTATGAGAGTGCATCCTCGAGCATGGGGTGGGTCGGGGGGGGGGCAGGGGTTTGGGAGGCAGGACACTGCCTATAAAAAGCAGCGACATGAGCACAGACCAAGGATACAGCCCAGCACCCCCAGAGAGGAAATCACACAGCCATTGGCACATTACTCCGTCAATCCGGGACAGCAGCAAACCAGTCAGCCAGCTGCGGAGAGCCTCACCACAGCCAGAGAGAACCAAAGGCGAGACTAGACCAGAAGAGTGGTCCGAAGCCATGCCACCACTTTGGGCATCTCCAGTCCAGCATGCGCTGTGCCTCCCGGCATTTTACACGAAAGACCGCAGATGCACATGCAACACATTGTCTATTCTGTTGTGTGTCCTGTGTTCCCGACTGAGTCTGCTGTGGTTGGATTAGCCCCAAAAATATCCAGAGAATTGTTACTGTCCCATTAAGCATCTCGTGTGGTTGCCTCTATTTTACCTCAGTCACCAAAGGTGGACGGAAGTTACGTTTTCACCCCTGTTTGTGAGCTGGATATCTCAAAAAGTTATGAACGAATTATGACACAACTTTGTGGATGAGTTGGTTCGGTGACAAGAACAAGCTGATTAGATTTTGGTTAAGGTCTGGATGCAAATCCAGCCTATCAGCCAGATACAAAACATAAACTATTCAGCCTGATGGAGCTATGCACTCCACCGAGTGCTGTTCTAGTTAGCCGATGTTTCTGTATTTCTCCTCCTACCATTTCGCTTCCTGTGACTCCCATCCCCTTCATTTATTAAGGCTGTTCTCTTTCGTTAAAACCATTCACTGTGCATTTGAGCTGCAATCTCATCCTCCAGCGTAATTAAATCCCCCCCCCCCCATTAAAATGTAAGCGTGAGCTGAAATAGCTGCGCAGTTAAATTGGTGAAAATATAACCACACTGCCTGTGGATTAGCTGCTTGTTAGCAGAACGTCTCCACTGCACACATTTTGGAAGTTCATCTCCAGTGGTCTCTCATCGCCTGTGAGGGAAGCTGAGTTCTTTACCCTTTGGAGAGTAGGCACATACTAGTTTTGGCATAGTAACTTTCCAAGCTGTATAATGGATAGAAATAAATATTAGACTGAAAAAAAAAACCATTGGGCATTTTATGCCCAGGATATCCACAGCTGTTATGGTCTTTCACCACTCTAACTACAAGATGCCATGAATGCGAAACACAAATGTAGGCAATAAGCAATCCCTCTGCCAACCATTCTTTTTATGTTCCATTGTGTCGTCACATTGCAAAAAGTCATTCTTCTCCCATAGCTGGCCGAGCTAATGGTCTTGAACACCTCAGGTTGAGAAGCACTTTTAATGAGCCATCGGCCTGTTTGGCATCACAACCGATCTGTATTTAAAGGTTCATAGTATGTTTGCAGCGAGCTCCCCAAAACAGGGTTACACTCTTTTCCTTTGGAAACGCAAGCCATACGTACCCCCGATTCATATTTCAAAGGCTGAATCTGCCCAGCTTTGATCCCCCATGCACGGGCAAAACATCCGATATCAACAATCATTTGTCGAGACAACATATGGATTATGCCAAGAAATAAAACGTCTACCTTTATTTTGCTCGTCCATTTTCCCTCAGTCTATCATTGCACGTTCCAGACTCTTCTGGTTCACTGTACAACATGATCCATCCGATGGTTCTCCGATGGACACCTTGTTACGACTTTTGTCTCCTTCAAGATATCAACTTGCACATTTTCCTGACACATATTAAAACCTTCACAGGCTTTAATAGGTCAGTCCGGTGCACTAATCGACACACTCATTGAAATTGAACTGGGTTGTCATGGCTATATAGTGCCAGTCTGGGTTGACAGACATTTTCGAACTATAAGTTTCATCAGTGAAGAGTTGAAACAGGCATGGTGACCACCATTGGAAGGAAAGTAAAGCGGATGCTTCAAGTGTCATTCAGTTCTCTCGCTCCAACAAAGGGATAATGGCAGAAATATCAGGTTTACTTTTCCACGCAAAGTGGTAAACAAGCCTTTGTCAACTTTCAGTTGATACAACCTATCAAAATGGAGGCCATGTTTCAATTTTCCACCAGCAGCCAACATAAAGGAAAAGCTCGCATTGGTGAACATCAATACAACATGAGCAATCCATAAAGAAACTGTTCTCACTCCACCTCATGGGTGACGTCGCAAGGGAAACCTTTGCTATTTCTGTGAACAACCGAAAAGCATTGCTACTTGTGTAACGTGGTAGCAGTAACCTAGGCATTTTCACAATAGGTAGTTTTGTGCTAATTGTACTGTATGGGTGGAGCCCGAGTCACGGTTGGTGGTGGTCGCGTGATTGTGGCTTCATATGTCACGACTCGCCCACTAGGGACTTGTAGCACCAGTAGCGTCAGGAGCAGCATGTGCTGTCATTAGCAGTGTCCTGCAGGTCGTGTGCCTGTAGAGTGCATCGACTACGTAATAAAGCGGGAGCTACGGGCATCCGACGCCCACCCTCTCGCTCGAGGCAATAAAGTGGAGTTGTGTTACCCTCCGGCTCGTGTCTGCCTGCTTGCACCTCTACCACGACACTACACTAATCATACAACATTACGTCTGAGATTTATGTACCAGACTCTTTACAGAGCGTTAGTGCTGCTGAAGCAGTGCTGCCGATAGCTAGCCTACTCTTCATGAAGGACTTCATGGGATCTTAGATGTTCACAAACAAATGTTGGCAGAGGAGACACCCAATTTAACAACCATCTGAGGGACAGCACACACACACGCATGCACGTACACACACACACGGATTTGACTGAGAGCGGGCGTAACTGGAGGTCACACGGATCTACATCATCACCACTTCGGGAATAGAGGTAGAAACGGAGCACAGATAAGGAGAAGGCTTGGTCCATGAATTGTGGTTCCTTGCAGGGGTGAAGATGGATGCTGAAGGATCGGGGAAGGCTCCATTCAGTCTTAGAGACTCGCGAATGGAGATGATAACCGGCGGCAGTGGCACGTACGTACGTACGTACGTACACACACACACACACACACACACACACGATAGAAAGTCTTCACCCCCTTTAAAAAATTTCACCTTTCGTTTCCCTTTCGCCTGGAATTAAATTGCATTAAATCAGACTTTTTCCTCCTTTATTTACGCATCGTAACCCACAACTTTGAAGTGAAAAACAGTCCACAAATTTCACAAAATTAATTAAAAATACAAAACTAGAATATCTAGGTTGGATAAGTGTCCACCCCCCCCCCCCTGAGTTAATGCTTGGTGGAAGCACCTCCTTTGACAGCAATTACAGATGTGGGTCTGTTGGGATAGGTCTCTACCAACTTTGCACACCTTGATTGGGCAATATTTGCCCATTCTTCTGCACAAAACTGTTCAAGCTCAGTCAAGTTGCATGGAGAGTGTTGATGGACAGCAATCTTCAAGTCTGGCCACAGATTTCCGATTGGATTTAGGTCAGGGCTCTAACTGGGCCACTCAAGGACATTTATCTTTTTGTTCCTTAACCATTTCAGTGTAGCTTTGGCTGTGTGCTTCTGGTCATTGTCATGCTGAAAGGTGAACTTCTGTCCCAATTTCAGCTTTCTTGCAGAGGGCAGCAGGTTTTCCTCTCGGATTTTTCTGTATTTTGCTCCATCAATTTCCCCTTCCATCCTGACAAGTGCCCCAGTCCCTGCTGATGAGAAACATTCCCATAACATGACTCTGTCACCACCATGCTTCACAGTAGGGATGGTGTTCTTTGGGTGATGTGCTGTGTTGGGTTTGCACCAAACGTAACGCTTTGCATTCAGGCCAAAAAGTTCCATCTTCGTTTCCTCACACCACAAAACTTTTTGCCACATGGCTTCAGAATCTCCAGTGTTTTTTTGCATTCCTCAAACATGAATAAAAGGTGGGCTTTTTTGAGTAATGGCTTCCTTCTTGCCATCCTACCATACAGGCCAGACTTGTGGAGTGCTTGGGATATTGTTGTCACATGCACACAGTGACCAGTCCTTACTGTAAAGGCATGTAGCTTTTTCAAAGTTCCCATTGGCCTCTTGGTGGCCTCTCTGATCAATCTCCTTGCTTGGTTATCCAGTTTGGAGGGATGGCCTGATCTAGGCATGGTCTTGGTGGTACCATATGTCTTCCGCTTCTCAATGATTGTATTGTCTGTGCTCCAAGGGATATTCAAAGCCTTTGAAATATTTCTATATCCATCCCATGATCTGTGCCTTTCCACAACTTTATCCCCGAGGTCTTTAAACTCCTTTGTGTTCATGGTTGAGTCTTTACTGTGAAATGCACTACCCAACAGAGGAAACCTTCAGGAACAGCTGATTTTATTCTGAAGTAATCAGAATCACTACAATTTGGTGTGTGATTTTGAAGGTGATTAGTTACACCTGAGCAAATTTACAATTGCTGTTTTAAGGGGGGGGGTGGACAGTTATCCAACCAAATATTCTAGTTTTGTATTTTTAATGATTTTCTGAAATTTGTATAGAATTTGTTTTTCATTTGGAAGTTGTGGGTTACGATGTGTAATTAAAGGTGGAAAAAGTCTGATTTAATGCCATTTAATTAAAGGTCATTGGGCAACAAAAGGTGAAAATTTTGAAAGGGGATGGAGACTTTGAATAGGCACTGTACATACAGATATTGTACAATATTGTACATACAATAACTCAGAAAATCAATTGTCATGTCTTATACTTACAATCAATTATATATTTCTTTGAGAGTAAGATATAAAGTTGTACTTTTAATGTAATGGTAAACAACATTATTTACTTTCTGTGATTGACGATACTGTAGCATAAACAAAATGTTTTCAGAAGTTCAGAAATATAACTCTAACCACACCGTTGTCCTTCAACCATCCTTGACAACTCCTTTATGTACAACACGTGCAGGAATAAATCACTCTTTGGAAGTAGAGGTCACGTCGACATCACCTATATTACGTGTACATCTCTGGGGCAGAATATAGCGGCGTAACTTAAACAATGCTCCACATGGCATAAACAGTCAACCCAAAACAAGTCATCACAATCTAGATTGACATCCAGCAGCAGAGTGACCACTTGTTCATACCAATGAAACACTTACACATTATGACACTCCCGTGGATGATTACTACTGTGGTGTTTCGCAAATTTCATTGAATGTGCAGTATGTATTTCCTTTCATACGACATATGGATTGGCAGCTACCTTGGAGACGACCCACATGCTGTGAAATTTTTAATCAACATTTCCGTGGAGATCAGTGCTGCATTTTGTTTGCCTGTGTGATGCTGAGGCTATGCCATTCCTCAATGAGTCTATGTCATTACAGGCTCTACAGGGTCCAATAATTCATTCTTAACTCTGGGTATGTTGACATGGACTCAACATATTGATGGATTATTCAGCGTAATTTTATATATTTTGTATTTTTAGCCTCTGGCTCCTTCATTGAGGAAGATGAGAGAGGGATAGAGGTGTGGATATATGCATTACCAATACGAAGCTGAACTAACTCCTTTACTTTCTTATCAATGATGCTTCGAGTGTTCATACCTAGGTGGCAGGTGATGTTTATGTTTTTTCATGCACACTTTATTTCACTTCTATAAATTCCTTTTTCATCCACTTTTCTTCTTTCGTTTTCTGTCCTATTTCACCATTTGTACTTCATTTCTGTTGATGAGCTATATTTGTTAAGTTACACGTTCCAGAGGATTCAGAAGTTGTTATTGTGCAGGCCAATTTCTTCTGTCGAGTTTTGCAGTTTAATTAAACTACTACTACTACTTCTACTTAAAATGGCCCCCAAATATTCTCACGCACTTGTGGGGTTGGCCAGGAAAAGTTTTTAGTCCAAGTCTTTCAATGCTGGGTAGGACTGAAATTCGACTCGAGATGATTTAAGCCAGAATTTGAAATTTGTTCAGGGTGCCAATGATAACGGCCTACTCCTCACGCTTTAAGGTTCTATTCCGAAAATGAGAATTGCTACACAAGAAACCGATGTGCGAGATCGATCGATCTTTGTGAAGGACACTGTGTGGTCTTTAACGTCCATAGACGACCAGTGCCGGCAGACCAGTCGTCCGGCTTAATGTCTCCCAACGGTGCACGCATTGTTGCCTCGCAATGTATGTGAAACACCGGGATGACAGTTTGGAGCTTGGTCGAGATGCGAACCCAGGCGAGACAGCTCAAAGTAAAGTGTGCATGCCTATAAGGCCTAAGCTATCCTGCCACCCACCTTGTTCTTCTTTATGTTTGGTGTAACAATTAACCAACAACATAATTTTTTTTTTCCATCTATGTGTTCATGAAATGATGAGATTTCTTTCTTTCACAACATCTGAGTGTAACTTTAACATGTATATTTATGGAGTTTTTAATACCTATCACGGTTAAAAAATTAATCTTCAACAATCATGGCGTTGAATTGTTTTCCCATTGATCACATCAATACTCATTTGTATATCACGTGAACGAAAGTAAACCAGCATAATTTTTCGAATGCAAAGCAAGGAACACATTCCCAAACACAACATTCTCCATCAGTGTAAATCTACATCGCTTGCTAACAAAAGAATGTTGAAAGAAGAATTCACTACAACCTTATTGTCATCTCATTCTTTTATTGTCCTATCATTCCTCTATTGTCATACCAGTCCTTTATTGTCCGATCATTCCTCTATTGTCATAACAGTCCATTATTGTCCTATCATTCCTCTATTACCATACCAGTCCTTTATTGTCCGATCATTCCTCTATTGTCATACCAGTCCTTTATTGTCCTATCATTCCTCTATTATCATACCAGTCCTTTATTGTCCTATCATTCCTCTATTATCATACCAGTCCTTTATTGTCCTATCATTCCTCTATTATCATACCAGTCCTTTATTGTCCTATCATTCCTCTATTATCATACCAGTCCTTTATTGTCCTATCATTCTTCTCTTGTCATACCAGTCCTTTATTGTCCTATCATTCCTCTATTATCATACCAGTCCTTTATTGTCCTATCATTCCTCTATTGTCATACCAGTCCTTTATTGTCCTATCATTCCTCTATTATCATACCAGTCCTTTATTGTCCTATCATTCCTCTATTATCATACCAGTCCTTTATTGTCCTATCATTCCTCTATTGTCATAACACTCCATTATTGTCCGATCATTCCTCTATTGTCATACGAGTCCAATGTTATCCTATCATTCCTCTATTGTCCTATCATTCCTTAATTGTCATACCAATTCATTATTGTCCTGTCATTCCATAATTTTCAATCCTCGAGTATATTTACTTTATATAATTCAGTATATAATTTATATAGAGTATATAATTCAATATTGCCACGTTTTACTTTAGAACCACTCTTCATTCATTTTTGCCTGGTTTATTATTTCTCCAAGAACTGTTCAGCAGAGAAAATGCATACCACAATGCACAATTAAATGAGATCAAAAGACAAACTAGAACAAGGGCATAAATAAGGGGCAGGTTTTATTTTATACTTTAATAAGCAAACTTCGCAGGACGCTAGAGGGGAGAAGAATGTTGACGTCGAGGGCGAATGGGGACGATCCGTGAGTTCTGAGCCGTAGTTGTTTGCTTTGAGAATTTTCCAGACTTGCTTATTACAAAGGCAGTAGTCTTTGGCCGAAGCCGCTAAACATTCAGCTATTTCTACCACAAATTTCGGGTTGAGAAGAGCTAAGCTGGACGAGACTGTTCGTCAGATGCTTCAAGTATAACACATTTTGTTGTTAGTTAGGCCCTTCCACAAGCGGAAATTTTTCTTTTTCGAATACCGGGAGGATGTGGAAATGTTAGGACATCTTTAAAATAGGCACTCCATGTTATATGGACCTGATGGATGGAAGTTGTGATTTGAGTATTGCCCAGGTATAAAATGTCCCAGAAATACAAACATTATAGTATTATTCCAGTACGAGTAATTCTCCACGAAGAATAGCTCAAGACATAGCACCGACAACAAAATTATATCAATATAATATATCAGAATTTTCCACATGGATGATTAATGCAATGCAGTGCATGCAAATTTAAACACAAAGAGGAGGACAATTGGCCCATCAAGCCTGTGCTTTATCTGATTAACTTTATCACCTTAGTGAACTTCGATGTACTGACCCGTTTACTCCTGATTATCTAAACTACAGAGTTTATAGAAGACGATACCCCACACAGTATTATTATTTCGTATGCAGGCTGCTAGTTGCATCACTGCTGCGAGCGTGGCTGTGCCGCTGATGCAGTGCCCCGTTTTCAGTAAGCTGGTACTCATTTTGCTGAGCTTTGAAGAATGGCAGGCTGAGTCAACCTGGTGTCAACCTGATACCAGTCAACCTGGTAACACCTGGTGTTATTTAACCGCACGACAGAGGTTCAAACTCAAGACCCTATGATCTTAAGCCAACCACCTTAACCGTTAAGCCAACAGCAGGGATGTGTTCAGTTACCAAGTTTCTTGCAAAGAGCTCATCAAGTGGCTTAAGCATTCAAGCAAGCACTCCATTTGAAACTGTTGCTGAGGAACGGCAGGCTTGGCAAGCTAGCTGCTTGATAACTGAACACACCCAGACCTACCCCACGCAGTGGTCAAGTACCATGCTTCACTTTTAATAAAATAATGATTTTAAATATCGGTTGAAAGAAATCCAGAAGTTTAGCACGACTGAAGCAGTCTTGTATACCTCACCCTTATACGCAGTTGTAATACGACGTTGAGTCACAGTTTAGGAAATGGCGGCATTATTGATCACCATCGAACACAGCATCAATCAGCATCTTCTTCAACCTAACCATCTCACATGCCACGCCCTCTCATACTATATATGTATCAATATATAGCATGGCTCTTGAAAGTATTATGAAGGCGATTTGTGTTCTGCAGTGTTCAAGTATATTGTTGTGAATTTGGAAGCTTACTGCACACAACAGCCAGGTCCTATAGATCAGCAATATCGGTAAGTATGTGTTTCTAGTTAGGGTCCTGTCCTATGTTTAATGGGTGATTAATTGTACATGCGCTGTGAGTTATTTTGATAGTTAGGATTTAAATTACCAACAACAACAACGACACCTGCCCTCGCTTCCTTCCACCATCATCCACCGGCACCATTGCACGAGTGCGTGTCAGCATGTACGTGGGCGGTGTCCAGTGTGCTTGGTGGGGTTTCTCTGGACGTTGGTGTGCTGGCTTCGCCCCAAATATGGGCACAAGCGTTGCTCTCTGGCTTCGCCCCAAATATGGGCACAAGCGTTGAGCTCTGGCTTCGCCCCAAATATGGGCACAAGCGTTTCATTCTGGCTTGGCTCCAAATATAGGCATAGAGCGTTCCCTCTCTGCCCAATGAGGGAGTGCGAGTGTGGGATAAGAAAAGCGCGCATGGGCTAAACGAGAGAATTGAGAGAGTTGAGAATTGTCTTCTGGTCTTCGGACGTCTGGTGGTCTTCTGAAGCCAGTCATCACCTTCCTGGGGTCCCGCCAACAGAGCATCTTCTCTTGTGGCCTGTGTGACTGCAAACCTGTCCCGCGAGGATCGCCTGCCTGGGCTTGAAGCGGCATTGTGCGGCGGGTTCGAGGGCTGCCACACCAGATCGTCGAAGACCGCACGAGGCGGGAAGGTCCGAGAATAGGCTGTGACCTCCAGCTCGCCTTTCCTCGAGCTGGAGACCTCCAATAAAGACCTGACGGGTCCGTTTCATTTTGGGTGTATGTGTATGTGTGTTTGTGGTGCCAGTCTATTAAGTAAAACTGCATAAGTGCTTGTACATAAATTGCTATTCCTTCATTATTCGGTTAACTCTGCCTTCTTGCATGCTCCCCTGTCCCATTATAAATAAATATCCCTTTTGTTAAATGTTCCAGCTCGCTTCTGTGTTTCTTTCATTGGTTTGGCATGGTGTGTGTTGAGAAATAGCGAGGCCGTAAATTGTTCATTTGGTCCGACGGGCCTTGGTAATTTCCGCTCAGGTTACACACGGTTCGGGCTCGGTAATGGCTCGTTCCGCTCGAGGTCCGTCGAGGGTGTGAATTTCCCAGTAGCTTTGTCCGTGTGGGTAATTCGGTATATTGAAGTTTGGCAATTGACCCTACCTCACGCGGTCAAATTATTAGCGATTCATGGTCCAGTAAGGGACCCGTGCCTTTCGGACTTATCCAAAAGGCACGACCTCAATCCCGGTGTGTTCGGTGGAGCTGACTCTACTGCTCCCTCTTGCGGTCATGCTCGCCACCGATACCCAGCCCAGAAACAATATCACTCAATTTAAATAAAGGTTTAAAGAGGTTTAAAGGGGTGTAAACAAATTAATTCCAGGTTTTGCAGTCGTTTTACCCAGTATCTATTACATCACCCAATCAAACACGTTACATTAGTTATTTGTGCCTGTTGTTTGTGTCCTTTATAGCATCCTTACAGCCTGGTGTTGGCTTAGCAGTTTGGGTAGTGGCTTGGGATCCTGGGGTCCTGAGTTTGAGCCCTGTTTCCACTGAATTAACACCAGGGGGGTTGACTCAGCCTGTCATCCTTCTGAGGTCAGCGAAATGAGTACCAGTATACTGGTAATAGGGGCACTGCATCAGTGGCATAGCTGTGCCCCCAACCAATGATGCAACCAGCAGCCAAAAAGGCTGTACACGATTGGGAGGGGGGGGTAAGATCCTTAAAAACAGGAAGTTTCCTGTATGGAATGATTTTCAATTTTGTTTGACTGCCAGGCAGGCAGACAGAGTAAAGCAATATCTCACTCCTCTCTGCACATGTGCAGTCGGGACGAATTTTGAGTCAAGGTACGATAAAACAAAACACTTGGCTTCCTATCCATGTTCCGATTCGTGTTCAAAATATAAGATTAAATTCAGAGAAATTGTTCCTCGATCATAAACTAATAACATAGACGGACATACATGAACCAATTGCTTAACTACGCTTATCGCTTCACGTGTGCAGGGTAATTAACATCCACATCACTTTATAGACAACCAACAACCGATAGGCAGTGAATTTAGCCAGGCTACCAGCACACATTGGCCTACTAGACCGTGGGATCTTTAACGTCTCCAACCTAAAAGTAGAGGAAAGACGGGGTGGAAGGCTTTACATTCCCATTCTGAAGCAAGGCGTGCTTCAAGATGTGTCTTCCGCTGCAAATAATGCACCAGGACGGCGGTTTTACTGGGATTCGTCTCCACAGGGAAAGAAACCCAAGATCAGAAAGGCCAGAGGCGAGCACATTACCAACAAGTTCCCGTGGCATCCCTCAAACTACAACACCACACCTTCGATGTGGGTCCCTTATCCATGTACGAGGAATGTTGCCAAATGTACATAAATGTGCACATGTATGAATGGTATGCGGTCCACTCATGGTCATACTCGCATCATATGCTGTCTGATTATCTGAGATTAATAATAAGAATCGAGTTTGCAATTGTCTTTATGAATGATTTATGAGAAAGTATTGAGGTGTAGGGTTGATGTGTGGTTTTGTAAACGGGAACACGAGGAATAAAACAGGTCTTTGTGATTGCATGCCCTTTAAAAGTGGCTCCATAAGCATCCTTTAATTGCTACTGGTATAATGTTTGCATTTGGATGCATTTATTTCATGCGCTTGGTCTGACGTCATCCAGAAATGTTGTGGGTGAGGTCGGCGTGGCTTCCTCAACTTGAAGCATTTATAGGGGAACGAGCAAGGAATTGAGAAACTTACATATGATGGAAGTCCAACTGCGGTTTGAATGTCTCCAGAGAGAGGCTCTCTATTAAAGAGAAATATATATATATATATATATATATATATATATATATATCTATATACATATAATATAAAGCTTTTTCGAACCACTGACTGACTAACTTACTGATATTAAAGATCAGGACCTTCCAGATGACGTAGAAAGGTAATTTTACGTGTCGATTTTACGTGTCGATGACGTAGAAAGGTAATTCCAGAAATTTTACGTGTCGATGGACATCCAAGCCGGTTCACCGGAAAAAAAATCACAGAATCGTCGGAAAACATGCAAAAATGAAAATATAAATAAATGGAAAAAAAAATAAATGGAAAAAAATGAAGGAAAAAAAACTGCAGGTGAGTGACCTGAAACAATGGGGAAACAGTAATTTTGCGTGCCAACAGACATCGAAGCCGACACATCAGGAAAAAAAAATCAGAACCGTCGGAAAGCATCTAAAGTGAAAATATAAATAAATGGGAAAAATAAATTAAAATAAATAAGTGAAAAATTAAATGCAGGTGAGCGACCCTAGACAATGGGGAATCACGGTTTGTATGCTTACACAATGTGCAAGTAATATATAAAGTAATATATAAAGTATATATAGTAATATATAGTAATATATAAAGCTCTTTCTAACCACTGACTGACTGATATTAAAGATCGGTACCATCCGCGTGACATCGAAAGTTGAAATTTTGCGTGCCGATGGACATCGAAGCCAGTACACTGGAAAAATTCACAGAATTATCAGAAGGCATTCACAAATATATAAAGCTCTTTCTAACCACTGACTGACTGATATTAAAGATCGGTACCATCCGCGTGACATCGAAAGTTGAAATTTTGCGTGCCGATGGACATCGAAGCCAGTACACTGGAAAAATTCACAGAATTATCAGAAGGCATTCACAAATGAAAATATAAATAAATGAAAAATCAAATGCAGGTGAGCTGTAACCGTGCTTCCCCGAGACAATGGGGAACCACGGTTAGTATGCTTACACAATGCGTAAGGACACCCCGCTTTACATATATATATATATATATATATATATATATATATATATATATATATATATATATATATATATATATATATATATATATATACATATATACTACATACATACACGCACAATTACCAAAGTTTGCCATCAGTCTATCCACCTCATTCAACCTGTCACACTACGTTATAATTATTAAGTGTAATCTCGCAAGTATATCCAAGCCGAATGTAATTTAGCTTAGTTTATTATTTATACTCTTCGCCTGCGGATCACAGGTCTGAAAGGTTCACTTCTTGCCGAAACATGAACTGTATTTTGATCAGTCAAGTGCATGTGCAGTACTTAGCTACATATTGAGAGGCATGTAATGAGCTCTGACTTACATTACAATCCAGGCTAAGAAACACTCCAGAAATTCCTCTTTTATGGAACGTTTCTCCGACTCAAACGACGTAACTAAATATTATATTTTTCGAGAGAAATCCAAAAGATGAACACGTGTTTTTAATCACTTGCGTACAGGAATGAGTTCATGTGATTTTTATTGAAACTTCATCTGTTAAAAGCTTGGCCAGAACATTTGGAAAAACTTGCATTTTCTTTTACGAAGGAATACTGACATATAATCCGTGGTCCGTAAAACTGGCATGGGTATACACCATTCAGGGATACCTCGGTGACAATACGGCAACATCACTGTAATGTTTTCAGATACTTTGAGCACACAAATGGTGAATATATAGACATGGTCGTGTCTGAAATGCGATAAAAGCAAAGCCGGATTGGCACCAAGGTGTCCCTGTATGGAGTGCAGAATGTTCCACCAGAAGAAGTTACAGGAATCTAACCCACACCAATGAGGGCAGTTACATCTTGATTGGTCACAATATGTTATGATATGGTCCACTGTTATCCAACACCCTTGGGAATATTGGAAGAACCAAACACTCAATGGCTGGCAGAGCCAAGTTGGCCAAATTTTTGCTCCGGCAAGGGTGTGGTGCTCTCTATCTCTATCTCTATCTCTATCTCTATCTCTATCTCTATCTCTATCTCTATCTCTATCTCTATCTCTATCTCTCTCTCTCTCTCTCTCTCTCTCTCTCTCTCTCTCTCTCTCTCTCTCTCTCCTCTCTCTCTCTCTCCTCTCTCTCTCTCTCTCTCTCTCTCTCTCTCTCCATATTGGCAATGCATCGCTTTGGTGTTGCCCTCATCTTAGATAAATCTGAGAGGAGTGTTAGACCTTGCCAAAGCGCTTCTGTGATCATCAAATTCATCTCCAGCTCAAATCAGCTTATTCGGCTATTCCTCACCATGAAATGTTCGTACCCCACACCAAGGTTATTGGGCCGACTTCGGAGGCCGAGTGGTAACAGCTGATATCATCCGATCAAGAGAAACCAAAGCGATTGTTGTGATAGTAATTCCACCCTCCCCCCCACCACCACCCCGGCTCACCAATTTGCTTTCATGTCCAACGCCTATGTCAGTGACGAGCCAGATCTGAAGTGAGAAAGTGTGTTGGCCTTTATGGTATTCAAACATCTCATCATCCTCGGGTCGAGAATCACAGGTTCACATCATGGATACGAGGGGCATTTAAAAAGCTCTTCAAATGAATAATTCACCATCGTCCAAGAAACTCCAAAATGTATAACGAGGTTTATATTAAAATAAAGTCTGTCCATATTGGAAATTTACACTTTAAATAATGACATCGAGTGCAATCTGTGCTGTCTAAATATCACCGTTGTATATTTGGCTAAATTGCTACAAATTTTCCAAACAGAGAAACAGTTGGCTAATTAAGTCATCAGACATTCCATTGTACAACAGTTTTCTTCGAAGCACACAGAAGAACCTCAAATAACATGCTTCTCAAAAACCCCCATGGCCGGTGTCTTTTACGAAGAGTCTGCGAGTTATCGTCGGATTTCTCAAGAAATTAAAAATTCCTGCCACCTTCAGTTAAACAGCAGATTTGGCCAGCCGGTTCATGAAAGACTTGGCAAAGTAATTTTTGCCAAAGATGTTCCCCGGCCGATCCCACAAGGTGGGAATAATTGGGGCCGTTAAATAAGTAAGTATAGTAGCAGTGGAGCAGCAAACATGACCACTCTATCCAAAGAATACTTGCATTTGCTTTAGACTTGAATGTTCAAAAGCACCAATGTGGACGAGGCAGCCAATTAAAAAATAAATAAATAAATAACAATGGCTGGGTTTTTTAACGCAGGAACAACCGCTCTACCAGATGGAACTAAAATAATGATTACTCCTCCATCTACAAATGACTGTGAGGGAGAGAAGCATGATGATGAGCAACTTATATGTTTCATATGAAGTAGTATCGATGACATTCTCTCTCGCCATTGAAATCATGAGTGATGCATCTCACGTCGGTGCTTCATCTACGTCTGGTGTGCGCAAGTGGTTTCCTGCAAGTTCGTGGGAAGAAGTGGGAGATTCGGCCCTGTTACACAAGTTCCATGCTCTGAATTTGTTTTGTAATATCTAATATGTCGGAAAAAAAAATCCACACTCAAAAGTTTTTTTTGAATAAAGAAAGAGAGCTCAAAAAAATCCCATTTGTGAACATAATACTGTATGTAGATAGTGCCGAAGATAATTATTTCGCATTCTTGGATGAGGCTGTGGGGTAAATGGAGCCTGCGATCGACCCGAGTGGCCGAATGTCTCGACAGTACTTCCGAGGAAAGCCACATCGATATTCACAGCTTACTGACACACCTGAACCGACCTACGATTTCCAGGGACGCTGCGGTCATAACTCGAAGCCCGTCTTCAACTTGCTGTTTAACCTCTCATATAAAAGGGACGACAAGAATGTAGTGTGCCCGCAACCTGCGCAAGAGCAGGCGCAGAAAGAGTCAAAGATCGTGACGCAGCGGCAACGCCACCCGCACTTCTCTTACGAAGCAGTTCCCTTTCGCTCGCCATGAAATCACGATTGTGATGACGAAGGAGTAATTTGTAAAATCCAACCCATATGCCTCTGCCGTGTTTGTTATGTAGCTCCATTTACTGGCAACATTCTGATTGTTTTCGTGAGATATATGCTTGTAGATGTGACAAAGATGGAATGAACGAAAATCGATTTTGGAGACCTCATGTTTAAAAGACACTCACATCTGATAATGTGCAGAAAGAAGTTCATGTCCCGTTGGAAGAGTGTGGACTTGCTTTTAATCAAGGGAACCATGTCACAGTGAAATGTTGCATGAACTTTCAGTGAAGTTGACGCAGAAAAGAAAAGTTTATTTCCACAAAGAACATATTTTTCTGCACAGGGGAAAGTTCGCCAAACACTGCGAATGAAAACCAGTGATGGGCCGGAGAAATCGATGTCATCGCAGGACAGACAACATGTTTTCGGTTTTGTTTTTGATAGTTTTGTTCAATTTCTTCTTTACCAACCCAAACTATATCCCGGCTTGTGGGATCGGCCTGGAGAAGATTCTCACCGAAGTCTTTCACCAACTGGTTGTCTGGGCCTGAGGTTTGACTAAAGGTGAGTTTTGCAGGTATTTGTAACTATTTTTCAGTGTGACAGTGAAAACTCGCCGACTCTTCAAGAAAGACACAGTGGGATCTTTAATGTCCATCAACTACCAGTGTTGGCAGACGAGTCCTCGGGCTTAACGTCTTTACAATGGACTGCCACACACATTGATACAATGCCATGTCTGCAAAACACCAAGGTGACAGTTTATAGCTGGGTTGAGATTCGAACCCCGGCAACACAGCTCAAAGGTGAGCCAGTCACCTCAAGGTTTTACTGCCAGGCCAATAGTAAATATGTATACATATATATATATATATATATATATATATGTATATATACATATATATGTATATATACATATATATATATATACACATATATCTTCTTCTTCAGCTTTCGGCTGCTCCCGTTAGGGGTCGCCACAGCGGATCATCCGTATGATCCGCATAGTGATTTGGCACATGTTTTACGCCGGATGCCCTTCCTGACGCAACCCTGGTCACCTCTTACAACACAGGGATATGGTACACCTATTTTAACCGGGGTATACACCGGCCCAGTATACTGGTACTCATTTCGCCGACCTCGGAAGGATGACAGGCTTAGTCAACCCCCTGGTGTATTAATTCAGTGGCCCAACGGGGCTTGAACTCAGGACCTTTTGGATCCCAAGCCGCTGCCCTAACCACTGCGCCAACACCAGGCTATAAATATATATATATATATATATATATATATATATATATATATATATATATATATATATACATATATGTATATATACATATATATATATACACATATATATATATATACATACATATATATATATATATACATATATATATATATACATATTGTTACGTCTGAGGGGGAGGGGGTATGCATTCAAAGGGTAATTAGGATGTTTAATTAGGTATGCCATACTGTTCGAGTTGTACCAGGATCTCGATGTAATAAGTAGCCATTCAGTGGTGATAAATTGTCTCGTAAATGTCCATTTCTTTAAGGGGGAAATGATAATTGTCACGTAATTAGATAGGGAGACGGGGTTAGGGTAAGTGTTTATACGTATCCCCTTTTAGTATTCCCTGTAGGCATGCCGTGACGTAACAGGACAGTGCTGCGGATGGCTCCGCCCCTTGATCACGATTGGCGGAAGGCGACAGCAGAGGGCCAATAAAAGGGCTCGATTGGAAGTGACGAGGACTTGAGTATAAAGAGGTGCTGTTCGGGAGAAGAAGAAAAAGAGTCATAAAAAGAAAGGGTCTGGTCGAGGCTGTTGGTCTCTGAGCGCGCTCTCTCGTTGTGCTGGTTCGTTCCTGGATTTGTCGTGTCTCGTGGCCTTGCTGTGCCTCGTGCCTCACCTCGGTTGGCTCTGGAGTTCTGCTGGCTCGGAGTACGGGACCGAACGGCGGGCGGACTTGTCTCCCTTTCCTGCTCGCATCTTGGCGCGAGAACTGGCTCCCTGGCGGCTGTGAGCAGTCTTGGGCCTACACCAGGAGGTCGACACCACTAGGAACCGCACCACGGTGGCTGGTTGGAGCTCACAGGCCAGAAACCGCGGCTCTGTGTGGAAGGGCTGATGGAACCACGGCACCACCGTGTCTACTGCCCCTGACGAGCGCTCGTCCGGCACCAATCCAGTGACTGTTATGTCGACACCATGGGCAAGCCTGACCACGAGCTACGTTTTGTGTGTGTGTGTGTGTGTGTGTGTGTGTGTGTGTGTGTGTGTGTGTGTGTGTGTGTGTGTGTGTGTGTGTGTGTGTGTGTGTGTGTGTGTGTGTGTGTGTGCACCTGGCGCCTTAGAGGGTTTGAGATTTGTATATCCATTGGAATTGTTTGTATTTCCCACACGCCGGAACGCACACCACCTCCCGTCGAATCGCCCCGGATCCCTCCTCTTTCCGAGTCCAATTATCGTTCTGGTTAGAGAAAGAAACATTATTAACTCAGTGAAAAGTGACTCGTGCCACACCTTCCTCGTCCCGTTTGCTGGAGAGCGATTAAAATCGCCATCCTTGGGTTATAAAAAATAAACCGCCTCCATCGTTTCGGCTCATTCTACGTTGGCGGGACTGTTCAAGTCCCATGGACGTCACAATATATACATATACGAGGTGTGTTCAAAAAGTATCCAACTTTAATTTTTCGTGCGTAAACAAATGAAGCTAGGGAAGTGTGGTTTGGTGCACGTAAGTAGGCGATCCTAATTCGTAGGCGTGAATATTTTCCCGCCTGCAGAAGCTGTCAGTCGCCGACAGACGCCGATGAGTGAGGAAGTGTAAGTGAGCGCCGTCGGATTTTCGTTTTTGACAAAATGACGGATCAATGTGGTCTCATCGCCAGTGATCACTGTGTTGAAGAAGTTGGGATTGCTGTTCACAGTCTCCAGCATGTCCTGTGCGATCTCCAAACGAAGTTGCTTCTGCTCGATCGTTAGCAGCTTTGGCACGAACTTCGCTGAGATTCTCCTTAAGCCCAAATCCTCAGTCACAATGGAATAAACGGATCGAATGCTGACGCCCGCCTCGTCTGCAAGTTCTCTGATCGTGATTCAACGATACTGCATCAGCAGGGTCCTCACTTGGTCAATGACGATCTCATTTCGGGATGTTGAGGGCCAACCAGAACGTGCTTCACTTTCCACTGATGTGCAACCATCTTTGAAGCGGTTGTACCACTCTTTTATCTGTGTGGTGCCCATTGCTTCATTCCCGAAAGCCTGTTGAATGTTGCGGATCTTTCCACTTGGGGATCGCCAAGCTTTACACAAAATTTGATGCAGTAGCGTTGTTCAAGTTTTTGCGTCATTTTGTCAAAAACGAAAATCTGACGGCGCTCACTTACACTTCCTCACTCATCGATGGTCTGTCGGTGACTGACAGCTTCTGCAGGCAGGAAAATATTCACGCATACGAATTAAGATCGCCCACATACGTGCACCAAACCACGCCTCCCTCGCTTCATTTGTTTACGCACGAAAAATTAAGGTTGGATACTTTTTGAACACACCTCGTGTATATATATATATATATATATATATATATATATATATATATATATATATATATATATATATATATATATATATATATATATATGTACATATGAAAATATATGTAGATATATATGAAAATATATGTATATATATTATATGAAAATATATGTATATAATATTAATATATGAAAAAATATATATATATATATATATAGAAAATATATGTGTGTATGTATATGTATATATATGTTGTTGTTCGTCTTTCGGCTGCTCCCGTTCGGGGTCGCCACAGCGGATCATCCGTTATGATCCGCACACTGATTTGGCATAGGTTTTACGCCAGATGCCCTTCCTAACGCAACCCTGGTTGCCTCTTACGATACAGGGATAAGGATTGGGTTTCGCCATGATTCCGGGCTGCCCTACACCCTCTCATAGCATGGCCCAGCACAGAGCTCCCGTCCTCTAGCGATCCTCCAACCCAAGCCTCCGAGTAGCCGGGTTACAGGCGCACGCCACTACGCCCGGTCATATATATATATATATATATATATATATATATATATATATATATATATATATATATATATATATATATATATATATATATATATATATATATATATATATACAGTATATATATATATATATATACATATACAGTATATATATATATATATATTTATATATGTATACATATAGATGTTCTTATTTCGGCTGCTCCCATTAGGGGTCGCCACAGCGGATCATCTGTTACGATCCGCATACTGATTTGGCAGAGGTTTTACGCCGGATGCCCTTTCTGATGCAACCTGGTCGCGTCTTACGACACAGGGATAAGGATTGGGTTTCGCCATGATTCGGGACTGCCCTACACCCTCTCATAGCGCGGCCCAGCGCAGAACTCCCGTCCTCAAGCGATCCTCCGAGTAGCCGGATTACAGGCGCACGCCACTACGCCCGGTTATATATATATATATATATATATATATATATATATATATATATATATATATATATATATATATATATGTATATATATATATGTGTATATATATATATATAATTGTATATACGGTATATACATATATATGTATATATCTACTATATAAATGGCAGTCCTTCTGTCTGTCTGTCTGTTTGTAACCAATAAGCTCCGAGACCAGTGAACCGATCTTGATGAAACTTTACACACATATAGACATATCATTCAGCTCCAGGATGCGCTCAGTGGCTTTCCATAAAAATGAAAAAAATATATAGATTAAAAAAAAAATCCCATTTTAAAAAAAAAATGGCTTTCAAATAGTGTGCCAGCGTATTAATCGTAACAAAAGGGTTCATGGTTAAAAAAGGCTAGGGTTTTTTGAAATACAAAATGTTCGTATTCGTTGACTTTTAAACATACACATTCTCCTCCTGTTATTTAAATTCTCGAACTGCACGCGCACGGCAACAGCGAACTGCTGATAGATCTGCTCATGAACAAGCCAGGCAAGCGGAGTCAGCTGCAGAGAGAGAGAGAGAGAGAGAGAGAGAGAGAGAGAGAGAGAGAGAGAGAGAGAGAGAGAGAGAGAGAGAGAGAGAGAGAGAGAGAGAGAGTGAGAGTGAGAGTGAGAGAGTGAGAGAGAGAGAGAGAGAGAGAGAGAGAGAGAGAGAGAGAGAGAGAGAGAGAGAGAGAGAGAGAGAGAGAGAGAGAGAGAGAGAGAGAGAGAGAGAGAGAGAGAGAGAGAGAGAGAGAGAGAGTCATCTTACTGCTGATATATCTGCTCATGAACGAGCCAGGCAAGCAGTGTCGGCTGCAGAGAGAGAGCGTCGCCTAACTGCAAATAGAGCGTCACACCGACGGGCGAGAGAAGCACAAAACTCACGTTCCAGCTTTCTAGGTCCGGGTTTTGGCAGGACATCAAGGACAGTTTCCACTGCTGCAAGAAACATTGAGTGGCTCAAGGCCACCTTCAACTATGACCTCTCTGAGGATTACGGCAGCATAAAGCTTT
>NC_140962.1:46399125-46459125 GCF_056783735.1 Eptatretus burgeri
CTCTCTTTCTCCTCTCTTTCTCCTCTCTTTCTCCTCTCTCTCCCCTCTCTCTCCCCTCTCTCCTTCCTCTCTCCTTCCTCTCTCCTTCCTCTCTCTCTCTCTCTCTCCTCTCTCTCCTCTCTCTCCTCTCTCTCCTCTCTCTCCTCTCTCTCCTCTCTCTCCTCTCTCTCTCTCTCTCCTCTCTCTCCTCTCTCTCCCTCTCTCTCCTCTCTCTCCTCTCTCTCTCTCTTCTCTTCTCTCTCTCTTCTCTCTCTCTCTCTCTCTCTCTCTCTCTCTCTCTCTCTCTCTCTCTCTCTCTCTCTCTCTCTCTCTCTCTCTCTCCTCTCTCTCTCCTCTCTCTCTTCTCTCTCAGAATCACATAAAAAATTTCACCCAAATTGAATCAATTTTTCATTGTCAAACACCCATCACGTCCACCAACTTTCAGCCGAATCCGTCCACAACTTTTTTGAGATATCGTGCTAAACATCGGTTTCGCCCGATCTCTCAATGGTGAAGAATCACTTAAAAAAAATGTAGTAGTTGGATCCGGATCCAGATCTTCACCAAAATCTAATCAGTTCGACCTTGTCACACACCGAATCTGTCCACAAAATTTCATCCGAATCCGTCAACAACTTTTTGAGATATCCTGCACACAAACAAACAAACAGACTAACAAACAGACACACAGAAAGGGGTGAAAACGTAACCTCCTTCACCTTCGGTGGCAGAGGTAATGAATCTGTTTACAACTAAGATGCAGGTTGCACGACTCTAATACTTCCAGAGTTGTCACTTGGGGCACGTCAGCAAACTTGGCGTTTTATTCATTGTTTTGAGAACATAATAAATGTACGAATCAGTCAGGAATTATGAGTTTGGCCGTGGTTTGTGCTGAAACTCCGAAAAGGCTAACTCTCCATCGAAAAGTACTGTGCCGGATTCGTCAATGTTCACAAGCGATTACAGATGGGACAGCCAGATTATTACCCCTTCCCAAATGCATCCAACTTCACGAAGCTTTAGCTTCCGAAAGACGTTTGGAAAATAAGCGAATAACTCGAGTTGCAAAAAAGGTGACGTCACACTCACTCCATCTTCGTGCACTATTTTTGTGATGTCGTCATCATTAAACATGCTTGTTTCAATACAATGCAGGACAAAGGACTCCCTAAACTCACACTGGTGGATTTGACATACTTGCCACACTTTGAGATAGTTTGGGCAGGAATTTGTAATTTATATAATTCAGCTACTCTTCTTCGAAATACACTGAAGGTTCTTTAACATCCACCAACTAATACTGGCAGATGAGACACCCGGCTTAATGTCCATCCGTAGGGTAATGTAGCTTAATGTCCATTTTAATGTCCATTCTATGTAGGGCACCAACTTGGAATTGTATGTGACAACAAAAATTGGTTCATTCAGTTTGGTTCAATCAAATGATATGGCTATAAATGTATGGACACGAACTTGGAACTTTGTCAGTATTTTTAAGTGTAATGATGAGCACCGTGAGATGGGTTGCTTGAAAATCATTTTTCTTTATTATTCCATGAAAGCAGGACCTCGAGCTTTAATGTAGCAGGAACCACGACATTAAAGATGGAGGTCATGCTCCTTCTTCTTCATATTATTCTCATGATGGACGGACACATGGAAGGATGTATGAGATTGGATTTTATCTCAAAAAAAGAGGAAGAAGAGGATAATATGATTTGGAAGAAGAGAAAGAATCAGAAAAGGAAGATGAAAAGTAATAGCCAGCACAGCAAGAATTAAAGAACACCGTAAGGAGGAAGAGGAGAGAAAGAAGCATAGGAAGAGAAAGAAATGAATATAATTTGGTTTAAAAAAATAGGGGCAATACCGCTGGGCGCTCATGTGGTAGCGGCTGGATAAGATAACCAGGCAACCACTGGTAGGCATGGTGACACAAAAAATGTAATGGAGAAGAAAATAAATACCTATGGATATTTTTAAATCCCATGAACAAACTTCGGTACATCACGGACAATAAAGGTGGTGGTAAAGTTTCATCAAAATTGTTTGTGTAGTTTCTGAGAAGAGAGAAAATACCTATTTTGGGGGGAAACCACCACGTCGAACCCACCACGTCAAACCCCTTAAAAACTCCAACCCCTCGAATGCCATGAAGAAACTTCGGTACATGACGGGTGATGAAGGCTGTGGTCAAGTTTCATCAAAATTGGGTATGTAGTTTCCGAGAAGAAAGAAAATACATATTTTGGGGGGGGAACCAACCCGTACACCCCCTTAAAACCCCACTTTTTCGAATGCCATGAAGAAACTTTGGAACATATAGGGTGATGAAGGTTGTGGTAAAGTTTCATCGAAATTGTGTGTGTAATTTCTGAGAAGAAGTTACGAGTATTTGTCAACGGACGGACGGATGACGCACCATCCCATAAGTTCCTCGGAACTACGTTGCAGGTGAGCGAAAAAAAAAGAAAAATAGATATATCAGAGATTAAAATATTAATACAGGGTGTTCCAAAAAGACCTGGACAACTTTGGTTGTTAATTTATTTAGAACCACAAATGAAACAACGATATTCTTTGGTTTTCTGATACAGATACTCATAAGGTTTTGTGCACACCATCAACACTCTTCAATGTGAGCTCCGTTTGTCATGTGCAGGACATCGAGCGGTACATAAGATCTTGAAACGTTCGGCTCAGCATGCTTGCATCCACCAGTGTGCATGGAGCTGTGATCCGAGAATGAAGAACCTGCAGCTTTGCCACCTTGGTGTTGTAGACAACATCTTTGGCAAACTCCCACAGAAAAAAATCAAGGGGGGCGATATCTATTGATCGTGGGGGCCAGGCGGTTGGTCCATCTCTCCCAATCCAGTGACCTGGAAATTTTTCATTCATGACGGCTCGAACGACTCAAGTCCAATGAGGGGGAGTGCCGTCCTGTTGAAAAATGATGTCAAGTTGCAGGTCTTCAATCTGTGGGAAGGCGGATGCTTCCAACATGTTCATGTAAATTGTTGAGGTCACTGTGTCTTCCACAAAGAAAAACGGACCACCAAGCGATCATGGAGGAGGCCACAACACACATTGACCTTTGGATTGTCATAGATGTGTTCAATGACCACGTTGGGGTTTTCAGAGCCCCAGATCCTCACATTGTGCGAGTTTGACCTTCCCCAATACATGAAAGAAAGCTTCGTCTGTGAACATGACCTTTTCCAGGTAATCTTCGTCATCCTCCATGTGACTGAGCATTTCCAAGGCAAACTCCTTGCGTTTGGGTTCATCATTTGGTTTGAGTTCCTGCAGAATCTGCACCTAATGGGCATAAAGCTTGTCTTTTATGCAAAATTGTATGTGCAGTGGTGGTTGGTCGTCCTAGTTCCCTGGATGCACATCATATTGATTTTCAGGGACTTTGTTGAAATGATTCACACAGTCGTTCAACGTCCGCTGCACTTGTGCTTGGTCGACCGGTACTTTTCTGTTTCTGACAGCTTCCAGTCTCCTTAAACCCCCTGTACCACTCTCTGATACTAGTCCGCAATGGTGGATTCCTTCCATACCTTGTACGGAAATTACGCTGAACTTGCGTGTCAGATCTCGTCTCGATGAACCATTCAACGTAGTGAGCTTTCTCATGTGGAGCCGCCATTTTCTTTTACATTAAACCACCAGACCTGAAAAAAAGAAAACCTTATGAGTTTCTGTATCATATAAAACAAAGGGTATCATTGTGTCATTTGTGGTTTTAATACGGTTTATTTTTATATTTCCAATGTCAAGGCTCGTATAAGAGCTTACACACAGAATGTATAACAAGGGGAGCTGGAGACAAGAGGGACAGGAAAGGGAAGCACAAAACAGTGGGGAATAGACACACAAGGAGATCTGTGGAAGGGAGAGGGATGGGGCAGGGTACACGGGGTAAACGAGATGGACACTACAGGGACTTTCAGAAAAGAAAACAGAGAATATGAAGGAGGTGGGTTTGGGGTGGATTAACGGGGGTAGAAAAGATCATGGTTTTGGATGGGAAGATAAGAGATGGTGGTGAACAGCTGTTTTGAAGACCTGCAGGGGAGAGTGGGAATGAAGAGAGTCTGGGAGTTTGTTCCAAAGGTGGGGAAAAAAAGAAGAGGACTGAAAGAGTGAAGGTGAGCAGTGATTCTTGATTTAAGTAGTTTTACCAGAAGGTAGTTTCAGAGCGGTACGATATATATATATATTAACAACCAAAGTTATCCAGGTCTTTTTGGAACATCCACACTGTATCAGCCAGAAATTCCACATCGACATCGATCGATATCATTACATTTGCTTTCGCCAAATATAAAATCTTAATTTTGCTTCACCACAAAGATAATCGTTTTGCACAGTCAATTGCACCTCAACTAATCATTGTCGAATCATGAAAAAAAAAAGAACAGGATTTGAAAATATTAATTTACAAACAACAGTAATTTGAGGGAGGTTATAACATGCTATAAGCAACAATTGTTTTATTGGCATGAAGACAGTCTGGCCATTCAGAGCAGGATTTCCACCATAAGATCACCATAAGACCATTTAGTCCGGGAGCCAACCGATCAAAATTAAAAAAAAATTGCCCGGTCTGCTATAAAATTTTTGTGTTGATTTTCATAAAGAGACACCCTTTGAGTATATGAAAACCAATGTTGGCAATGGTGAAACTCTTGCGCAACAACACAGTCAACACTTTTGCGAGCCCCCTCTGATAACAAAATGTTGGCAAAAGCGAAGATGTAGGATGGGGGTAGGGGTAATTCATATTGTCCTAAAATCATAACCACTAAACCTATATACACAAATGACCCCTCATATTAAAGAGGAGTTCATTTCCTATATCACAATTGGTGTAGATTTAACCTACCTTCAATTGACAAGGTTATATGTCAAACAACAAAAGATTTATGTAACTCAGAAATGCTTGACTATCAATGGGGTCAGGAACAAGAACATACTTTTACATGCCATGGTTTTAAGGAAGATAAAATTAGAAATGGATTAACACAATATTGTGACATGAAACATCCTCTTCAGAGGAAGAGTCACTCTCTGAAACAACTCCACCACATGAACCTCTCTGACCAAGGCATATGCATGTCACTCAGCAAGGCACAGCAGCCTTTTGCATGAACATCGTTTCAGACATTTGGATAATTTGCACATGCAAGACACCGTTTTGTCTATGTTTGGCTTGGCTGGCTTAGACATGAGAATTGGGACCAGTTTTCCATTGATAAGGGTTCTGCCAAATGTTGTGGCTGGGGGAAGTGCTCGGTCACTGAGATGTGCACGTCTATACAGAAGCAATTGATACAATGCTCTTAAAACAAGGAAGTAAAACGCATCTTCTGTTGCTGGCAGTGACCTAAGGTCTAATTTTGAAGAGACAAACATATGCTGCCTGAGGGTATCCAAACAGCTGAACCCTTTTTGGCCATGCAGAGCAGTCCAGTATACTCTGGCCTCATCAATGACACATTCTGTTGCTGCTATTTCACAATCTCTTCCAAAATCAACAAGGTGGGGAAGGTTTCCTATCAGTCCCAGAGAAACCTGTGCCGCTCTTCTTTTCACAGGAACACAGGCATCATCCCAACTGACTGGAAGAGGGGCCTTGTTGTCCCTCTCTGGAAAGGGAAGGGTGATCGCCAAGACTGCAACAACTACCGAGGGGTGACGCTGCTCTCAGTGCCGGGCAAGGTCTTTGCTCGGATAATTCTTGATAGGGTTTGCCACCATCTGCTTGAGCACCAGCGTCCAGAGCAGTCAGGCTTTACACCAAAGAGGTCAACGATTGACCGTATCCTTGCACTTCGTGTCCTCACCGAACACAGACGAGAGTTTCGGCAGGGGCTGCTTGCAGCCTATGTTGATCTCTGTAAAGCGTTCGATTCAGTGAATCGGGATGTCCTCTGGAGGATTCTTGGTCTTCGTGGGGTGCCACCGAAACTGACCGATCTGATGTCTGAACTCTACTCTGGTACTGAGAGTGCTGTGAAGTGTGGTGGTACCATCTCTGACTTATTTCCAGTTGTTACTGGAGTTCGTCAGGGATGTGTACTTGCCCCCACACTTTTCAGCACTTGTATGGACTGGATTTTAGGGAGGATGTCGGAGAGATCAAGTTGCGGTGCATCGTTTGGCAATGTCAAGATCTCAGACCTTGATTTTGCAGATGATGCAGTCATCTTTGCGGAGACTTTAGACATCCTCTAGGGGGCCCTCGAGGTGCTGAATGAGGAGTCGGAGCCATTGGGATTACGGATTTCTTGGGTCAAAACTAAGATCCAGGCTTTCGGTGACATCTTGGATGCTGCTGTCCTGTCTGTGTCTGTTTGTGGTGAGGATGTTGAGGTCGTGGAGAGATTCACTTACCTTGGCAGTGATATTCATGTCTCCGCAGGTTGTGAGCCGGAGGTCAATAGACGTCTGGGTCGGGCCTGGGGAGTCATGGATTCACTGGATCATGGGGTGTGGCGCTGCCGGTACCTGTGCGGGAGGACGAAAGTCCGAGTCTTCAGGTCCTTGGTACTTCCAGTCTTGCTCTATGGGTGCGAGACTTGGACTTTGACCAAGGATCTGAGACGGAGACTTAATTCCTTTGGTACCAGGTCTCTTCGGAGAATCCTTGGCTATTGCTGGTCGGATTTTGTGTCCAACGAGCGGTTGCTGAGAGAGACTCGGATGAGATTTGTTACCTGCATAGTCCGTGAGCGTCAGCTGCGGCTGTATGGACATGTGGCTCGTTTTCCTGACGCTGATCCTGCTCACCAGATTCTCTCAGCGAGGGAGTCTCATGAGTGGAGGAGGCCAGTGGGCCGACCACGTGCCTCATGGTTGCAGCAGGTTGACCATCATCTCAAGGAGATGGGGATGGGCCTGGCATCTGCCTGGGGGATGGCCAGACGGAGGCCCCTGGAGTACCGGCGGAAAGTGGACGCAGCGACGCGCTGTTCTGGCACATGCTCCCATACCTGACCTGACCTCTTCTTTTCCCCTTCTGAATGGGTAGCTCACTGTGTCACATCCACACAACACATATGTGCACAGAAGTGTAGCTGCGACATCAAGAGGATTTTCTGGTACTTCTTGCTCAACACTTCTACCAGCTCATGAATAGGTAGGTATTGATTCTGCCGTTGTATCCAGAGTTCTTGCAATGTGTTCAAGCAGCAGAAGTGATATATACACAGCATAATTATGTCTGTATCTGTTGCATGCACAACAGCTCGATGGTGATCAAGATATTCCACACAATACGCAAGATGAGCAATAATCCTTGTGTCTGCCTCTTCATGTTCTTCACAAGGTAAGTCCAGAACTGAACTTGATGCTGATGTGATGGAAAGAGTGTGACCTTTGTTTTCCATCATACTACCAAGAATGATGGTCACTCCATCAGGAATAGCTTCAGGACTCTCACAAAGGGAAGTGCCAATGAAGTTCTGAAGATTTCCTTTATTTCTTGGATTCTTCATGAGTAAATTCCAGTCCGGAATTTCTAGACTCTTGGATGGTGAGAATTGTCTTGCCTGGTCTGTCTGGTTTCTCCTCTGCTGCTCATCACCCTTCAAAGTATGGCTATCATCAAAATCATACTGATCACCAATGATGTTGACACAGTTGCACATTTCAGGTTTCAACTGCAGGATACACCTGCTTGCGAAGATACAGCTGGGGAAGTTCACCAAATGTTTTCGCACCCATTTTTTGGTATTTATTTACAAATGCCATTGTGTCTACCAGATAAACTGTGTATAGGTCACTCTGTGGTAATGATGGCAGCTGTAAAACAACATCCTGCTCAGCTTCAGCAATTAGCACTGCCACGAAATCAGACTTGTTGCCTTTGCGCATTACAAACCCCTGTGCTAAGCGTGGATCAACCTCAAACAGGGATGATGGATAGTCTGTCCACTCATGGGAAAATGCAATCTGTCTTGTGACTGGGTCGGCATCTCGATAGAAACACAGCACACGTATAGTTGCAGTCTCATCTTGATAGATCCTGATTAAACTCTGTTTCCTTGATGGTTTTGATTTCTTCTGTGAGGAGAAAGTTACCAGCTTCAGTGGTTCAATCTTAATAGAGACCACCTCTTCTGCTTTCATAATGGCTTCCATGCCCTTAGCTTGAGCATGGACCAAGTCTTTTGAAGCAGCCTTCTCACCAGTTGCTCTATTGAGCAGAACCACTTGGTTGTTACACTGGAATGGGTTTATCATCTGCTGGCATATCACTTTATTGATCTCCTCAACATGCATATGTTCTTCTGTTGCCTGCTTATGTGTTTCTCCATGATGAGTAGATTCCTGTTGGCCTAGATTAGCCATAGACTTTATGTTCTCTGATACAGCTGTGAGAAATGGTGCTGTTTTCACATATTTATCTCGAGCAGCTGGTGCCTGAGATATGCCTTTGAACAGAGATGTCTTCCCTTCATTGTTGTATGTCTGCTCCAGGGCCATGTCACTCCAAACACCATTGAATTTTCCTTTGGAAGAGTGAACTGTGAAGTACCCAACCTGGATCCAGCAAACCTTAACCGAACTGTGTTCAATAGAGTAAGAGGATTTTGTGGGTAGGGGGAACTTTGGTTGACAAAAATGTTAATTTTCTCTTTAAAAATTGATAGAACTCAATCAAATTTGCTGTTTTAATTAGCCATGGATACCATGTTCATATCACATTAAGAGAAATTAGTATTCTAATGCAGCATCTGCCTATGATGAGAAAAGTTCTAAAGGCCATCTTCAAAAAACGTTATTTTTAAGGCATTTTTCACAAAATTATGTACTTTTACGAGGTTTACTTTCACAAAGGCAATTTTTTTTTGTCATTTTACAATGCACTGATTGAATTCTTACATTTAGTTCACATTTATTTTTCATGAATGTGATTTTTTAATTTTTTAAAAAATTTTATTGACAATTGCTGTTTTATCAAATTTTTCAAATCTTCCTCAAACAAAAACGGCCGCCAAAATTTTTCGCAAGAGCTTATGAATTGCCAACATTGGTTTTCATGAACTGCAAACATATATCTAAACATCCTGGGGGTGTAAAATTTTATAGCAGAGGCTGTAAGGTCCAACCCTAAAACAGCCTCGTACACAGGTTGGCTCCCGGACTAATTTAGTATATCATAATAAATTGCAAAACGCACATTGGTTTCGAACCAGAAACCGTACAGATGGTCTCTATGGAAAGAACACATGCAGTGAATTTGAGTTTTCACTCCTAGTTGAATCTGTCACTGTATTTTAACCAATGAATCTCTTTACATCGTCGAGTTACTCTGATTAAAACATTTTTCTTTTGTGCGGAACATTACCTCTGTTGCGGAGAACATTTGTGATCGCAGTCACCTTCCTTATACAGACACACCTTTATGTATTTTCAAGTCGGTCATTGCCACTCCGCCGTAGTGCATGATTATGAGTTTCACATAATCCTGCGGAAATCGTGTGCAGCAGGAGGAATAAAGGCAAGCTGAGAAGTTGCTGCCACAATGTCGGGCATCAAAGGCATTCCAGCAATGAGAGAAGACTCCGGTGTCTGTGATAAATACGTGTTATAAAAGGAACGTGCTGGGATATGGAACCCCCCTCTCCCCCCCAAAAGAGGTTTGGCAATAATAGATGATGTTAATATCAGTATAGTAATTGGCAAGAGTCATTTTGTGTGTTATCAAAGAGAGCAGGAACAAAGACGAGATGGGAATTTGTTTTTGCACAAATTGATGAATATCCTGAAAGATCTGTAAAGAGGGTTTGGGACTAAAGAGGATTAGTTGATCATTTTGAAAAGGACATTCGTTGTATACCTGTGACAGGGAGTAGAGGGTTATATTGTAATCAGTCAGACAAACAGGCAGATGAGATTGTGTACATGTGCACTGCTTTCTCATGCGTGCCCTGCTAAAAAACTTCCAACTTTTCCCCTCAATGCCCAATGTGTGCCTTTTTCTCTTCGGGTTCCCCCATTTTATAATCTGCTTAGTCCCTGCCTGCTTTTCTTTTTCCCACATGTGACATCCTATGTCAAACTCCCGACAACACTACTTTGTAGGTGCCATGTCTCAATCCCATCCCCAGTTGTAATTGTTATTTTTAGATCCTCGTGGAGGATCTCTAAGTCTTACTCACGTTGTTGTTCTTCATCTTCTTCTTGTGAACTTTTTTGTTGCAAAGCCTACAGTTTTCATCGAAACTTCCTGAAACTTGGCAAATATATGTAAAAATACCCGGCACAGACAGTAACCATCTCCGATTTTGAAAATTCCTCCTAGAAAAAAAGTTATGACATCAAAATATCTCCGCTAATGGAAATCGGTTAAAAAAATTATCTCCGAAACTCGGCAAGCTTTTTGAATTTTGTTTGCGGGAATCAAACAGGGCATTAGCAGAGATGAATTACCGCACATATGGTACATCACTATGACGTCATATCAATTTTTATGACGCCATTCCTATTTTTTGACATTTTTTGTTTCACAACCCAGAGTTTTCATCGGATCTTCGTGAAACTTGCCATGTATATGCAGAAAGCCCACGCGCAGGCAGTAACCATCTCCGATTTTGGAAATTCTTCCTAGAAAAAAAGTTGACGTCATAATATCGCCACTAATGGAATTCGCCTATACCATTATCTCCGAAACTAGGCAAGCTGTTTGAATTTTGTTTGTAGGAATCAAGCCGGGCATTAGCACAGATAATTTATCGCAAACCTGATACATCACAATGACGTCATATTCGTTTTTATGACGTCATCATTAAGAGGACGAGGATCTTAGCTCATTTGAGCTTGCTAAATGAAATCTTTTTCATGTCTTTCTCATTATCTCAGCAAAAAAGGAAAATGAAAAAAAAACTCCATTACTTTTTGTCCATAATAACAAGTAGAGAACATGCCGGTGCCAGAACTCAATTCAGTCAGAACTATAAGCACTGTGTCTCCATGAGCATGACAGAAGTCCAAACATGCATCACAGAAAAGAGCCTCAAGTGGGAGATTTTTGTTCGTGTTAAAAGACGTCACAATTTTTTCAATCAAGTGGCAAAAATCCTCATCCTCCTGCTCTTCCCCGCTCAAAATGGCTCATCTGATCCTTTGGTTGTGAGAGTCGACGTCTCTCTGGCAATTCTCAGAGAGCTGCTTCAGTGTCGGTGAGTCTGGCAGTTCACTCAGGCAGATTGGCAGGGACTGCAAACAGCCATCTCTCTTCAGGACTGGTCTCCTATATCTACTGCCCCTGATATTAACTCAACCTGTGAATTCTTCTACAGAATCATGCCATCTCTTATGGACAGCTTCATCCCATCTCGTGTTCAGTTATCATACCCATCCTCCCACCCATGGTACTGTACACATGAATCTTGTGGTGAGGCAGTTACGCTGAAACAACTTGTCTTCTCTTCGTGGAAAGCAAATCCAACCGAAGGCAATCTCATCTCATTCCACAAAGCCCAAAACAGTTGTCTGTCCACTCTCAAGAGAGCCATCTGAAGACAACAACATCTGTCCAACCTCATGATTGAACTTTCAAACTTGTCCCCCTCCTCTAAAACCTGGTGGCACCTTGTTAAGTCTGTCTCCAGTGTATGGTCCCCCTCCATCCTTTCCCTCTTTTCAAATGGGACCACATCCGACTCCACTTGTGAGAAGTCTAAATGCCTCAAGTCTATGTTAGCTTCCACATCTGCTTTCTCCAATCCCTTACTCTCTGTACTCACCCTTCCCAGTCACACCCAACTGCTCATGGACTGGTTTTTTTACACCTGAGTAGGTGTAGAAGGTTCTTTTATGTAAATAATGGTGGAAAAAGTCTGATTCAATGCTATTTAATTCCAGGCTATAAGGAAACGAAAGGTGAAAATTTTGAAAGAGGATGTAAACTTTCGAAAGGCACTGTAGTTTTATCACGTCACGTGACCTTACTCAGATTGTTTCAGCCCTGACTTGAATTTCCTGATTGAATCACTGAGAGTAGGTATCTTCTTGATCTATTTTTGTGCTCAAATCCTGGGAATTGAACTGCAAAAATATTTCCCCCTCGAGGAAACTGATCATGTCAACATCGAAGTTCAACCTTCTTACTCCTCACCATCAACTGTTGTTCATCCTGTTCATTGAACTGTCCTCCAATATAACAAGGCTGACTGGGATGCCTTGCGTTCTTCTCTTGCTGATGTTCACTGGAACTCAATTCTTTGAAACAACCCATTTCAAACTGCCAAGGATGTTACTGAGTGGATCCCTGTTGGTATGGACCTCTTTATTCTTTCTCGGACCTCCCAAGTGAAACCACACTCTCAGCCATGGTTCACTCTGGCTTGTTCTGCTGATGTCACCCATCACAATCACTTTTTCAATCACTATCATCTTGTTGGCTCGAGTGAAGCTCATCACTTGTTTCGCTTTGCGAGCAACCACTGTAAATGAGTACGAGAGAATGCTAAGTGACATAATGCAGAATCTGTTTGTGATTCTATCTCAAATAAATGGAAAGGTTCCAGACATTTTTGGAGAATTGTTAATAGCATTCTCAACCACAATGGATTCCTGTCCTATTCAATGGCCTTGAAGTGCTTACTTCTCCTATTGATAAAGTCAGCCTCTTCGCTGAGCATTTTGCTGAAAACTCCACACTTGAAGACCATTGCCTATTTGTCCTTCCCATCTTGACACCATGTTTTACACTGTCATCACATCCAGGAAAGTTGCTGAGATTATTCAAGGGCTTGACATCTCAAAATCTACTGGAGCAGATCGAATCCCTGCAATTGCTATGAAGATGTGCTCACCTGAACTGTCTTCTGGTCTCTCAAAATTGTATTGCTTGTGTCTGTTAAAGTCTGTATTTCCACCTAGTTGGAGGCAGGCTTCTGTAGTCCCTATCTTAAAAAGCTCCGGGGAAAAATCTGATCATTCTAACTGTCAGCCTATTTCCTTCTACCCATAAGCAGTGTTTCAATCCTTGATCAAACGACAACTCATGACTATCTGGAAACCCACAACCTCCTAACTGATGGCCAGTATGGCTTTCAACATTCAAGGTATACTGGTGATGTTCTATCCCGAATCACTGAACATGTGAATAGGGCTTTGGATCATCGTGGCGTAGCTAGGGATATTGCTCTTGACATCTCAAAGGCTTTTGACAAAGTGTGGCACAAGGGCCTCATCCAAAAGCTAAAATCATATGGCACCTCTGGAAAATTGCATGATACAATTTCTGACTTCCTTGTAAATCATAAAATCTCTGTGGTACATGAGGGACAGTCGGCCCCTGTCCATAATTCGAATGCTGGTGTTCCTCTGGAGTCTGTGTTGGGTCCAATATTGTTCTTGTTATATATCAATGATCTGCCTGATTGTATTTTCTCTCAATTAAGCATTTGCATAAATGACAACACTGTCAAGAACGCTACTCAGGAACCTTGTCTCCGCCTTCCCATGCCCATGCCAGTACCATTCTTAATCAGGACCGAGAGAGTGTGATTAACTGGGAAAAAGACTGGCTCGTTACTTTCAATAAAAAAGACCCAATTGTCTGTGTCTAATTCAAGATCACCTTGTTTTCAAACACTGCCTATGGATTCTTCACCTTTGCAGGAACTGCCTGGTATCCATCTATGAGATTAGATATCAGCTCAAACCTCAGCTTGGAAACTTACATCTCTGGAATAGCGAAAAGAGCTTCCCATCGCCTTGGCTGCTTATCACGTGCTCGGTGATACCTTCCTCAAGCTGCTACACTACATCTACACAAGGCCACGATATGACCTGTCATGGAGTACCATTGCCAGATTTGGGCGAGTGCTCCGGCCAGTCACCTATCTCTCTGACAGAATCCAGCGACGTGCTGCCATTCTGGTGGGACCGGTCAGGTCAGATCAGGTCAGGTATGGGAGCATGCGCCAGAGCAGCGCGTTGCTGCGTCCACTTTCCGCCGGTACTCCAGGGGCCTCAATCTGGCCATGCTCCAGGAAGATGCCTGGCCCATCCCCATCTCCTTGAGATGCTGATCAACCTGCTGCAACCACGAGGCACGTGGTCGGCCCATTGGCCTCCTCAATTCACGAGACTCCCTCGCTGAATCTGGTGAGCAGAATCAGCGTCAGGAAAACGAGCCACATGTCCATACAGCCATAGCTGATGCTCACAGACTATGCAGGCAACAAATCTCATTTGAGTCTCTCTCAGCAACCGCTTTTTAGCCACAAAGTCCGACCAGCGATCGCCAAGGATTCTCCGAAGAGACCTGGTACAAAGGAATTGATTCTTCATCTCAGATCCCTTATCAGAGCCCAAGTCTCACATCCATAGAGCAAGACTGGAAGCACCAAGGACCGAAAGACTCGGACTTCCGTCCTCCTGCACAGGTACCGGCAGTGCCACACCCCATGATCCAGTGAATCCATGACTCCCCAGGCCTGACCCAGGCATCTGTTGACCTCTGGCTCACAGCCAGCAGACGACCTCAACATCCTCACCACAAACAGGCACAGGCAGGAGAGCAGCATCCAGGATGTCATTGAAAGCCAGGATCTTAGTTTTGACCCAGGAAACCCGTAATCCCATTGGTTCCAACTCCTCATTCAGCAACTCGAGGGCCTCCAAATTGATATCTGGAGTCTCCGCAAAGATGACTACATCACATATATATATATATATATATATATATATATATATATATATATATATATATAAATATATACACATACATTTTTATATATATATATATATATATATATATATATATATATATATATATATATATATATATATATGCATATATACTAGCAATACTCGTGCACATGCACGGGATAGCAGTACAACATAGCTGGTAGCAGACGACAGACCGTACACGGGGAATGACAAAAATATGCATTGTGCAAATTGCAAGTGGTACTATGGAACGCCAAGACTTCCCAAACATTGTCGGCATGTCTGCTAAGTGCCACAGCAATTTCATAGGGATCGTGTGACGGCGAGCTGAGTTTTTAGTGTGCAAGCTTGGTATTATAATGGATATATATACACATAAATATACAAATATATACATATATACACATATATATGCACATATATATATACGTATATATCAACATCAACATATATATATATATATATATATACATCTAGATATATGTAAATATATACATATATACCGTACACATATATATCGACATATATGTATATGTATATATATATATATGTATATGTATATATATATATATATATATATATATATATATATATATATATATATATATACATATATATGCACATATACACATATATACGTACATATAAACATATATATATATATATATATGTACATATATACATATATGTACATATATACACATGTATATATACATATATACATATATATATATGTATACATATATACATATTGTTATGGCTGTAACAATATGTATATATGTTAGGTATATCTTAGGTAGATCGAATTTGGTGAGCAACCCTATCCTGCGCGGGTGGGCAATCGGCACGATCGTGGTGAGGTTAAACCCCCACCCGTGACTAGCTCCCGGCGTTGTTACAAGAGGGTCACGACGGAATTGTCTGTCCAGTGTGCTACGTGCCGCGATTCGAGTTACGTGGCCGTTCGCACGCCGGCGGGCGCGAATTCGCAACAATATATATGTATACAAACATATATATGTATACATATATATATACATACATATGTATATATATATATATATGTATATGTATATATATATATATATATATGTATGTATATGTATATATATATATGTATATGTATATATATATATATATATATATATATATATATATATATATATATATATATATATATATATGTATATATATATATATATATATATATATATATATATATATGTATATATATATATATATATATATATATATATATATATGTATATATATATGTATATATATATATATATATATGTATATATATATATATGTATATATATATGTATATATATATATATGTATATATATATATATGTATATATATATGTATATATATATATATATATATGTATATATATGTATATATATGTATATATATATATATATATATATATATATATATATGTATATATATATATATATATATATATGTATATATATATATATATATATATATATATATATATATATATATATATATATATATATATATATATATATATATATATCTCTCTCAAAGAGATGAGGATGAGCCTGGCATCTGCCTGGGGGATGGCCAGGCGGAGGCCCCTGGAGTACCGGTGGAAAGTGGATGCAGCGATGCGCTGTTCTGGCACATGCTTCCATACCTGACCTGACCTGACATATATGTAAATACATACATCTATACACACACATATATATACATGTATATATACAGCATATATATATATATATATACAGCACATATATATATATATATATATATATATATATATATATATATATATATATATATATATATATATATATTATTATTACGGTGCCGGTGGTCAGCCGTGAACCGACCACTCTGACGGAGCCGCAAGTCGAGTCGGCCCGACCGATCGCCTGGAATATAGATCGCCGCCAGGATAAGTCCGAGTCGATGGGTCCTTGTACAAAAACCGAAATACGCCAATGGGCAGACCACGTGGGGTAGGGTCGATTGCCAATCTTCAAATTACCTAAATACCCACGTGATCCAACTCCCGGGGTATTCCACCCTCGACGGAACTCGTACGGAACAAGCCGCTTAAGCAGCTTGTCCCTTGCGCGATTCCGAGCGGCTTAATCGCCGAGAACCGTCGGTCCAAATGTACTCTGTACATTGCAAATATATACATACATATATTATATATTCATACATAAATACATATACATCGATAGAAATATATATTCATACATACATATATATATATATATATATATATATATATATATATATATATATATATATATATATATATATATATATCTTCTTCTTCTTCTTCTGCTTTCGGCTGCTCCCGTTAGGGGTCGCCACAGCGGATCATCCGTATGATCCGCATTGTGATTTGGCACATGTTTTACGCCGGATGCCCTTCCTGATGCAACCCTGGTCGCCTCTTACGACACAGGGATATGGTACACCTATTTTAACCGGGGTATACACCGGCCCAGTACAACTGGTACTCATTTCGCCGACCTCGGAAGGATGACAGGCTGAGTGAACCCCCTGGTGTATTAATTCAGTGGCTCAACGGGGTTTGAACTGCCCTAACCACTGCGCTGCCCTAACCCAAGTATGTACATATATGTATATGTACATATATGAACTACCCAAGCCGCTGCCCTAACCACTGCGCCAACACCAGGCTTAATATATATATATATATATATATATATATATATATATATATATATATATATATATATATCTTCTTCTTCCTTCGGCTGCTCCCGTGAGGGGTCGCCACAGCGGATCATCCGTCTCCATTTCGCTCTATCCTCCACATCTTCCATTGACACTCCAACCACCCGCATGTCCGCCCTCACCGAATCCATGAACCTCTTCTTTGGCCTTCCTCATCTCCTCCTATGTGGCGGCTCCATCCTCAGCATCCTTCTCCCGATATACTCCGCTTCCCTCCTGTGCACATGTCCAAACCATCTCAATCTCGCCTCTCTCACTTTGTCTCCAAACCGTCCCACCTGCGCTGTCCCTCGAATATACTCATTCCTTATCCTGTCCATCCTCGTCACTCCCAACGAGAATCGCAGCATCTTTAACTCTGCCACCTCCAGCTCCGCTTCCTGGCTTTTTGTCAGCACCACCGCCTCCAAACCATACAACATAGCTGGTCTTACTACTGTCTTATATACTTTCCCCTTCATTCTTGCAGCTACCCTTCTGTCACAAATCACACCTGCAACTCTTCTCCACCCACTCCATCCTGCCTGCAGTCTCTTTTTCACTTCTCTACCACATTCTCCGTTACTTTGGACAGTTGATCCCAAGTATTTAAACCCTTCCACCTTCCCCACCACAACTCCTTGCAACCGCACCATACCACCACCCTCCCTCTTATTTATGCACATGTACTCCGTCTTACTCCTTCTGACTATCATTCCCCTTCTCTCCAGTGCGTACCTCCACCTCTCGAGACTCTCCTCAGCCTGCTCCCTACTCTCCGTACAGATCATGATATCATCCATGAACATCATAGTCCATGGGGACTCCAGTCTGATCTCGTCCGTCAACCTGTCCATCACCATTGCAAACAGGAAAGGGCTCAGAGTCGATCCTTGGTGCAATCCCACTTTTACCTGAAACCGGTCCGTCATTCCTACCGCACACCTCACCGCTGTCACACTGTCCTCATCCATATCCTGCACCATCCTCACATACTTCTCTACCACTCCCGACTTCCTCATACAATACCACAACTCCTCTCTTGGCACCCTATCATAAGCTTTCTCTAAATCCAGAAACACACAATGTAACTCCTTCTGGCCTTCCCTATACTTCTCCATCAACATTGTCAAAGCAAACATCGCATCAGTGGTGCTCTTTCCTGGCATAAACCCATATTGCTGCTCACAAATCGTCACCTCTCCTCTCAACCGAGCTTCCACTACTCTTTCCCACAACTTCATGGTGTGGCTTAACAACTTTATCCCTCTGTAATTACCACAGCTCTGAACATCACCCTTGTTCTTGAAAATCGGAACCAGTACACTTAATCTCCACTCCTCCAGCATCCTCTCACTTTCCAAGATTTTATTAAACAATCTGGTTTAAAACCCCACTGCCATCTCTCCTAAACACTGCCATGCTTCCACTGGTATATCATCTGGACCAACTGCCTTTCCACTCTTCATCCTCTTCAGTCTTCATAGCAGTCCTCACTTCATCCATCCTTACTGATTCACCCCACTTGCTGATTCACTGTCTCCACCTCTTCCAACCTTCTCTCTCTCATTTTCTTCATTCATCAGCTCCTCAAAGTACTCCATCTACCTTCTCAACACACTCTCCTCACTTGTCTGCACATTCCCATTTGCGTCCTTTATCACCCGAACCTGCAGCACATCCTTCTCAGCTCGGTCCCTCTGTCTTGCCACTCGGTACAAATCCTTTTCCTCTTCTTTTGTATCCAACTTCTCATACAGCTCGCCATATGCCTTTTCCTTCGCCTTTGCCACCTCTCTCTTTGCCTTGCGCCGCCACTCCTTGTACTCCTGCCTACTTTCTTAATCTCTCTGGCTATCCCACTTCTTTTTCGCCAACCCCTTCTTCCTTATACTTTCCTGTACTTCCTCGTCACCACCAAGTCTCCTTATCTTCCTTCCTCTGTCCAGATGTCACACCAAGTACCTTCCGAGCTCCCTCCCTCACCACTTTTGCTGTAGTTGCCCAATCACCCACCCCTCTTTACCACCATCCAACACCTGTCTCACCTCCTCCCTAAATTCCACGCAACAGTCTTCCTCCTTCAGCTTCCACCATCTGGTCCTTGGTTCAGCTCTCACGCTCTTCCTAAACCTCACCTCCAAAGTCATCCTGCAGATCACTAATCGATGCTGTCGAGCTGCACTCTCCCCTGCCACCACCTGACAGTCTCTTATCTCTTTCAGGTTGCATCTCCTGCTTAAGATGTAACCCACCTGTGTGCACTTTCCTCCACTCTTGTACGTCACCCTGTGTTCCTCCTTCTTCTTGAAATACGTATTTACCACTGCAATTTCCATTCTTTTTGCAAAATCTACCCCCATTTTCCCTTCCACATTCCTCTCGTTGAGACCGCACCTACCCATCTCCTCCTCATCCTCTTTATTCCCTTCCCCAACATGCCCATTGAAATCTGCTCCAATCACCACTCTTTCATCATTGGATACACTCTCCACCACTTCATCTAACTCACTCCAGAAATCTTCTTTATACTCCATCTCACACCCCATATGCGGGGTATATGCACTGATGACATTCATAATCACCCCTTCAATTTCCAACTTCACACTCATCACTCGGTCCAACACTCTCCTCACCTCCAATACCCTCTTGACATAATCCTCCTTCAGGATTACCCCGACACCATTTCTCCTCCCATCCACACTATGGTAGAACAGTTTGAAACCACCTCCAATACTCCTAGCCTTGCTCCCCATCCACTTGGTCTCTTGTACACACAGTATGTCCACCTTTCTTCTCCATCATATCAGCCAACTCTTGCCCTTTGCCAGTCATAGTCCCAACTCTCACCTCCACACTTCTACCCTTCCCCCTCTCCCACTGCCTCTGGACCCGCCTTCCCCGTCTCATTCTCCTCCTTCGCCCAGCAGTAGCATAATTTCCACCATTACCCTGCTGACCACCGGTACCGGTGGCGGTCGTTGGTAACCCAGGCCTCGACCGATCCGGTATGGAAATCCGTTTTATTGTCCACATAATGATTTGGCATCGGTTTTTATGCCGGATGCCCTTCCTGACACAAATGTTTTTTCATATATATATATATATATATATATATATATATATATATATATATATATATATATATATATATATATATATATATATATATACACATACATATATAAGATTATAATGCAGTACAAATATATATATATATATATATATATATATATATATATATATATATATATATATATTTTTGTACTCCATTATAATCTTATGTATGTATGTGTGTATATATATATATATATATATATATATATATATATATATATATATATATATATATATATATATATATATATGTATGTATATGTATAAATACACATATATACATGTACATATACACATATATACACATTATATACACATATGTACATATATATATATATATATATATATATATATATATATATATATATACATATACATATACATATATGTACATACATACATACATGCATGCATATGAATGGTTAAGACCCCCTAACTCTTCATCGTAAGTACAAGGCAAATTGGGTTCCATCACAGCTATTGCTGCATGATTTCTGACCAACAAACATCATCTGCCATACAAATGCATCGTCTATTGCCTTACTACAGTACTGTTCAGAGGACACAGTTTTGTGGTTGAGAATAAAGATGATAATAATCAACTGTCCAAAAATACTGCAACACCCTCACATCACCATCACGTTGTGCTTTACAACGCCCCCTAGCGGGCATCTCGCAGTATGTATCAAGCCTGATGGACAATGGTTCAAAATGCCATAAACTGAGAAAATAGCATATTTGCAGACATTTCTGCCCTAATTAGAGCTTATCGTTACAGCATAATGCTTAAAATAATTGTCTGCTTGGGCTGAACTTCTATTCGGAATTTAGAAATGGTGAGACCCCGAAGTATTTATAAATAGGAAGACTTCGATTCTGAATTTATGAATGAAAAGGTCTCACAAAATGTGCAACAATGGCTGTGATGGGACACAATCTGCCTTGTACTTACTGTAGGTCTTAGCTTAGGGGGTCTTACCATTCATAAATTCTGAATGGAAGTCCAGCCAAAGCAGGCGATTTTCAGCATTGTCCAGTACTGATGAGCTCTAATAAGAGCGAAATATGTCTGCAGCTGTAATTTTCTTTGCTTGCCTTGGACTTCACACTGCATTTATGCTGAAGTTCACCTTTTATGTTCATGCTGGAAGTAACCTTTGTCTTTGGGTTACAGTTACTGTCAGATCAATATTTGATGTATAATTACCAACTACCTTCCATTGGTTCATTCCTTTCATGATTGATGCATATGATGTAATGTTCTCACCTTTTCATTTTACCTCACTTCCTCTGCATCACAGCCCTTGTGGTTCAACCTTCTTATTGTAATGTTCTTGCAAGAGTGGCTCTACAATTAGAACCATGCAGGTACCAATAGTGGACCAAAAAATGGAACATATATTCAAAGTATGGGGCCGCTACACGTATGTGACCGGTGCGTGAAATATGCAAGTCTCTTCATGACAATCCTCTTGGTGTGTGTGTGTGTGTGTGTGTGTGTGTGTGTGTGTGTGTGTGTGTGTGTGTGTGTGTGTGTGTGTGTGTGTGTGTGTGTGTGTGTGTGTGTGTGTGACTAATATATAAAGTTCATTCTAACCACTGACTCACTGACTGATATTAAAGATCGGTACCTTCCGGGTGACATAAAAAGCTGAAATTTTGCGTGCTAATGGACATCAAAGCTGATATACTGGGAAAAATCACAGAACCATCAGAAAAAAAATCAGTAAATGAAAATATAAATAAATTAAAAGAAATAAGTGAAAAAAAAATGTGGGTGAGCAACACAAGACAATGGGGAAGCACGGTAGTTTTGTGTGCCGACAAGCATTGCAACCGATACACCAGGAAAAATTCACGGAACATTGTAAAGCATCTGTAAATCAAAATATAAATAAATGAAAAAAAAATGAAAAATCAAATGCAGGTGAGTGACCCAAGACAATGGGGAAGCACCGTTCGTTATTGCTTACAATGTGTTGGCATACCCCGCTAATGCATATACATATATATATATATATATATATATATATATATATATATATATATATACATACACACACACACACACACGTGAGGTACCCATGCAATGCATGGGAGTGGGCGACACAGCCGGTTCATGGAGGACTTGGGTAAAAAACTTACTGCAGCTGACCCCAACAGAAGTAAGGTGGGTAATATTTGTATGATGTCACAATGGTGAAACTGCAAATGTCACGGGTGGACACCCTCACATATTTTCCTCATTTCGCTTTAAACTCAATCTCTATATATTTTCATTCCAAACAGCATCATTCCAATCACAAATTAACACTACGAGAAGCACCCACTCCCTACGGGAGCTGTAAATGGGGTCATGTTATTGTATTTATGCCTATTTTACTCCAAGGGGTCCCAGGATTACACACCCAAAAAATGGTTGCGATCGGTTCAGCCGTTTTTGCGGTACCTGAGAACAGACAGACGGACAGATGGTGAATTATAGTAAGATACCATTTACGTAACAAAATACAAACACTCGTGAGATAAACAAATATACACTGTTCTCACGTGACACCCAATACAGTCAAATCTGTCGGCAAGAAAGGGCGGATACAAAACAATTCCCCCTCAACATACCCCTTCCCCCCTCAAGTCCCCCCACCAAACACAAGTCCAGAATCCCCTCCTCTCACTCTTGCCTCCTCCCAAACCCCCACCCCACTTCCCCCTTCTCCCCTCTTCTCTCTCCCCCTTTCTTCTCACTCCCACCCCCTCTCCTGGAGTGCATAGCAATGTTTGGTGAGGCGTCGCTTTCCCCACCCCCTCCTTTCCCTTGCTTTTCCCCCTTCCTAGCTCACTACTTCCTCACCGCCTTCCTTGCTCCCTCACCCTTTATTGCTCCCTCCTTCTCACTCCCCCACCTCTCCTTACTCTCTCCACCCTCCTCGCTCCCCCTCCCTTTTATTTCCCCACTCCCTCCTCTCTCCATCTCTCCTCCCCCTCCTCTCACTCTTCCCCTCCCTCCTCTCTCCAGCTCCCCTCCCCCTCCTCTCTCTCTCTCTTTTTCTTTCCTATCCCTCCTCTATCACCCTCCCTCTTTCACAACCTGCTTAATATTCCCATAAGTGAAGCAACGGGTTGTATTTGCAAGTCTATATTAATAAATGTCAGTGTGTGTCCGTCCGTCACTCCATCTCCTCCATGACATCAAAAGCATGAAACCTAGTGGTACCAAACTTTGCATGCATACTAAGGGAACTCCAAGGTGGTGCATGAATGAAAATTGGATGTTTGGATTCATTTAAGCACCTCTTTTGAAGACAATTAAAGGCCTTATTTAATTATCCTTGATCAAGGCTCATCCTTGGTCACCTCGCTGTCCATCGCTGAGGTCTTAATTCGCCATTTTTTTGGCCTGCTCAACAATGCCTTGACTTGTAACAGACCACAATGGTTTCTTAACAATATTTTTTTCTCTCTCTTTCTTCACTCATACCATTGAATGCCTGATCATCATACCAATGAATCACTGGATACATTGCAACGCTTATCAATCACCTGATGACTCCAGCATTCATGGCTTTATTTCATTTCCACACATACCATAACCTCTAGAATCTCTTAATCTGAGATGAATTTCAAAATTTAATCTTCCTTTTTGAATTCAGCAGTAGTTCCAACAGAGGAAAAGTGTTCATTTGTCTAATTCGGATATTTCTTGACATTTCGGGTGTCTCTGGGTGCATGGTTTTTGTATGACCAATTGACAATCGCTATTTGCTTGCCAAGCCAGCCATTCCTTATAAACCCTTTCATTAGAGTGCTTGTTTGAGTGCTTAAGCCACTTGGCGAGCACTCTACAAGCTGTGGTTGTTCGGTTGTTCGGTTGTTCATTTCCAAGCCATGGCCATACATGGCAAAACTATTTGCACTGTCACTGAATATATCGATCGACTTGAATAAAGTTCAGGCCCTACTCACCTACATTTGGCCCCGCGTCGTCGTGCCGTGCCAAAGGTGGTGGCTCACTCGCTTAAAATGTGCAATTTTATTTTACAGTTTCCCCTTTTTGTACAATCCTCTTTCATCATATGACCCGTCACTTCGCCAAAGATAGAATATATAAAAAAAAATTAAGCGTTTTGTTTTTCAAAGTAACTTCAACCGTTTTGTTGGAGTACTTGATTGAATGCTTAAGCAATTCGGAAACTACAAGCTTGCTTGGTGATACTGTGGCTCGGTTCTCCGTGGGGACATCTCCAGAGTTAGGAAGGCAAAGTAAATTGGATGATTACAATGAGTAAAAAAATGTTTTCAGTTGTTATAAAGCAATGAAAAAACATTTGGTGAGGTGTCGTTCTCCTCGCACCCCCTCCCTTCCTCACTCTTTCCCCTTCCTCACCCCCTCCGAGCTCCCCCACCCATCCTTGCTCCCCTCTTTTCACTCCCCCACCCCTCCTCCAAATCCCTCTTTGCCATTAAGTACCAGGTGGGGTTGACAAAGCCTGTCATCCTTCTGAGGTCGGCAAAATGAGTACCAGCTTGCTGGGATGATTGCGCCATTCGAATTTCCTGTGTCTGAGTGGCGACCCATCCAGGATTGTGCCCAATAGCCCAGGAGACTGCTCCCCCCCCCACTTTTGTCACTCCTTAACATTCCTTAACTTAACATTTTGCTGACCTCGGAAGGATGACAGTGAGTCAAAACACCTGGTCGTATTTCAACGACACAACAGTGGCTTGAACTCGAGACCCTAAGATCTTAAGCCAGCCACTTTCACCGGTTAGCCAACACCAGGATATATATATGTAAATATTATAACCCATTCTCCAATCGACAACAAAGCTGTGATATCATCATCACGGTGCTAAACTGAGACTCCTGGAGGGCATCTCACAGTGTGAATTGAGCCTTAAGGGCAAGGGTTCAATCTGCCACAGCAGAGAAAATGGCAATACTGCAGATACGTTTCGCCCTTTGTGGAGCTCATCGGTACAGCTTAAAATAGTCTGCTGTGACTTGAATGTCCTTTCCGACCAATAGATGGCAAACCCCCGAACTGTGTATAATAAGACAACAAATTGTGCCCCATTGCAGCCATTGCTGCATGATTTGTGAACAAGCTTTGGCTGCCACATAAATGCATTGTTCTTTGCCTTATTGTAGCACAGCCTGAAGGACACAGGTAAGTGGTTGGGATAAAATGATTAAAATCGGTTCTCCAACCGACAGCAATGCCATGATGTCACCTTCAAGAGTGGGGGTTTATACTACATCACAGTTGGAGGGTATACCATCTACAAGTCTGAAAAGACGTTCAGGTTCATACAACTGCTCGCATGCATCCACAAAACACTAAATCAGGCTAGTTGTGATTTATTGGACAGCAGAAGCCCAATGATGACAGTGTTGCTGACTTTCCTTAAAGTCCATGCTTTAGCACATGTCAGGAAATAACCTGTGAATGATATATAAAATGGTTTTTGCATGCTGTAGCTGGAGTATAGACTTGAAGAAGTTTATAGACCATGAATGGAACATCATTTGAGGTCAAGTCCATTCTTCCCCATGAGACAATTAGTTGGGTTGGCTGTACATTTTTCTGAACAATGGATAATCCCAACTGCATTAACCGAGTGTTATTTACGCGCGCACGCACGCACGCACGCACGCACGCACGCACGCACACACACACACACACACACACACACACACACACACACACACACACACACACACACACACACAATATTGATTTAATGTTCTTATAACATTGAATGAATTTTGGAAATCTGCAAAATTGCTATTTCAGAATAATTTTGCTGGATTCACAAGTGATTCTTGATGAACCTTTGTATTATGCGATAAGTTTATTCTGCTACTCAAAAGTAATGGTTCCATCAACAGCTTTGGGAGTAATAACATAAAGCTCAGACACTGGAATCAAAGATATTATCACTGATGACATTGAAACTTATTTATTTTCAACTTATGATGAAACTTATGATGACTTATTACACACCGATGCATATGTACTGTACGTATGACACTGAAAAAGTAGGTATGCTCAGACACTTCAACACAGGTAACAATGCACCTCAAAACAACTCATCAAGACATAACATTATCAGCAACAATAGTGAAACTGTATCTTTTGTGCAATGTGTTACACATGAAAAGTGGACTCGATGAGGATCTCATCCAGGTTTTTTTTTATCCCAAGTTTTCCCCTTCGATAAAGTCAATCGTAGCAAGTCCACAACATTCACTCTGAAGTTGGCCAACCTGATTGCCTCTTACCAATGGCCTTGCATCAGTTTTAAATACCTCGGCTGCGTGATCGGTTCGGTAAATACAATACAGTCAGCGTATTATACAATTTAATCGATCGCATCAGTTTTTGAACCCTCAAGGCCTGAGATTAGTGTCTCTGCTTCTGAAACTGCCACGTCAAAGCAAAAATAACACGAATGAAAAGTGACCGTGGTCTTTAGGAAATTATTCCACCGAGTCCTGGCAGACCTCCTCCACTCCTGAGCCAAGAGCCCGCACCCGTCCAATATAAGAAGCCCTCTGTTACGAGTTTTGAGACGCCCGATCAGTACCACGACCCACCGTTCAATGCCCTCCCGAGGGGCTGGGAAAATAAGAACATTCTGGGTACCGGGGTTTTCCAAAAGAAACAAAACTGAGTTTGGAGCAGCCTTGGGTGGCTCTTCTTTGTGTTTTCCTCCAGCCACTGGCATAATAAGGCAGGTTTTATCAAACGCCATTTCAACCGTGTGATCCCTGAGGCAATGGAACACATGAACTCTCTTCACAACTTTCTTTTCCCCACGTTGTTCATGATTTCACAGTTTCACTTGAGCCGGATGATATAAAAGAAACCGCCATTCTCAGAAGAAAAGGGAATCAAACTCAATTACTCCACAAACACGTGGCAAGCCATAAAATGCCGGTGGCCTAGATTTCAGAAGAGAAAAGACTCAAAAATCTTGACTAATATTGGTCCAGAGTACCAGAAAACTAGACGTTTGATGGACCATAATTATTTTCTATACACTCTTTAGGCTCGTGAAAGATCTTGCATTAATTAATAAGAATCGTTGGATATTTACATCAAGAGGTAGAAATGCCCTTTAATATAAATGACAAAATATACCCACAAGGGTACTGTGACAGTCAGGCAATGTGCAGAATTATTAATTTATCATTGTTCGTTTTAATTTCGACCAAAATAGGGTGTTGGTTCCTTTTTTGGAACAAACAGCTCAAATTCAGCCACAAAAATGTTGTAAGCCTCATGTATTTTGTTTGATGGCAGGCTAAATAGTGCAACCTTTGCTTTTTAGCTCACCTGCAACTAAGTTCCAGGGAGCTTATGGGATGGCGCATCACCCGTCCGTCAGTCCGTCCGTCCGTCCGTCCGTCCACAGACGCTTGCAACTTCTCTGAAACTACACACACAATTTTGATTCAACTTCACCACAACCTTAATCACCCACTATGTACCAAAGTTTGTTCACTGCATTAAAAAAAAATTCATAGGTACTTACTTTCTTCTCCGTTAAATACTTTGTGGGTCATCCATGCATGCCAGTGATTCCCTGTTTTTTTATCCAGCTGCTACCAGGTGAGCGCCCAGGAAAATTGCCTCAATTTTTAAAGGTTCTTCTGGCCTGATCTGTCAATCATTTCAGACTGCTAGCAGTGTTTACTGACATGTTACCTTCCATTTCCTAAAGATAACACCTACAGATGACTTTGAAAGGTCCATTGTGATTGAAATGGCGCTAATCTCTTGCACTCAACAATGAACCTCCGATCACTTTTGAAATAATTCATCCAAAATAATTTTCCAGCTTAGCCAAATCAAGAAATCTATACCAATAAAAGGCAGTGTGTGTGTGTGTGTGTGTGTGTGTGTGTGTGTGTGTGTGTGTGTGTGTGTGTGTGTGTGTGTGTGTGTGTGTGTGTGTGTGTGTGTGTGTGTGTGTGTGTGTGTGTGTGTGTGTGTGTGTGTGTGTGTGTGTGTGTGTGTGTGTGTGTGTGTGTGCGCGCGCGCGCGCGCAAGTTGTTGTTTTCTGCTATCTCCACATGTGGGTGGGTTTCAGGAGATGAAACAGAGACCTGCCAGGGCTCAAAGTGTGTGCATGTGTGTGTCATTGATTGGTATCTACATATGTGGGTTTCAGAATGTGGAATGGAGCCCTCCAAGGGTGGGATCAAAGTATCCACCTTCATTTTGGTAAGGGGGTCACGATTCATGGACCAAGCTGTGAAGTTTCTGTTTTCAAAGTTTTGCGCCGAGGGCTCTCTTCAGGGTCATTAGTGAGCCCATGACGGCTTGGTTTTTAATATCTCTGCGAGGTTCTTCTTCATCATTCCCATGAGGTTCTTCATCATCACTGGTACAACTTTGGCATTTTTCAGCTTCTATGATCTTTTCACTTCATGCTTGAGGTCTTGGTATTTGGTCATTTTCTTGATTTCTGCATCGTTTGTCCAAAATCACAATTATAAACACCTCAATGAGCAATGCCTTCTCTTTTTTTTTGCACCGAAGCATGACATCTGGTCGCAATGTTTTGTTTTCGATGTTCACGTCGGATGGGATCACAAGGACGTACGTGAGCAGTACTTCAACGTTTTCAATGTTTGCTTTTGGTTCATTTTCCCACAAATTTTCAGGAATTGGAATATCAAAGTTTTTTCAGAAGTGCCAGCAGATAATTTTACAAACTGTTGTGTTGTTGTGTATACAGCTGTTCTGGCACTTTTTTTGGTTTTTATTCGTGTTCAGTCATTAAGCATCACAGATCATTCTATTTGCGAACCCCACCTCCACCCCTCACCTGTCTTTTTTTTTCCTCCTCTCCCCCACCCTTTTCTCTCACTCTGTCCCCTCCTCACCCCCCCCCCTTCATAAAATGCAGCACTCTCCTCCCACAACTCTGTCACTCTCTCTCTCTCTCTCTCTCTCTCTCTCACACGCACCCTTCCCTCCCGCAGTGAATAGCAATGCTTGGTGAGGTGTCACTCTCCCCACCCCCCCCCCCCCACCTCCCCTCACTTCATCCTCTTTGCCTCTCCTTCCCCCTTACCCTACACCTGCCCCCACCCCACCCCCCCCTTTCTCTTTCTCTTTTTTTTCTTCCTTTTTTTTCTTCTTTTACTGATAGGTAAAACAGAGATCGATCGGTATCTAGAAGTAGTGTGGATGGGCGGTGGAGGTGGGGTATTAGATATTATCATGATTGCACAGGCTTGATGGGCCAAATTTCCTACTATGTTGAAATTTCATGTAAATCCCACATGAAAAGCACTAAAAACCTTTCTTGTTAAAACGTTTTCTCCATAAAAAATATTGTATTCGTTTGAATGAGTTATTTTTCCCCCACTAAATTTTGCTTTCAAACACTTCATTTTATGGTTCATCCATGTGCAGATACTACTTATGATAACACATCAATATGTTTTATTGGAAAGACTGTTGCATTGGCCAAAATACTGTAGTAATCCAGTGTTATAGTATTAATTTAGTGCTGTCTCATATAAGATAGATAGTGGACACCTTGTACTGTGTTGGAAAATGTCTGCTTTGAAATCAGAAATATTTTCTTCAGATAAACGGTGAATTATTTACGCAAGACAGAAGAACAACAATTAATTATCCAGCAATTTATCACTTAGAACTCTCACTCAATATGATATACAAGTTTGAGTTGGCATCTTACAGAACCTCACAAAGGAATGATTGGACACGCACAAGCACATATACACGCACACCCCTAACCTCTCATACTGCCAAGACATAATTAACGAGAACGGCACTCTTCGACGTCGCCACGTCAACAGGTTCCAAGCCATCTCCAGAAGGTCAAAACGATAGTGAGTGACAATAATTCTTAAAACTGATAACCTAAATCTCCCATGATGATCACCCTCTGTGGACGATCATCACTGCAGCAGTGCATGTTTGGCCAAAAGCTGAGTTAGCCTCTGACTATGGCTCTAAGCCACATTGAGTAAATATGAAGACAAGGCAGAATGACCCCCCAACATTACGTACAGATGTTGGCAAGCCGTCGCCTCCACTAGAGACTCGGCTGCTCCTCAGGACATCAGCGCCGCTTTGAAAACTTGCAACTCTGCATACTCTTTTCCAAGCACATTTACAAAAACAGCAAGGTTATCATCATTTTCTGATCGTATTCTGCATTCTTACATTTGATGGAATGCTAACGATTCTGTTTTGACAGATCACAATTTCGGTGAAAAACTTCTAGCAACTGAAGTTCAAAATTATTTATGTTCAACAGAAAACTGGGTTTTTTGGGGGGACAATTGTTTGCACAAAGGATTGTATTTTAAAACAGAATTAGCTGTACAACCAACTGGCTAACCAAATTGTTGTTAATTATAATAGAATCTCTTTCTGGTGTTTGGACAGTGTTATCAACACAATTCCAGGCCTGTACTGATTGGAAATCTAAATTCGGTTAAATTCGATTCTTGATCAATGACAATGATCAAGTACAGCAACTGATCATCATTCATTCATCAGGAAAATGAATTGCAATACTGTATTTCAGTTGATCAATGCAGACACATCAATGAGGAAGAATTTTCCTCTGGACACTTCATTCATGGATTGAAAAGATCATAACTAGACATGAAAATTGATGATGTTCTTTCGCAATCCTGCCAAAAAAAATCTCTGGTTCTTATACGAATCTCACTGACATTGAAATGTATGTCGATGTGCATCTGCAGATAGTTATTAGTGATTGAGATCCAAAAAATTCCATGCGCTTTTGAAAAAAAAAATCTCCATGTAACTTCGGTACCTTCCACAACCTGGTTTGAATTTTACTGCAAAGCAAAAATTGCATATAGAAAGCACCTCAATGGCTGACATCCAAAAAATATTGTATATATATATATATATATATATATATATATATATATATATATATATATATATATATATATATATATATATATATATATATATATATATACATGCACAGTGAATAAATACATTTCGAAAAATGTGATATTTTTGTATATAGTAAGTTAAATGACATTATATATTACTTTCATGATGATAATTCCATCAAGGATGTAAATATTAATTTAATGGGAAATGCAGAGGGAGTTTTGGATGGCCAGCAAGTGGTGTTTAGTTTTGTAGTCCATAATTTCTGTATTCCAGACTTTTCCCCAACACCTCCAGCAACTGCCAGTCAGCACACATAAACATGTATTCGCACGTTTGCTCTAGAAGGATGGTTGAAACTCGCCATTGATTAAGCCAACCCACTAATCATGGGGTTGCTTTGAAAACAAACTGTTTGTGGAACGTGCTGAAAGACAATTTGAGGGACATGCCAGCGATAGTTGAGTCGAGTTGGGAGAAAGTCAAGTAGGGAAAGAGTCCTGGCAGTGCAATTGAGGCAAAGAAATAGTCGAGAGAATTATGATACAAGATGCCAGAACGTTGAGCCTTTGGAGATTTTAGACAGAGCAAGTAATGATAAAGCAGCTTTGCATCCAGTCTTTGGAGTTGGATCGTCGAGCAGTAGTTGAGCACACAACTGCATACTCATTCCTGCATGGGGAATCGAAGAGAGTGGTGCTTTTTTTGTGTTTTGCATTGTTTCGGTCTCTCTTCACGAGTCTGCATTTCCACTGCGGAATTTTACACCATGCTGATGCACGCAGTATTCCTGCTTCCAATCACTGTGACACTTAACCGTTGATGCCCTCAATGCTCTTTCACCTGTATCTGTGAGACCGTACCACCACAGTAGCATTTTGTGCTTTAAACGTCCTCAGGGCTCCCTCCTCAGCACGCATTGTGCTATTTTGTGCATAGTTCATGCTCTCAGGGCTTTTCTACCAATGTTTACAAAATGTCTCTACCATAGTAGCTCTGAAAACAGCTGTGGCTGCTAATAGTCATCTCTCCCTCGATTTGTCCTTCCTGCCTTTCGCTCCTCATATCATCCAACTCTCCCAGTGCTCTCCAATCAGGCCTGATTTCTTCTTCTGTTTTAACCCATGCACAACCATTAATTTGAATGTTATCCATTCCTCTTGTCCTTTGGCTTCCCCTGTTGACTCGTAGCATTATAATCAGAGATTATCATTATTTGCCAAATCGAAGATTCGCAATCTTCGCAAATCGAAGACTCATGCCAACACAGCAAATCTGTACCGTACTATATTATTTGATGGTCTGGTCTGTTATTCTGTCTCTCTTTCTTTCTGTCTCTATTTGTATGTCAATCACATACACTCCTACAGGTTGCAATTCTACACCAATTTTCATGAAACCTAAACACCTGGTTGAGATAATCAAAAGCAAGAAGCCCATTGATTAATATCAAAAGGTCAAGGTCACATAAAATCGTCAATTTGCATTCAAAACTTGAACAATTCACACAATGGATCACTAAAGCTTATTGTTTGAGGTCAAAAGGTCAAGGTCGCAAATCGTCATTTTTATCTGATTGACTTGAAACTTGAACATTTGCATATTGGGTCACTGAATTGGTTCACAAATCTAAAGCTAGAAGCATATTGTTTTTGAGATCAAGGTCACAAAAATGGTCAATTTTCATCCGATCGACTTGAAATTTGAACAGGGTTCGCATACCGGATCACTGAAGTCGATTGTGTTTTCGGGTCAAAAGGTCAAGGTCACATAAAATCGTCAGTTTTCACGCGATTGACAAAATTTTAACAGAATTTGCATATTGGGTCACTGAATTGGTTTACCCATAAAAGCTCGAAGCCAATTGTTTTTGAGGTCCAAAGGGCAAGGCTGCAGTAACTTATTTTGCAAGTACCAGATTATGACCACTTGTTACTTGCAAAATCGAAGATTCACAAGTATATTCGTTGGTAGAAAATGTGATTCTGTGTCTGTTATTTGTGAAAGGTAAACATAGGTCGTATTTCTAAAATCATCAATTTTCATCTGATTTACTTGAAATTTGAACAGGATTTGCATATCAGGTCACTGAATTCAACCACCAATTACTTTTATGGTCAAATTTGTTTCAGGATTTTGTAAGTATCATGCTCTGCAAGATGTCTCTCTTGTTTGTTTCTTATGTCATTTAGTTTCTGTTCTTGTCTGCCAATAAAAAAATTGTTTATCAGCAAGGATGTGTTGCTTGTTCACTTCTGTAGTGAAATTAGGCTCTTGAATTCAACCATGAGGGACATTGAGAGCACTGTGATATTAAAACATTGACCCAATTGGCCATTTGCACTCTCACTGAAGTGTGGCAAAATACTGTACTAACATATATATATATATATACTGTCTGCCGTTGTGTTGTGTTGTGAAGTGTGTTGTGAAAAACCTTTGTGAAATCATACCAAACTTCCAGGCTGCACCTCGCTCTCCGGTGTGTTTGTCCTCATGGTATATGTTTTGAAATTTTTTGAGAAAAAATTGTTTTTTTCAAACTGAAATCTTCAACTTAAATTGCTTATAAAAGTGTATTATCATGAATATTACAAATAAATTTTCAAAATAAATGTTTGAATTATGTTTGATTTAAATCATAACACAGCAACTCATGTACTTATCCTCAGTTAAAACAAGCCGGTCTCTCGAGTGACGTGTGGTGACGTGTTTTGAATTGCACAGTAGCAGTTGTTTTGAATTGCATAGAGGTGAGGTGTGTTTAACAACATGTTACGTGATGGTAAGTAAAAGATTTTAAAAATCTTTTTTTTTTATAAGAACGAAAAGCACGGTGAGGCGATGAAGCCGTGAGTCAGTCTGGAAAGCCATGAAGACTTCATGCCTCTTAATCACATCATGTTTGATTGTTAATTCCCCAAGACCCCGAGGACCCAAAAGACCCTGACGACCCAAGAAGACTCTGAAGACCCCAAAAACACAAAAGACCCCAAAACCCAAAAGTCGTTGAAGACCCAAAAGTCCCTGAAGACTCAAAAGGCACCGAAGACCCAAAATAAACCCAAAGACCCAATACCCAAAAAGACCCTGAAGACTCCAAACACCATTTAGACCCCTTACACCCTTCAGACAGATTAGGCAGCTTAGACCCTTGACCATTTCGACCACTTGGACCTTCTTACATCACAAATGATATTAAATAAATATAATATCACCAATATTACAAATATGAGTTTGTAGAAAAGAAATGTTTGCATTATGATTGGTGAAAATCATGCCAACACAGCAAATCTGTACCGTCAATCTCTGTAACGATGTGTGGAGAGGCGAGCACAGCAAGCCGATCCACGCTGGTGTGTATGTGTATGTGTATGTGTATGTGTGTGTATGTATGTATATATATATATATATATATATATATATATATATATATATATATATATATATATATATATATATATATATATATATATATATATATATATATATATATAGTTACATTTATTTGTGCAGTGTCCGTCACATGTTGTGTTGTGTTGTGTTGTCACTGAACTACTCCTTCAACGTTTTGTGAAATCATACCAAACTTCTGAGCTGCATCTACCTCTCCCATGTGTATGTCCAAAGGGTATTTTAAAGTTTTTTTTCTTTTGAAATTTTTTGAAGAATTTTTTTTTTTTTGTAACTTAAATCCTCAACATAAATTGCTAAAAACATGTATTACCATGAATATTACAAGTATATTTCCAAAATAAATGTTTGAATTCTGCTTTGTGTAAATCATGACAACACACCAATTCACGTACTTATCCTCGGTTAAAACAAGCCTGTCTCATTTGCGGCACATGTTGAGGTGTTTTGAATTGCAGAGCAGGAGCTGTTTTGAATTATGTGGAGGTGAGGTGTTTTTAATAACATGGTGGCTACATCGCAATGAAGTGTTTTTAATAACATGGTGGTGAGGTGTTTTTAATAACATGGTGGCTCCATCGCAATGAAGTGTTTTGAATAACATGGCGGCTACATCGCAATGAAGTGTTTTAATAACATGGTGGTGAGGTGTTTTTAATAACATGGTGGCTACATCGCAATGAAGTGTTTTGAATAACATGGCGGCTACATCGCAATGAAGTGTTTTTAATAACATGGTGGTGAGGTGTTTTTAATAACATGGCGGCTACATTGCGATGAAGTGTTTTTAATAACGTGATGGTGAGGTGTTTTTGATAACGTGGCGGTGAGGAGTTTTTGATAACGTGGTGGTGATGCGTTTTTAATAACGTGGTGGTGAGGTCTTTTTAATAACGTGGGGGTGAGGTGTTTTTAATAACGTGGCAGTGAGGTGTTTTTCATAACGTGGCGGTGAGGTGATTTTCATAACGTGGCGGTGAGGTGATTTTCATAACGTGGCGGTGAGGTGTTTTTCATAACGTGGCGGTGAGGTGTTTTTAATAATGTGGCAGTGAGGTGTTTTTAATAATGTGGCGGTGAGGTGTTTTTAATAATGTGGCGGTGAGGTGTTTTTAATGATGTAGCGGTGAGGTGTTTTTAATAATGTGGCGGTGAGGTGTTTTTAATGTGGCGGTGAGGTGTTTTTAATAATGTGGCGGTGAGGTGTTTTTAATAATGTGGCGGTGAGGTGTTTTTAATAACGTGGAGGTGAGGTGTTTTTAATCCCGTGGTGGTGAGGTGTTTTTAATGATGTAGCGATGAGGTGTTTTTAATAATGTGGAGGTGAGGTGTTTTTAATCCCGTGGCGGTGAGGTGTTTTTAATAATGTGGCGGTGAGGTGTTTTTAATAATGTTGCGGTGAGGTGTTTTTAATAATGTGGCGGTGAGGTGTTTTTAATGTGGCCGTGAGGTGTTTTTAATAATGTGGCGGTGAGGTGTTTTTAATAATGTGGAGGTGAGGTGTTTTTCATAACGTGGCGGTGAGGTGTTTTTAATAATGTGGGGGTGAGGTGTTTTTAATAATGTGGAGGTGACGTGTTTTTAATAATGTGGCGGTGAGGTGTTTTTAATAATGTGGAGGTGAGGTGTTTTTCATAACGTGGCGGTGAGGTGTTTTTCATAGCGTGGGAGTGAGGTGTTTTTAGTAACGTGGGAGTGAAGTGTTTTTAATAATGTGGCGGTGAGGTGTTTTTAATAATGTGGCGGTGAGGTGTTTTTAATAATGTGGCGGTGAGGTGTTTTTAATCCCGTGGGGGTGAGGTGTTTTTAATGATGTAGCGGTGAGGTGTTTTTAATAATGTGGAGGTGAGGTGTTTTTAATGTGGCGGTGAGGTGTTTTTAATAATGTGGCGGTGAGGTGTTTTTAATAATGTGGCGGTGAGGTGTTTTTAATCCCGTGGCGGTGAGGTGTTTTTAATGATGTAGCGGTGAGGTGTTTTTAATAATGTGGAGGTGAGGTGTTTTTAATCCCGTGGCGGTGAGGTGTTTTTAATAATGTGGAGGTGAGGTGTTTTTAATAATGTTGCGATGAGGCGTTTTTAATAATATGGCGGTGAGGTCTTTTTAATGATGTAGCGGTGAGGTGTTTTTAATGATGTAGCGGTGAGGTGTTTTTAATAATGTAGCGGTGAGGTGTTTTTAATCCCGTGGAGGTGAGGTGTTTTTAATGCCATGGTGGTGAGGTGTTTTTAATAATGTGGCGGTGAGGTGTTTTTCATAACGTGGGAGTGAGGTGTTTTTAATAATGTGGAGGTGAGGTGTTTTTAATGATGTAGCGGTGAGGTGTTTTTAATGATGTAGCGGTGAGGTGTTTTTAATCCCGTGGAGGTGAGGTGCTTTTAATGCCATGGTGGTGAGGTGTTTTTGACAACGTGGTTGCATTGCACGTGTGTATGTGTGTGTGTGTGTGTGTGTGTGTGTGTGTGTGTGTGTGTGTGTGTGTGTGTGTGTGTGTGTGTGTGTGTGTGTGTGTGTGTGTGTGTGTGTGTGTGTGTGTGTGTGTGTGTGTGTGTGTGTGTGTGTGTGTGTGTGTGTGTGTGTGTGTGTGTAGACTTGGTGGAATAAAGGTTAGAGCATCCACACTAAGTCTGCGAGGGCAGTGGTTTATTGGAACACTGACTAGTCATATCAAAGACATTAAAAATGGTACGTGCTGCTTTCTTGCTTAATGCTAAGTATTTAAGGGACAGAACACTGATAAAATGCTGGGAAGATATTGGCAAACCAACCAGTATAGATTTTGCCAAGAAATTACTTTGACCAAAGCTCTGCAAATAGTATGGTACACCAATACAGTGTCTATATAAAGTCTACACCACCTTTCAAAATTTTCACCTTTTGTTTCCTTTAAGCCTGGAAAAAAAACTTTTTCCACCTTTATGTACACATTACAACCCACAACTTCCGATTGAAAAACAAATTCTACAAATTTCAGAAAATTAATTAAAAATTCAGAGCTAGAATGTCTTGGTTGGATAAGTGTCCACCCCACTGAGTTAATACTTAGTGGAAACACCTTTGACAGCAATTACAGCTGTGAGTCTGTTGGGATCGGTCTTCACCAACTTTGCACATCTTGATTGGGCAATGTTTGTCCATTTTTCTGTACAAAACTGTTCAAGCTCAGTGAAGTTGCATGGGAAGCGTTGATGGACAGCAATATTCAAGTCATGCCACAGATTTTCGATTGGATTGAGGTCAGGGCTCAAACTGGGACACTCAAAGACATTTATCTTTTTGTTCCTTAGCCACTCCAGTGTAGCTTTTGCGTGTGCTTTGGGTAATTGTCATGCTGAAAGGTGAACTTCGGTCCCAATTTCAGCTTTCTTGCAGAGGGCAGCAGGTTTTCATCGAGGATTTTTCTGGATTTTGCTCCATCCATTTTTCCCTTCTATCCTGACAAGTGCCCAAGTCCCCGCTGATGAGAAACATTCCCATAACACGTTGCTGCCACCACCATGCTTCACAGTCGGGATGGTGTTCTTTGGTTGATGTGCTGTGTTGGGTTTGTGCCAAGCATAACGTTTTGCATTTAGCCCAAAATTCCATCTTGATTTCATCATTCCACGAACCTTTTTGCCACATGGTTTCAGAATCTCCGGAGTGTTTTTTTTTTTTTGAGTAATGGCTTCCTTCTTGCCACTCTACCGTACAGGCCAGACTTGTGGAGTGCTTGGGATATTGTCGTCACATGCACACAGTGACCAGTCTTTGCCATAAAGGCATGCAGCTCTTTCAAAGTTGCCATTGGCCTCTTGGTGGCCTCTCTGATCAGTCTCCTCCTTGCTTGGTCATCCACTTTGGAGGAACTGCCTGATCTCGGCAGGGTTTTGTTGGTACCATACGCCTTCCACTTAAGGATTGTCTTGACTGTGCACCACGGGATAAACAAAGCCTTTGAAATATTGTTATACCCATCCCCTGATCTGTGCCTTTCCACAACTTTATCACGGAGGTATTTTGAATGCTCTTTGGTGCTCATGATTGAGCCTTTGCTGTGAAATGCACTACTCGGCAAAGGACACCTACAGGAATAGGGCATGTGAGATTTTATTCTGAAATAATTTGAATCACTACAATTTTACACAGGTGGATTCCAATTTAGTTGGTGTGTGATTTTGAAGGTGATTGGTTCCACCTGAACTAATTTACAATTGCTATTACAAGAGGGGTGGACACTTATCCAACCAAGATATTCTCGTTTTATATTTTTCATTAATTTTCTGAAATTTGTAGAATTTGTTTTTCACTTGGAAGTTGTGGGATACAATGCGTAAATAAAGGTGGAAAAAGTGTGATTTAATACCATTTAATTATTGGCTATAAGGAAACGAAAGGTGAAAATTTTAATGGGTATAGACTTTCTATAGGAACTGTGTACACACACACACACACACACACACACACACACACACACACACACACACACACACACACACACACACACACACACACACACACACACACACACACACACACACACACACACACACACACACACACACACACACACACACACACACACACACACACGATGGTCCGTTGCAGCTAACACCTGCAAACCTACTCCCTTTTTTCTATTTTATCAGCATCCCTTCTCCCATTCCCCTTCACACATTTCCCTCAAAGCCTTCATCCCCTCCAACTTACCAACTTATTCTCCTTATCCCACTGCCTTCTTCACACCTTTACATACTTCCACTGAACCCAATCACTGAGTTCCCTCAACCCCTCCATCCACTACCACTTATATCCTCTCTCACTATCTTTTCTTCCCCTTCTCTAATTTGCCCACTCTGCCTGTCATCCTTCTGAGGTCGGCAAAATGAGTGCCAGCTTGCTGGTATCCTGTGTCGAAGTGGCGACCCATCCAGGATTGTGCCCAATAGATAAGGAGACTGCTAATAGGCAGCACCAATGCTCTGCACAGAGTATAATCCCAATGGACGGATGGATGGACTCCTTTGCCCACTTTCCTCATTCCTCCTCAGACTTCCCCTCTACAAATTAATGTACTCCCCTGCACATTTACACCCACTTCCTCCTTTACCCACTTCCCCCTCTCTCTATTTCTCCACTCCTCTGTTTACCGAGTCACCCACTGATCTCCCAAATTCTCTGGGTCATGCCTGAGTTTATTTCAAATTGGGAGATTTCAGTTGTTCTGTAGCACCATTTACATTCATCATTTTGATGGCTGGGTGTTGTTGGTCATAAAAAAAATATCCATAATGTTCCAAAATGGAAATGAAACAAACACAATACAACATAAAAATAAAATAATTGTACTTTTCCCATGATGGCAGCTGATACATGAGTGGGTTATAACCCCCAACCTTCACGATACACAACATTACGTGTTGTGTTGGGTGGCATTCCCTTGACCAGTTTTATGGTGAAGTCAATGTTTTAGTGGTGTCTAACCCTAAAAACAACAATGTAAAATTGCCCATGTGTAAAGAGAGCACCTCGACCACAACCAGCAAGTTTAAATTAATTCAGTCCTGTCATGTTCTGTAAAGCTACCACCACGCGCGTGTGCAGCGTACGCCTTCCTGGCAATAAACGTGGAGCTTCGACTTATGAGGTGTCTGGCCTTTCACCCCGTAGTCCTTCGGATACGCCACAATTGGCAACGAGTTCAGTGCTTTGCCAAGTTGGCATTGCTCACTATGGCATCCGAAGGGATTCTGGTGGAGTACCAGCCAGATGAGGACTGGGAAGACTTTGCTGATCGATTAGGACAATACTTCATCGCTAACAAGATGTTGGCGGCAGAAGATGCTGATCGTCGCCGGGCCGTTCTGCTCACATTGTGTGGCAAAACAACATATGCCCTGATGAAGGATCTGGTTACTCCGGATAAACCGAAGGAAAAAACTTTCAATGAACTGATCGAGATTGTGGCCAGACACTACAAGCCGAAACCCGGGAAAATCGTGTCCGGGTACAAGTTCTACACTCATGGGAGGAAGGAAGGTCAGTCGGTGTCTGAGTTTGTTGCTGACCTTCGCAGATTGGTTGAACATTGTGAATTCGGTGCCACATTGGATGATATGTTGAGAGATGTTTTTGTTATTGGCATCAATAAGGAGACGATCCTCCGGAAATTGTTGGTTGCTCCCGATCTCGATCTGACTAAAGCTGTGTCAATCACAACTGCCTGCATGACTTCGGATGAGGGACTGCATGTTATCAGCGGCAGAGAGCGAGACTCACAGCCGAGTTCATGCAATGATGTGAACAAACCGAGCTCATCATCATCAACTGTGAAGCCCAGCCTTCCTCAATTTCACAGATCTGCTCAACACATCACCTCGTTCCGTCATGCGAGCTCGTCTGTGCCAAAGCAGAGCAGTGGATCGTCGGGTTCTCCAACACGTAAACCGTGTTTGGCACTGTGGGGGGAGGCACTTACCCCACCTGTGTCGTTTCAAACACTGCTCCTGTCATAACTGCGGGAAACTTAGCCATCTATGCAACATGTGTCGCCAGACATCCCAACACGGTACGAATCACCACATGATCGGTTTAGCCACGCCAGTGACCGGTGGTGAAGCAATACGTCCTGCTTCAAAGGAGCATGATTTGCTCAGTATGTCGGATAAAAGCAAACCCATTGTGGTGGATGTCAGGGTGAATGACTGCCCTGGAGGTGGAGCTGGACACCGGGGCCAGCCAGTCAATCATGAGTTCCGAAACTTTCAATAGGCTGTTTAGCCAGGAGAGAGCAAGACCAGTACTCAGACCGGTGAACGCCAAGTTGTGAACTTACACCAATGAACTGATACCTGTGATTGGTAGGGCGGAGGTGAAGGTCACCGACAATGATGGGTCACGGAAACTATCCTTGTGGATCATTCAGGGAAATGGGCCGACATTGTTTGGGCATAATTGGCTTGAATTCATCAAACTTGATTTGCCTGTGATCAAATTGATGGCTTGTGATGTTAATCACAATGCCATTCTTGACAAATACCCCTCATTGTTTGGAGGTGGTGTCGGCACCTTTAAAGGTGTTAAAGCCAAAATCTATGCGGATGAGAGTGCGAAGCCAATCTTTTGTAAAGCGAGGTCTGCACCTCACATGATGCATCCAAAGATTGAGGCAGAGCTCGACCGCCTGCTGATGGAAGGTGTTATCAGTCCTGTTGAGTTCAGTGGTTGGGTATGTCCAATTGTTCCTGTATTAAAGTCAGATGGTAGTGTTCGGATTTATGGTGATTACAAAACAACAATCAACGGGTATTCTAAACAGGACCATTATCCTCTGCCCAAGACAGATGATTTGTTCGCTACGCTTTCTGGTGGAAAGAAGTTTAGCCGCCTGGATTTGGAATCTGCTTATACTCAGATGTTGCTTGATGAGGACTCCAAGAAGGATACATGTTGATCACTCACAAGGGGTTGTTTGTATATAACCGCTGTCCTTTCAGAATCAAATCAGCCGCTGTTATATTTCAACACAATATGGAGAATCTGCTGAAAGCAATTCCAAATGTAGTAGTGTTTCAAGATGATGTTTTGATCAATGGCCGCAATGATGCTGAACATTCGTGTAACCTTGAGGCGGTTCTCAAACGTCTTGTTGAAGCCGGTATTAAGGTGAAACGTGACAAATGTCGATTTATGTTACCCCAAGTGGAATTTCTCAGTCGTATTGTCAGTGCTGATGGCATCAGGCCCAGCACATCCAAAACGGAAGCTATCAAGGATGCTCCGACTCCTGCGAACATGACCAAGCTCAAATATTTCCTGGATAAGTTGAACTATTACTCCAACTTTCTTCCGAATCTGAGTACTGTCATTGAGCTTCTCCACAAACTCCTTCGTAAAGGTGTTGAATGGCGATGGTGTACGCAGTGTAGTAAGGCATTTGCTGAGGCAAAATGGTTGCTGTGTTCATCTAAAGTGTTGGTGTACAACGATACTGCTAAACCATTGGTTCTCAGCTGTGATGCCTTATCTTATGGCATTGGCTGTGTGTTACAGCAACGTAACGACGGTATACTACGGCCTGTCGCCTATGCATCACGCACTTTGTCAGCAGCAGAGCGTAACTTCTCCATGGTTGAAAAAGAAACTCTCGCATGTATTTTTGGTGTAACAAAGATGCATCAGTATCTCTTCTGTCGACAATTTGAACTTGTAACCGACCACAAACCATTGCAATCCCTGTTCAATGAGAGTCAGGAAATTAACCCACAGGCCTCTGTACACATTCAGCATTGGGCTGAGAAGTTAGCAGCCTATGACTATTCTATAAGGTATCGTCCTGGCAGTGAGAATTTCTGTGCTGATGCTTTGAGTAGATTACCACTACCAGTTAACGTGGGTAATATACCTGTACCGGGAGAAATTTTTATGGCAATGAGTGTGTTTGACTGTCATAATGCTCCAATTACTTCCAAACAAATTGAACAATGGACAAATGTGGACCCGACCCTTTCTATGGTCAAACAATGTGTTACAAGTGGCATATGGTCAACTGTACCCTATGAATTCCACAACAAATTGAAGCCGTACCTTGCTCATAAAAATGAGTTGTCTTTATAGTCTGGTTGCCTGCTGTGGGGCAGCAGGGTCATTGTACCACCCAATGGTCAAAACAAGGTGTGTGATGAGCTACATGAATCACATCCAGGGATTGTAACCATGAAGTCAATTGCCAGGAGCCATGTTTGGTGGCCAGGAAAATATGAAAACCTGGAGAGCTACGTTCGCCATTGCTCCGTGTGTCAGGCCACTGCCCTGAACTCACCTGAGGCACCGCTTCATATGTGGTCCTGGCCTTCCAAACCATGGCCTCGAATTCACATCGATTACGCTGTCCATTCTTAGGGAAGATGTTGTTGGTTGTTATCGATGCTCATTCAAAGTGGATTTAATGTTTAGTCTTATCATCCTATACTAGCGAAATCATGGTTGAAAGTTTTTATGCCATGTTTGCCACTCATGGTTTGCCAGATTATGTCGTTGGTAATAATGGCTCATGTTTCAGCAGCGCTGTGTTTCAGGATTCCTTGAAACAAAATGGTGTCGAGTACTATCGCAGTGTTCCCTTCAAACCTGCTTCGAATGGTCAGGCCGAAAGAGCTGTACAGGTGATCAAGAATGGTCTCAAAAAGGCAAATGACGGTTCTTCACTGCAAACCAAGTTATCACGTTTGTTATTTACATATAGGACACGTCCGCACACAACCACTGGACGCACACCCCACAGAAATGATGTTTGGTCGAATGCTAAAGACACGCTTAGGCCTAATTCATGCGAAGGATTCGTCCAGGGTTGCGGACCGCCAGTTTAAACAGAAGTGGTACCATGACAGGACCTCAGTTCCACGTGCCATCAATGTGTTCGATCCTGTTTTTGTGATGAATCCCGGCCGTGGATCTAAATGGCTCACTGGTCGTGTTATAAATCGAATTGGCAACTCTATTTGTTGTGGAACTGTCCAATGGACATACAGTACGTAAACATATTGACCAGCTCTTCCTGAGGAATTGTGACCCTAATCCTCCAAACTATATTCAGTCCTTTGAGGGTGATTCCCTGGTGTCTGTTCCGATTGTGAGCAAAGTGCCTGAGCACACTGAGTCCGAGCCGGATAGTGGTGTGGTGGAGCCTGCTCCTCCTCCTTCCTCTCCATCTCCTCTTGAGGTTGCCGCTGTCGGTGTTCAACAAGAACAGTCACCCATCTTGCAATGCTCTGCTCGCACATGCAAGGCACCAGAGCGGTTGAATTTGTGATTGTATCAAGCACTGTTGTATAAGTGTTGTTGAGGGAATAATGTTGTGCAAGATTTTATTTGGGGGGAAATGCTGTCATGTTCTGTGAAGCTACCGCCATGCGCATGCGCAGCGTGCGCCTCCCTGGCAATAAACGTGGAGCTTCGACTTATGTGGTGTCTGGACTTTCACCCCGTAATCCTTCGGATACGCCACAAGTCCAACCATGCAGGAGTGCATTCAAGTGAAACAAACAGACATCTCAAATGATCATGATAATTTCTGACATCTTTCTAATTTCTGATGCAATGATAAACGTTTTTTTGTTGTTGTTAAATTTATTTATTGTTATTTTTTGTATACAATGTCGAGGCTCGTGTGAGAGCTAACACACAGAATGTACAACAAGGGGAGCAGGAGACAAGTGGTGCTTGAGAGGGAAGGACAAAACAGTGAGGAACATTGACATGAGGAGATATGTTAAAGGGAGAGGAGAATTCAAGAGAACTGACATTTTATTTCCGTACAACTTGTAATTGCCACTCCCACCAGGAATGGCAATACTCAATACAAATTTACATGGAGAATTTGTGTCACCACTTAAGCCGAAAGAAATGGGGCTGGCAATGTTTTCTGACCACCTAAAATTTTCCTGGGTACACCCTGAGTACAACCACCAAGTTTCAACTCGGTCCATTGAGCGATGTAGAAATGGTGAAGTCAAACAAGACAGAGAGGCGCATGATGCGCACACGCACACACTCCACTTCCTTAACTTAAAGACAGCCCGCTACTGATGTGCTGTTTTACAGTGACCTCTAATTCCCAGTGAATGGCTAAATGAGGTTGATCAGGGAATTCTATCAATTATTTATCAAACACACCACAAGAGAAGCTATCACCAATTCCTGCCATGGCTCATTGGGTGCATTTACAGATTTATCGTTCCAGAGACTCCTCATGAATGAAAGTGATACGCAAACCTGCACTGCATCAAGATGCAGTGTAGAAAACTTTGGAACCCGTTATCAATTTACCTTTATTGAGGAATATGCCCGCAGCGAGGCCTTGTCCATCACCTCACATGGTTGTAGGAAAAGCACGTAATCGCGGCTGACAGGGAGAGGCAAACAGGGTTTGTGATGAACGGCGTACGGCCCCCTTTAAAGCAGCGCAACAATTTGCAGGTAAGGAAAGACACATGCCTCGAGGAAATACGTTCTGCAATTTCCCATCCCCCTGGCAAAAAACCCCAAATGGGACGAAGAATGAAAGGTGGCTGACTGGAGGTTGGGCTGCAAAGTAAAAGCTTTGAACATCAAGTGACGGTGAAAGCAGAGACACCAAACATGTAAAGATCAGACCAATAATGGTCTCCAGGCTTTGCCAAAGTCCATGTGGTATGACTGTTTCAGCTATGAGGTCAAAAGCAAGGTCATGCCTCCATTACATTTTGCAGGCAGAGGAATCCGCTTCAGATTTTTCCCCTGAGATGCACCAGGTGGGACTGATAGTAGCTATAATTGTTGAATGCGAGGTCGGCATACATCCTTCCATTCAAGCCACCAGAACCTGGTGTGAATATGTTGCTCATCCCAAAATGGATTTCAATTCTTTATGTCTCTTCAGCCAAAGGAAAATATTACCATATTCTTAGATGGTTAACTAAAGCAAGATCATTTCCCTGACAAGGTTGGAACAGCATATATTTAAGACAGGAGGCTGACAAAGCTGCGCATTCAGTGAAGTGTTGACAGCCTCCAGTGTTAAGGTACGAAACAACCGCACCTGTTGTGGGTCCGTTCCACCAATACCAAAGAGCACCCTCTATCTAATTGCACCCAAAGAGGGTGTGGACCACCCTCTAGAGTGGTCCACAGGCTAAACGATAAGGAATTCCACAACCCAAGCACGTAACAGCTCACAAGATCCCGACGCTCCTAAGTCTTCAATCTAAATGTTGAAACTTCAAGCAACCCGCACCGACTGAGCTGAGGGTGCAATTTGTCTGTACACACAAATTGTTTCGACTTAACCACAGCGATCCAGAAGATCGAATAGTCTGTGCACTTTGTAACGTTGAGTGCTTTTGGTGTATGACAAACCAACCAGATATTTCATAGATATCAAAACTTAGATTTCATGAAACCTGAGGACATTTCACTTCAAATTATGATAACACCGCTTTGAATGCATTTTTTTCAAACCTGCATATTCCTAGGGAAAATTAATCATAGACTGTCGGGTGTTCAAAATGTTATATGAATGAGATACTCAAAATAGTCCAAGAAAAACCAACTCCTGTATATATGAACACATACAGACTAGCAGGAGAGCCGAGCGGTATTGATCTGTCTAGCCTGGATCTGCATTTTGACCCAGTTATGAATTGCCAGCCTGGTGTTTTTCTTGCAGGCTGAATCATCAATGTGTGCACTGTCCATTGGAAGGAGGTTAACCGAGTCCTGTCCGCGAGTTCTGATAATTATTGGTGAACATTAAAGACCCCCCCCCCCCAGCGTTTTTCATGAAGAGGAGGAGAGTTATCTCCGGTATCAAATTTGAAATTCCTGTAATGAAGTGGTGATCTGTCCAGCAATGGAAGCCTGGTGTTGGCGCAGTGGTTAGGGCAGTGGCTTGGGACCCAAAAGGTCCTGAGTTCAAGCCCCGTTGGGACACTGAATTAATGGATGTACATATATATAAACCAAGTCGAAAACACCAGGGGGTTGACTCAGCCTGCCATCCTTCCGAAGTCGGCGAAATGAGTACCAGTTGTACTGGGCCCGGTGTAGGCCCCGGTTAGAATAGGTGTACCATATCCCTGTGTGTCGAAAGAGGCGACCAGGGCTGCGTCAGGAAGGGCATCCGGCGTAAAAACCTATGCCAAATCATTATGCGGACAACAAAACGAATTTCCATACCGGATCGGTCGAGACCCGGGTTACCAACGACCGCCACCGGTACCGGTGGTCAGCAGGGTACCAGTGGAAATTGTGCTACTGCTGGGCGAAGGAGGAGAAGGAGACGGGGAAGGCGAGTCCGGAGGCAGTGGGAGAGGGGGAAGGGTAGAAATGTGCAGGTGAGAGTTGGAACTCTGAATGTTGGGACGATGACTGGCAAAGGGCGAGAGTTGGCTGATATGATGGAGAGAAGAAAGGTGGACATACTGTGTGTACAAGAGACCAAGTGGATGGGGAGCAAGGCTAGGAGCATTGGAGGTGGTTTCAAACTGTTCTACCATGGTGTGGATGGGAGGAGAAATGGTATCAGGGTAATCCTGAAGGAAGATTATGTCAAGAGGGTATTGGAGGTGAGGAGAGTGTCTGACCAAGTGATGAGTGTGAAGTTGGAAATTGAAGGGGTGATGATGAATGTCATCAGTGGATATGCCCCACATATGGGGTGTGAGATGGAGTATAAAGAAGATTTCTGGAGTGAGTTTGATGAAGTGGTGGAGAGTGTATCCAAGGATGAAAGAGTGGTGATTGGAGCAGATTTCAATGGGCATGTTGGAGAAGGGAATAAAGAGGATGAGGAGGTGATGGGTAGGTACGGTCTCAACAAGAGAAATGTGGAAGGGCAAATGGGGGTAGAGTTTGCAAAAGGAATGGAAATGGCAGTGGTAAATACGTATTTCAAGAAGAAGGAGGAACACAGGGTGACATACAAGAGTGGAGGAAAGTGCACACAGGTGGATTACATCTAAAGCAGGAGATGCAACCTGAAAGAGATTAGTGACTGTAAGGTTGTGGCAGGGGAGAGTGTAGCTCGACAGCATCGATTGGTGGTCTGTAGGATGATTTTGGAGGTGAGGTTGAGGAAGAGAGTGAGGGCTGAACCAAGGACCAGATGGTGGAACCTGATGGAGGAAGACTGTTGCATGAAATTTAGGGAGGAGGTGAGACAGGTGTTGGATGGTGGGAAAGATGGGTGGGATGATTGGGCAACTACAGCAGAAGTGGTGAGGGAGATAGCTAGGAAGGTACTTGGTGTAACATCTGGACAGAGGAAGGAAGATAAGGAGACTTGGTGGTGGAACGAGGAAGTACAGGAAAGTATAAGGAAGAAGGGGTTGGCGAAAAAGAAGTGGGATAGTCAGAGAGATGAAGAAAGTAGGCAGGAGTACAAGGAGTGGTGGCACAAGGCAAAGAGAGAGGTGGTAAAAGCCAAGGAAAAGGCATATGACGATCTGTATGAGAAGTTGGATACAAAAGAAGGGGAAAAGAATTTATACCAATTGGCAAGACAGAGGGACCGAGCTGGGAAGGATGTGCTGCAGGTTCGGGTGATAAAGGACGCAAATGGGAATGTGCTGACGAGCGAGGAGAGTGTGTTGAGAAGGTGGATGGAGTACTTTGAGGAGCTGATGAATGAAGAAAATGAAAGAGAGAAGGTTGGAAGAGGTGGAGATAGTGAATCTGGAAGTGGGGTGGATCAGTAAGGATGAAGTGAGGACTGCTATGAAGAGGATGAAAAGTGGAAAGGCGGTTGGCCCAGATGGTATACCAGTGGAGGCATGGAAGTGCTTCGGAGAGATGGCAGTGGGGTTGTTAACCAGATTGTTTAATAAAGTCTTGGAAAGTGAGAGGATGTCGGAGGAGTGGAGATTAAGTGTACTGGTTCCGATTTTTAAGAATAAGGGTGATGTGCAGAGCTGTGGAAATTACAGAGGGATAAAGTTGTTAAGCCACACCATGAAGTTGTGGGAAAGAGTAGTGGAAGCTCGGTTGAGAGGAGAGGTGACGATCTGTGAGCAGCAATATGGGTTTATGCCAGGAAAGAGCACCACTGATGCGATGTTTGCTTTGACAATGTTGATGGAGAAGTATAGGGAAGGCCAGAAGGAGTTACATTGTGTGTTTCTGGATTTAGAGAAAGCTTATGATAGGGTGCCCAGAGAGGAGTTGTGGCATTGTATGAGGAAGTCGGGAGTGGTGGAGAAGTATGTGAGGATTGTGCAGGATATGTATGAGGACAGTGTGACAGCGGTGAGGTGTGCGGTAGGAATGGCGGACCGGTTTAAGGTTAAAGTGGGATTGCACCAAGGATCGACTCTGAGCCCTTTCCTGTTTGCAATGGTGATGGACAGGTTGACGGACGAGATCAGACTGAAGTCTCCATGGACTATGATGTTTGTGGATGACATCATGATCTGTAGAGAGAGTAGGGAGCAGGCTGAGGCGAGCCTCGAGAGGTGGAGGTACGCACTGGAGAGAAGGGGAATGATAGTCAGTAGGAGTAAGACGGAGTACATGTGCGTAAATGAGAGGGAGGGTGGTGGTATGGTGCAGTTGCAAGGAGTTGAGGTGGGGAAGGTGGATGGGTTTAAATACTTGGGATCAACTGTCCAAAGTAACGGAGAGTGTGGGAGAGAAGTGAAAAAGAGAGTGCAGGCACGATGGAGTGGGTGGAGAAGAGTTGCAGGAGTGATTTGTGACAGAAGGGTAGCTGCAAGAGTGAAGGGGAAAGTATATAAGACGGTAGTGAGACCAGCTATGTTGTATGGTTTGGAGGGGTGGCACTAACAAAAAACAGGAAGCGGAGCTGGAGGTGGCAGAGTTAAAGATGCTGCGATTCTCGTTGGGAGTGACGAGGATGGACAGGATAAGGAACGAGTATATTAGAGGGACAGCGCAGGTAGGACGGTTTGGAGACAAAGTGAGAGAGGCGAGATTGAGATGGTTTGGACATGTGCACAGGAGGGAAGCGGAGTATATCGGGAGAAGGATGTTGAAGATGGAGCCGCCAGGCAGGAGGAGAAGAGGAAGGCCAAAGAAGGGGTTCATGGATACGGTGAGGGCGGACATGCGGGTGGTTGGAGTGTCAATGGAAGATGTGGAGGATCGAGCGAAATGGAGACGGTTCATCCGCTGTGGCGACCCCTAAGGGGAGCTCGCCGAAAGAAGACGAAGATCTGTCCAGCAATGGTTCTCAGTTTGAAACGTTTGACTCCTTGTGAATATCCCAAAGCTTTCTCAAGAGAGTAAAGGACTCAATTATTACTTATTATATGTGCCGACGTATTGAAGAATCATAAAACATTGGGGTGTCTTGCAATTTGCGATCTTCATACAATTTGTTTTGAACAAACAAAGTATAATACAGCAAATAAATAAGGAACTACTGCACTACTAACAACTGTATTTGAATATTTTGGAAATTATCATTCTTCCAAGAGCTCAGATCGTGTCTGAACAAACAAATATACAAGAAAAAGATGTCGTGCAGAGCACCATACTTGCAAAATAAACCCCTTCTCCAAACATTGCCACGGATACATCAAATTGTCCATTTCATCTATCTATATATTACTAAAACTCTCATTATGTATGCATGTATGCATGTTCCCGAAATAAAGCCAAAACGGTACACGATAGCGCAAAAATTTTCGGCCCACCTTACTCAACATTCTCCTGCGGTGTGCAGTATCAAGTTTCGTTAAAATCGGGAAACGAAAAAATTATTAAAAAATCAATTCCCGATTCAGTCAAGTACTCTTCGGGAGAATTTGATCAATGCGGAACAACCTCAGCGGTATAGTTCGCTGGAGCTATCTTTTTTTTTTACTTGAAATTATTTATTTAAAAATCTCAAACATTTAGTATAGACAAAGAACGATTTATTTTTAAGCATAAAATAAAGATCGCTATTTTGAGCTTATACTTCTGTGTTCATTAATAAATAAAATTGTGTTTAGAAGATTACGCACAATAATTTCTTCGACTTTCTCTTCTCCATTTTTTTTTCCACATTGACACGCAATATCAAGTTTCGTTCAAATCGGGCAACGAAAAAAATTATTAAAAAATCAATTCCCAATTCAGTCAAGTACTCTTCGGGATTATTTGATCAATGCAAACAAGCTCAGCGGTATAGTTCGCTGGAGCTATCTTTTTTTTTTTCTTGAAATGATTTTTTTTTTCATCAACCGCTGTCACTACTGGAACCCAACGGGTTCACGGGTCATCCAGTTAAGATTAAAAATTACAATATTAATCAAAGTTCAGGTCAATTGGATGAAAATTGATTCTTTTTCAGATTTAAATTGATGATTTTAGAAGTTTAACATTGAGTTGACCTTTGACCTTTTGACCTCAAAAAATAGTTGGTTTCCCAATTCAGTGATGGGCGATGCAAATCCTGTTCAACTTTCAAGTTAACGGGATGTAAATTCACGATATTTCAGTTGAAAATCGATGATTTTAGAAGTTTGACCTTGAGTTGACCTTTGATCTTTTGATCTCAAAAATAGTTGGTTTCCCAATTCAGTGATCTCCTATGCAATTGCTACTTCATTTTCAAGTCAATCGGATGAAAAAAAATGACGATTTTAGAAATTCGAGCTCAAGATGACCTTTGACCTTTGACCTCAAAATCAATATGCTTCTCAGTTAAGACTACCTCTACAATGCAGTGAACTTTCGTGAAGATCGGTTTTAAAATTGTGACCTGTAGTCGATTGACAAACAAAGACAGAATAACAAAATCAATGGAATAAAACTTGTAAAATATTCGATTTTACAAGTCGCAAATAAATGAAAAATCACTCAAGTGACACTTGGCGAAACGGAACGGCATTCGGTAGAGCGCATACCTCTGCCAGGCTGAACAGTTTACATTTTGTATCCCACTGACAGATAGGAAAATTATCTTCTCCAGATCCGGATTCGAATACGAACAAAATAAAATCAATTAGTCCTCATCACACCCCAGGTCGAAAAACCAGTTAAAACCAGTACACATTTTCAACTGGTCTCTATTGGTTCTAATTGGTCTTTAACTGGTCTCTATTGGTTTCAACTGGTACCAGTTAAATTCAGTCAGAATTCCAATTTCCCAGTTGAAAAAACCAGTAGCTCATATTTGTACCAGTTAAAGTCTTACTGGTTCCAGTTGATACCAGTTGAAATGTACTGGTCCCAGTTGATACCAGTTGCAATGTACTGGTCCCAGTTGATACCAGTTGCAATGTACTGGTCTCCCAGTTGATACCAGTTACAATGTACTGGTCCCAGTTGATACCAGTTATTAAATACAATTGTATTTCAACTGGTAATATATCACTCTATTCCAATTTCCATATTAAAACCAGTAAGAAACCAACTGGCTTTACTGGTACCAGTTGGCTACTGGTTTTCAACTGGTACCAGTTGACCAGTAAGCTACTGGTCTTTACTGGTTTTTCGACCTGGGACACCCAATATGTCCACAAAGTTCCATCCGAATCCATCCACAACTTTTTGAGATATCATACAATATCGTTTTTAGCCCCGTCTCAATGGTGAAGAATCACTTAAAAATTAAATAATTCTCGTATCCGGAGTCGGATCTTCACCAAAATTGAATCAAGTCTTCCTCATCACACACCCAACCTGTCCACCACGTTACATGCGAATCCATCCATAAGATTGTGAGATATTGTGCTCGATATTGTTTTTGGTCCGATCTCTCAATGGTGAAGAATCACTTTAAAAATTCTCAGATCTGGATCCGGATTCGGATCTTCACCAAAATTTAGCGCTGTTGTCCTTGACTGGTCTTCTACATGCACAAAAAATTTTTTCACAACGATTGCTTGAAAACTGTGGCCAAAAATCGTGTGACAGACAGACAGACAGACAAGCCGGTAGGCGGCGATGTGTCGCCGAGCATGGAAACTATAAGATATAGAGCAAAATGGATGTCATATAGCGGATAGGGAATCACCTTAAGATTATGCATATCAAATCTCATCCAGTTCCATCGACTGATAACTACTCGGTATCCATTTGAATGAAAAATACCGAAAATGCGGTTTGAAATCGGAAATCCCCAAAGTTCGAGGGGGTGCTGTGGGTGAACAAAGATATAAATCGAAAATCCGGCTTGGACGTTTGTGCACAATGTATTCCAGACGATTAGTGTGAATTTTCATGACCATCCGACCATAACCCGAGGAGGAATAGCATTTGGCGCGAAGGCACCTCCAGCTCTCGCACATTATCAATTTTTGCACTAATCGACCTTTGACCCCTGACCTAAGCGAAATCCGTCAATATGTCCTAAGGCAAGTTGTAGTACTCATTGAGTACCATGGAACCTGCAAAGTTTCATTCGTATCGATGCACTCACCTGGTCGCTAGGGGGCCTTCAATTTTCGTCAATTTTCATGCATACCCTAATTGTAGGGGGCGCTGAAGGTAAAGTATTCCATATATCACAAAAAACCGGAATATATTTGATAGAGCATCACCTGTAGATCATTCATGCCAAATTTAATAACCCTACGTGGGATAATGGCTTTCGGAATTGATTTAGCGTGAACGGTACCGATTTTGAAGGTTTTTCGGTTGTTACTAGGAAACCAAAGTGTCCCGAGCAACCATCACAATTTCCACAACACTAGGTCATAAGATGTACCTACCACCCGAGTTTGGTCAAAATCCGCCCACGTTTACTACCAATCATGATGATGACAAACGAACAAACATCCAAACAAACAGACAGAATTACTGACAATAAGGGTCACCTATTTCGGCGACCCAACAGACCAATATACTTGGCGAAAATTTTTTTTGCTAAGTCATAATTGAATATCTATTTTTCTGGATGCAATTGCAATTCATTGCCTTCAGGATCTTAAAAAAAATTTTAAAAGGATCATTCATTGAACATTTGATGTGAAATGATCGAATGTGGTGATTAGAGAAGAGGAAGTGAGGTAACTGTACACTAAAGCTAATTTGGAATTTGAGCAAGGAAGTGGCCATTCGAGGCTATTTGAGATCCACATTTTCCCAAAGGGAGAGTCTTTACATCATATTCCCCTGTAAACGATAGCGTGCTCCATTATGTGGTGGCCTCCTCTGCTCACACTGTGTACCAGACAATTGTCCGATATTCCATTCCGATACAGCAATGGAATCTGGGACCAAACAGCTCAGAGATGAGCCTTACCATTCTACTTCCCTGTATAACTTTCATCAATAAACTGAACACTCGTTATGTCATCCACCATGAAACTATTTCAAGCTCTTCAAATCATCAGCATTTGACAGGCAAGTAAATCTGTCAAAAAACCATAAAAATGGTATCAAGCCAAATTACCTTCATTCTTGGTTTTTGCACATGATGCTTCAACCTCATGAGCTTGAAAATCAAGTAATATAACTCACCGTACATTTATTGGGCTTCTCTCCAGAATGCACACGCATGTGGATGAGCAGCTTGTAGCGTGCGTTGAATGGGCGGTTTCGGCGGGGACACCCACTCCAGAGACAGGTGAATTCCTCACCACGCCTTGGCTCCACATGACTTTTCTCAATATGCCGCACGAGTTCATCCTGATGTTGAAATACAACTCGGCACTCATGCCAATGGCATATGCTGGTTGAGCCAGATCCTAGTAGTACCCCAGGGCTCTGACAAAGTGGTGGGCCAAGTTGTAGAGGGCTCAGGCCTCCCTGACCACCAATATTACTGTGGTGCAGGAGGTTTTGCTGAGAAGGGGAGGCTATATTTGCTGAGGAAATAGCAGGTGGCCGATCAGATGTAAAACATAGATCAAAAGATCTGGGTGTCACTGAACCACAAGACTGTATGTAATGATGTGACCTGTTGGCTGATTCTGTTAATGGTTTCCCAGAGCCTAACCTGTAGGTTTCCCGACATGTATCATTGGGGGATCGGTGAACATGGTAGGGTGGAGGAGGTTGCCCAGAGTCAAAATACTCCTGTGCAGGTCCAAAACGCTTTACATCCGTATATGCCCCGAAAATTGAACCCATTCCCGTATCTGTAGTGTCTCCACTATTGCAGCAACTACCCCCATCTCCGTAGCTAAAGTTCATGTCGAGAGGGAGGCAGGGCATGCCTTGTTCAGTCCCGGAAGCACCAAATCCGGCTGGGATTTCAGAATCCCCAGCCTCAAGGCTGCCACAAGTCCCAGCTGGTGGCGACACATCCATGGGTGGCAATCGTGGTGCTCCGTTAACATAAGCTGCCAGGGATGTAGGAGAAGTGCGTATCAGTACGCCAATGTCCGATGCATCATATGGTACATCCATAGAACAGACGGCTCCTGAGTAGCATCTGGATTGTCCCCCACAGTTAGAATTCTCGTATGCACAAGGTCCAGATTGATGTACATAAGTGGAGGCTGATGGTATTGTGTGTGGAGAGGACTGAAGTGGACATGTGTTGGCCAATGTGACTTGGCTTTGATAAGGGAATGGCCATTCCTGTTTGATGCACACAGTCAGATGGCTTGCAAGAGAAATCTCCTGGGAAGCCGCTTGGCATGACCTGAATTGAGAGAAGAAAAACAGATGGAATTGAGCAATACAATGAGAAACAAAAATAGTGGATGCATTTAGTCATAACCTCTTGTGGCTATTTATTATAACAATAACTCCACGACTTAGAACAAATGCAGAAACAATTAAATAATTGCACTGATAATAATAATTGCATATTGGGGATAATTTTATCACTCATTTTCAAATTCCAAAATGATATAAAATACAAAACAAATCATTAATTAAAGCAAAGTTAAGCACAACATTTTTTGTTAATCGAAATTGTATAAATGAACAGGCAAACATACATAATATGTATTTGTGGGAATACCATAGTCTGGGCAACATGGTTTTCTCACATATACACATTATGTATGGTTGCCTGTTAATTTGTACAATTGTATTACAACGCCCTCTGTGGTGTCTGAATAATAGCAGACATTAACTTGTCCCCCCACGGGGGGGGGGGGGGGAAGACCCTCTTATGGACAGGCCGTCGCTGCTCCTATCGTTGCCAGTGAGTGTCCCCGGGGGTGGCGGCGGAAAAAGAGTGGTATTTCAATATGTGGGAGAATTTCATCCACAGCCAGTGGGTAGCTCAGATGGCAGAGCACTGGTGCAGTTCACCAAATGTACATGTATTTGATTCCTGGTCTGGTTGCAGGGTTTTCCCACATATACATGTTAAATAATAATAATGAATGTCTTGTTCCTTCTGTAAAATGTTTTGGGTTCTGTTGGAATTGGTATTGGGAATACTATCTCCTGTTTGGAACCCCCTTGTGTATGGTTTCCTTAGTCATGGTTTCATGACATTTTCTCATCTGTGGGTTACGTCAAAGGGATCGGATTGTAAGCAAACTCTCTATGCATTTATAAGTGCAAGACTGTATAGTCAGTCAGTTGAGGGTAAGCACGATATGTGCAGTCATTACTTTTGATACAAAGTCGAGGCTCATGGAGGTGGAAGAGCACAGAAGGGATAAGGACATAACAGAATGAAAGGACCAGTAGAAATACAGGGTGGAGGGGTGGAACACACCAACAGCAGGCTTGAGGGGCAAAATAGAGGAAGAAAGAGAAACAAAGAAACCTCCTTGGAGAAACCTCCTTGGAGAAACAAAGGAGGTGCAGAAGAATGAGAGCAAGAGGGATACGGCTGCAAACTCCCACTCACACAAGTAGAGGGAAAAACTGTAAATATGGAAAAATGGTGGGCTTGGGTAGGGTTAATGGGAACAGAAAAGATCATGATTGTGGATGGAAGATGACCTGAGATGGTGGTAATCAGCTATCTTGAAGTCTTGAAGGAAAGGGAAGAATGATATCACACTTATTTGGTGTGTAATTTGATGGTTCACACTTTATAGAGGGCCAGCTCATTATGTGATTGGTTTCATTTCAAGTTGCTCACATGTAAAGGTTGTTATAATATTCATGATTATGATAATGATGGTAATTTAAAATTTACCACGGTAGGAAATAAGGTAATTTGTGGTGTGTCAATGTTTAAGAAATATTGCACTGTCAAAGGAATTATTTATTTCATTATTTATTGTGACAACAGTGAAATACAACAACAAGGAATATGAACTAATTCATTTGGATGAGCTTTTCCAAAATGAGGACACCCCCCCCCACCCCCTCCTCCTCTCCAAATACTGTAAGTGGATGCACCCTCTCCCTCCTTTCCCCACCCTTCCCATCTTAATAGTATTAAATCTGCTGTCAGACAACACACTCTCCTTGCAAAGCACCACTCAGTTTATGATCGGGTTGGGACTTGAGAATCAAAGTCAGACTCCACAGCTCAAAGGCAAATGTGCCCTCTCAGCAGCATGGAAAATACAAGCAGCGATTATGAACCTCCCATTTACATTGTTGCTGTGCATTGGCCTTTTGAGCAATAGCACTACTTGACCAGCAGACGGCAACAGCCCTGGGAGTCTGACAAGGAACAGACGAGGTTTTCTGTCATCAATGCATTGAAATTCCGATCAGTTACAAAAGCTGAGTGCAACTGAAAAGTATTTAGCCATAATGTTTGGTAGAGCGAAGTGGACTGCCAACAGCATGTGATCTGGAAAATGAGCTTTAATACAGCCAAGGTATTTTTAAATTGCAACTGTGGAAATTCCTGGTTCATTTCCTGAACATCTCAATTCCTCAATCAGAATTCCAGGGACACTTTCTCCTGCTGTTCCGAAAACATGATATATATATATATTTATCACTGTTGGATTGCCAGGTTATGTCACTGAACGAAACCTGAATGCAGTCCCAAATATCATTTTCTATGATTGTCCATCTGCTTTCGAATCACAAAGCTTGGATAAAAATCAATGTTCCAAAGCATAAAGACAAATTATGCATGGGAAGCGGCCATTTGAAGTACTAATATATGCTATTACGACTACTACTCCTACTACATTCATGGCCTCTGCAATTAATCCTAGATTGTTGTGCAGGTTGGCCGTCGGCCGTGGGAAAAGTTTTTTGCCCCAAGTTTTTCACAGAATGACTGTCCAGGTCTGACGCTCTAATGGAACTGACTTGAGCAGGGATTTGTAATTTATTCAATGTGCCGGCGCTAATTTACCTACTGTTGGAGAAATGCACCGTGGGATCCATCTAATTTAACATCCACCACCTAATGCTGGCAGATGGGGAACCTGGCTTAACGTCCATCTAAGGGACAGCGCAATTCATGTTGCAATTCCTGAGCTGTGAAACACCAATCCTGCAGTTTCTCGTCGAGTCGGAAATCAAACCCAAACTAGACTTGTTTATAGGTAGTTGCGCTACCTCTGCATCATCCTGTCAGACAATCATATAGCAAACATAATGCAGGGAATTTCAGCAAGATTACCCAAACTCGTAAGGGGGGTATTTGTTGTTCCAAATTTCTTGAATTTCATAAACAATATTTTTCTACATTTGCATTTGCTGCACATCAAAATGTAAGAAATTGTTGTTCTATTTATTTGTTTTGCAATTGTCCACTCTGCCTTGACGACATTAAGATGAAGAGAAATCTCGGACTATTGATCCAGAATAAGCAAAAAAATCACGAGGTCGGGTGGTGAATCGTATACCATGTTCAGATCTCATGATATCCAAAAGAGAGATTTGTGAATGATCACCATTCCAAATCATTTTCCCCATGCTGAGCTTTTACAAGCTTTCAACATTGCTTCCCTTGCCCATCGCGCATTAAACTCATCACATACTTTTCTAAGTCTGTACTCGTCTCCAGTTGTCAGCCACCTTTTTTCTCAAACCCGACAACTGGTATGTAGACGTAGCTTAAGGAATTCAAAACAAATTGATTGGCCACAAATCCAATCACAATGATACAACAGTCCCCCATTCCATTTGTTGAATACATTATTCATTTCTGAACTATTCTAATTGAAATTTTCTTTTTGTTCACATCACTAAAGTCATCATATATTTTTAATCTTGTATGTTACTTGTATATTTTCTGTTATGCATTATGCACTTTTAATTGCGTTATTAGCTCTCATCTTTCTTTCATTTTATGTTTTATTACCTCCACCACTGAAGGTGAAGGAGGTTATGTTTTCACCCCTTTCTGTCTGTCTGTCTGCCTGTCTGCCTGTCTGCCTGTCTGCCTGTGTGCCTGTGTGCAAGATATCTCAAAAAGTTGTGGACCGATTCAGATAATATTTTGTGGACAGGTTCAGTGTGTGACAAGGAAGAACTGATTATATTTTGGTGAAGATCCGGATCTGGATCCGACTACTAGGATTTTAAAAGTGATTCTTTATCATTGAGAAATAGGGCCAAAAACGATATATAGCACGATATCTCATAAAACTGTGGACGGATTTGGATGAAACTTGGTGGACATATTGGGTCTGTGACAAGGAAGAATTAGTTCAATTTTGGTGAAGATCCGAATCTGAATCTGACAATATTTTAAGTGATTCTTCAGAATGATATTTCAAAAATGTATTGCGCCCGATATGTTCTCATGGATCAGGTATTGTGTGGCAGAGGTATGCACTCTACCGAGTGCCCTTCCAGTTGTTAATGTGTTAATTTTGG
>NC_140962.1:46469125-46471625 GCF_056783735.1 Eptatretus burgeri
TGAGAGACAGACAGAGTGAGAGACAGAGAGAGTGAGAGACAGAGAGAGTGAGAGACAGAGAGAGTGAGAGACAGAGAGCGTGAGAGACAGAGAGAGTGAGAGACAGAGAGAGTGAGAGACAGAGAGTGAGAGAGACAGAGAGAAAAAAAACCGTGTATGTATCCAAAAATAATCACAAACGTAAGAGTCCACCATAAGAAAGATTCATCAAATCCTGGCTCAAAATATGCAACCATAACATTTTGCCTGTGTTTTGTACGATTTTTCATTTCTATAGTGGGATCTCAGCTTTTCTCATTTTATGGGACATTGGTTTGCAGTCATTGGGAACAGGATCATTGTCGGATGAGATGTCAAGCCAACTGGGCTGGCTGGAACTAGAGATGAAAAAAGACAAATAAACCAGCGTGCCATCAATTGATAGAATCACACACTAAGGACCTTTTAACCCCTTCCCATCCATGATAATCAAATAATTTGGCCTTGGTGAAGATAGTATGACGACTAAAGTCACAACGATATGATCAGTGAAAAACTATTTTCCAAATGATTCTGCAGTAAAGTTGCTTTCATTATCCAGTATAAAGTATAAACTTGCATGTCCACATACATTTCACTCTTTACATTGTGTATATTATGTAGTTTGCTGAACACTTGAAGGCTATAACAAGCTATGCATTCTCCTGTTTTAATGCCCGATTAGATTGTGCATAGGCGGATACGATTACGCAGATAGCATTTACGTGTGGGATTATGCTACGCAAAATAGAGGATATCAAGCCAGTTGATAAACTCTGCCGGCATCTGCTCGCTATCCATTGGACATGATCTTTCGCTGAGAGCAGACATTTCGGCCCAGTACCATTTCTGAATTTCCAACTTGTTGCATCCAATGTTTATCTGCATGTCGGATTGAGGACATACGCATATTTTCTTGTTGTTGTTTTTTTTCCATTTTCTATTTGACATTAATAATCTTCCGTTATGAAGGTTCGCCTGTAAAATATATTCATTAATTTGGACAAGCAAAGAATCCATTAATTTCCCCAGAATTGGTGTATCTTAGTACAACTTTAATACCTTTCCCTCTGGGAGTGGTGCTGTGCCATACATATTTGCAGAGATAATTGAGGTCCCACTCCTCACTCTGAAACCCCAGAACTAGGAATTTTTATAACTGCCAAAAACCTTCCCATGCACATCTCTCCCCACCCCCCACGTCCCCACGCACCCCTCCCCTCTCTGAGTACAACCAGCAGTGTTCAACCCATTCCATCAAGCGATTCAGGAGTACATAGAAGTCAAACAAACAAACAAACAAACATAAATTACAGACACTTATAAAATTATAGCATGATACCTGTTTCAGATGCCAATACAGTCTTCTTTCTGTTCACTCAAATCACATCCAGCAACTCGACAAAAAAAAAGAAAAGAAAAATAATTCCACCAAGAAAAGCAGCTTTGCTGGCCACATCGCCTGTTTTGCTTTGTTCGAAAGCTGCAAAAGCGATTTCTTTCTTTGCTCCAGTTTCCTTGGCCTGTACTCACTGAAGCAACCCCCCAAAAGAATAGAAGCCTTTTAAAGTGGTGACTTGGAAAGCTTGTGCACTCATAGGCTCAGGGTGCAGATTTTCCCACCCAGCCTGCCAGCATGCGCACTGCTGCGCATGCTGCATTTACACTAGAAGTCATCCTGAGATGACTAGATCAAGGATGTGGTCAAGACATCACTTTCAGATCACGATCTTCATTCACATTCACTGAAATAAATAATCAGTGAAATGTCAGGCAAAAACAAAAGGTGAGTGCATATTAGATATATAGCACCATTTGTTTACCAAATGGGGTCTTTATTAATTGAGCCAATAATGTGAAGCGTCTCATGCAGACGGATGGCATTGTCGCTCTGCCATGGCCTGACATGTCATTAGATCACCCTACTTTATTTAATTCAAACATAACGATTACATTGCACCAGGAAAGCTACAGGATCTGCATGTTACACGAGGGATGGAGCAATTGCACAAAATCTCCCATGACTCCATCAGCCGACTCATCCACATCATGCAGAGATTACACGTGGCTCGGATATGGGACCTAGTTGGTTTGGGGTGTTGTGATGATATGCGAAGATACACTTGGATGGTTTTACATTTTTCACTCATGAATCCAGTCCAAATTGTACAATATAAAATACAAGTTTGCAAGGTGATATTAAAAAAAAAACATACAAGCAAGGTGGCCATTCGGTTCCCTCACCACAACAGTTAAATAACTTGAAGCAAATCACCAACCAAGCTATCCTGCCAATGATATTTCCAAAGAAACCTTTTGTTTTATACATTTTCCTTGAATCTTTTTTTTTTGCATAGTAAAATGTTCACTGCAGAAATTCACAATTGTGCGAAATGCACGGGTACATTGTCAAGGGACAATGAAATAAATGTTTGTTTTAGAACATGGCAAATTTTGTTTGAAGACAAAATTATTTCGATTT
>NC_140962.1:46474125-46484125 GCF_056783735.1 Eptatretus burgeri
TATATATATATATATATATATATATATATATCTCTGTGTTTTGTCAAACGTGGCCATGCCGATGCTTCTGGGTTGAAAGTGACGCTTTGGTGTGCACATGCGCAAGACTTACACCCATTGGATATCGGGGAGCGCTCGTCATGCTACACACACACACACACACACACACACACACACACACACACACACACACACACACACACACACACACACACACACACACACTCTTTTAATTTTCAAGGCCCCATTACATCTGTCACCTGCAATTCGTCGAAGCAATCAATCATCCCTCACCTAATCAAATGTCTCCAGCAATGACTAGGGTTATATGAATTGCCAAGCCAGTCTAAAAGGGTCCTGGAAGAACAAACCCAGTGCCATTTACCCAACCAGCTTGAGTGCACCCACAGAAAAAAACACTGACAAGTTGTACAAGCTCCTTTTCACTTTTTTGCAGGTCAGGTTAAGATTTACACTGGAACATACTGCATATATATATATATATATATATATATATATATATATATATATATATATATATATATATATATATATATATATATATATATATGTGATCCGATGTACCAGACTCTGTGTTCCAGAGCATTAATTCTGTCAAAGCAGTTTCTTAGCCTGAGGTCACGCTGGGAGGCTTGCCCTCTCTCAGCAGTAGTTAGGACAGGAATTTGGAATTTGGCTATGGTGCCGGCGATACCACACCTACTCTTTAGGAAGGACACCGTGTAATCGCCATAGTCCACCAACTAATGCCGGCAGACGGGATGCCCAGTTTAACGTTCATCAGAGGGACGGCACACACATCGATGAATCACTCTGGCTGAAAAACACCAGGGTGACAGTTTATAGTTCGTTGAGGATTCAAACCCAGGCGAAAAGGCTTAGAGGAGAGTGTGCATACCTCTCACCCAGCCTGTCAGCCATATAATTAACTCCCTGCTATTTTAGCTAAAGAAAGCTGCATAAAGCAACCAGGAAAAGCGATGCAATTAAGAGAAGTCCTTTCCTGTTTCAAACCCTACCTGAGTTCCTCTGCAGCTGCAGACATTCAAAAGAGGCACATACATGAGATCCCAATGTTACATGCCCCCATCAGCTTCCGCACCAGTTTCATCACTCATTGGTGAGTCATCGGCGACAACATAAGCAAAACGTACACCACCAAGGCTCCCAAGCATGTACCACATACAATGCCGATAGCAGTCATCATATAAATATCAAGACCCAATCACATCTCTTACCCAAAATTAAAGGAACGAATCAGCTCTCACCTAATTAATTATCCTCAGGTGGCTAGGTTCTTCATAATTAACCCCTTGCTCTTCCAGCCAAAGAAAGCTGCAGAAGGCAACCAAGAAAAGCTGAACTAGGTAAACCCTTTGCTGTTTTAAGCCCTACCTGTGTTCCTCTGCAGCTGCAGACATTCAAAAGTAGCACATACATGAGAATTCAAATGTTATATCAGCGGCCGGACTGGTTTCCTCGGCTTCCCTTGTGTCCCTCTGATTTCTTTCCATCTTACACACACACACACACACACACACACACACACACACACACACACACACACACACACACACACACACACACACACACACACACACACACACACGTCTCAGCTTGTGGAGGACATAATCGGCAAAAGGCAGCAGCTTTTCAGACTACCAAAAGGCATGGGTTTGCATTGAGATGCCAATGGTGTGAAGGCCTTGTTTATGACTGCTTCAAGAAGAGCAGCAGCCGAGAGTGGGGAGCCAAACTTAATGGAGCTCAGAATGAAAGCTTTCTTCATCATGATGAACTTGATGCAGCTCAGCAATGCCTTAACTCTAGGAAGAACATCCAGATGATGTCAACACTTGATGCCAATTTGGTGATAGAATTCTCCCATGATAGGTTATGACAGATAGTAAGGCCAAGGTGTTCAAGGAATTGCACATCTTCCAGTGACTGTCCAGAGAAGTGGATTGGATAGTTTGATTGCCAATCCTTGTGGAAAGAGATTGTGAGAGCATGTGACTTGCCAGGATTGGATGTCATGTTCCAAGAAGCTGAACAGAGGCTCATCTTGTCCAGGTCTGTCGAAAGGGATTCCAGTAACAACGGGGGCTTTCTTACGAGTTTTGCATTTTCTACAGATGGTGGAGTCACAGACAAAATGGTAAAGTTGATTTTTGAAGAGAATCAGATAAATTATTGATGCATATCAAAAACAAGAGCAAGAATTGCAATTGCTTTGCAATACATGTCCCCTACCGATGTGATATTTCAAATATCCCGATGTAGGTAGCTGCATGAAGCAAAAACATGCATGTGACCAGGGTGACAGTTCATAGCTGGATCGGGATTCGAAATTTGGCGAGACAGAGAGGCAAGTGTGCATATCTGTAGGCCATCGACCGACACCCTCAAATTATGTTATTCACACAAAAGCAAAATAAATGGTTTTTGTGCGCAATTTAGGTTTTAGACTTTTTGCACGAGTAAATGCATCCCTTCATTTGGGTGGTGTGTAATGGTGCATTCGGTGCCAAAAATAATAAAAAATAACCCGATATCCATCCAGGAAGCAAAAACATACATCCGGCTTATGTGCATACATATACATCGTGGTTATATACCTGGTATCATTCCAATTGCACCGGGTCATGGACTAACATCCAGGGCTAAGGCCTGCCGATCTGTGCTACTTTGTGGAATGATGATGGCGCATGATTTTATTGGAGTGCAGTCAGGCGAGCTCTCCAGCCAATGGGTGTAAAGCAACCGGGTGGAGTCAAGGCAGCTGAACACTGACCCATGTAATGTATAATATGTGGTATTTTCTAAGTCTAAAAAAAAGCAATTACTCTGTGAAAAACTCGAACTTGTAATGTAACTTATCATAATAAAGCCATGTACTAAGTTTCAGTTGAGCATGTTAAAGGGTATGGGGGGAAAAAAAGTCGGAAAAACCACAGGTGGGACGGACAGACAGACAGACAGATGGATGGATGAACAGACGGAGAGCAAACTACAGTTCCCTCTGGTGAAACTGGGAGGGGACTAATTAGGTCGGTCCGAAGATGCTGCCTTGTGACACCCCAGCCTGAAGGGAATGATCAAAGGAACGAACACCATCAAGGGCCATCCCACTGTTTCAACTCATAGAAGAAATCAGGCAACTAACTACTTGAGAAGAGGATACTGAACACCAAAATAAGATAATTTAGGAAGTAAGGCTGGATGCCAGACAGTGTCACAGGCTTGAGAGATATCCAGAGAGATAGCCCAAAGCTCTTGCTTGTTGTTCAGGGCACCCATCCACTGCTGTATCCAAAGTAGTAGCATATCCATGGTGGAATGGCCAGGTGGGGAAATGGTGGGGGGGGGGGACTGATTGCACTGAACAACAAATTTCAATTTTTTTTTTTACTGGAGATGTGTAAAGTGATTAAGACTAATTTGGGTACGCTGATTTCAAAAATCATAACCGTTTTGCTGTATCACGTCAGGATTTTCAGGAACAGAAATATTCCCATTGCCTAGAAGTCAGGATTTCAATGAAATTTACATGTCTTTAACATGTCTATTTCGTACAATTGTTGTTAACTTGTGTTATATTTCTTTCTTTCAGATAAAGATGAGTAGGCGTTCCTGTACCAATCATCCTGACAACTTCTGTTATGTCTGTGGTCGGTATACCAAAAAAGATCGACAGCGAAGTATATCTACAGCAGTGAAAATGAAGGCCGCCTACTTTCACTACTTCGGGTGTAAGGTGGGGGACCAAGAACAGAGCTGGGCACCACACATCTGCTGCACAAGCTGTCACACAACCTTGACTCAGTGGTTGGTGGGCAAGCGCGCGAGCATGCCATTTGCGGTGCCCATGATATGGCGTGAGCCGCAGAATCATCATGATGATTGTTATTTCTGCTGCACAAGCATCGCCGGCTTCAACAAGAAGAATAAAGGTCACATCAAGTACGCTGACTGCGTCTCTGCTCGTAAACCTGTGCCTCATGATGACGAGAACCCCGTTTCAACACCTCCAGATGATCAGAACATAGCTGTAAGCAGTGGTGAAGAGGATGGTGTAGATGAACCTTTTGAACCCGACACTCAAGAATCACACCTTCTGAACCAGGGAGACTTAAATGATCTTGTAAGAGATCTCTCGCTGTCAAAGGCGAAGGCAGAGCTGCTTGGATCAAGGCTGCAGCAGTGGAATCTACTTAAACCTAACACCAAGATATCCTTGTTCAGAGCACGTCACAGAGACATGGCTGAGTTCTTTGAGATGGAAGACACGATGACATTCTGCAGTGACATCAACGGTCTGTTGAAAGAACTTGGGTGTGATCACGATCCTGCAGACTGGCGCCTCTTCATCGACTCGGGGAAGAACAGCTTGAAGGCTGTTTTGCTCCACAATGGCAACGAGAAACCATCAGTCCCACTGGCTCACGCGTTCGGCATGACAGAGACCTATGAGACTATGCGGCAGCTGCTTGATTCCATCAAGTACAATGACTTCAACTGGCACATCTGCGGAGACTTGAAAGTGGTGGCGCTGTTGTTAGGGCTGCAGTCAGGCTACACGAAATACATGTGCTTCCTTTGTCTCTGGGATAGTAGAGACGACAAGAATCACTGGACGAAGAAAGATTGGGAAGAGCGAAAAGAGCATGTACCTGGTCGACACAACGTGAAGCATGTCGCCCTTGTCGACCCAGCCAAGGTTTTCCTTCCACCACTCCACATAAAGCTCGGCTTGATGAAAAGTTTTGTACGGGCAATGGATCTGAATGGGCGTGGGTTTTTATACCTCAAGGAAAAGTTTGGCAACACCTTGTCGGAGGCCAAGATCAAGGCTGGTGTCTTTGTTGGACCGCAAATCCAACAGATTATGAAGGACGAAACTTTTCCGACAACTCTAAACCCCAAAGAGCTGGCAGCGTGGAGGAGCTTCAAAGCTGTGATGGACAACTTCTTGGGGAACGAGCGCGCAGACAACTATGAAGAAATAGTGCAGCAGCTGCTGGAGTCCTTCAGGAAACTTGGCTCCAGGATGTCCCTGAAAATCCATTTCCTACACCAGCATCTGAACTTCTTCCCTGACAACTTGGGAGCAGTCTCGGACGAGCACGGCGAGCGATTCCACCAAGAGATTTCACTCATGGAGACGCGTTACCAAGGGCGGCACAACCCGAACATGATGGGCGATTTCTGCTGGTTCCTGCATCGTGACACAGAGCAGCACAAACGCAAAGCCAAATGCCTAAAGCATTTTTAATTACATTCTAGTGGAGTTTTTCTGTAATTTCTATAATTTTGAAGCATTCATGATGAAATAAATGAATAAATGAATTTTTGTAAATTTCATTGAAATCCTGACTTCTAGGCAATGGGAATATTTCTGTTACTGAAAATCTTGACGTGATACAGCAAAACGGTTATGATTTTTGAAATCAGCGTACCCAAATTAGTCTAAATCACTTTACACATCTCCAGTAAAAAATTTTTGTTGTTCAGTGTTGTCAGAGATTAGCGAGTTAGAGGAGAGCTAGCTAGCATCTTAGGCCAGCTGCATTCATGGACTCCATTGATTTGCTTTTCATGCAGAGAAGGCTGGTAGGTGTAGGTCTGTATTTGAGGGGATCTTTTAGTTACCTCTTTATGGATAGTAATCATTTCTTTTATCAACTTTCCAAAATGGAGGAAGTTGCGCAGGCAAGAAAGACCTGTGAAAGAGAGGAGTGATGGTTCGATAGGATTGAAGCATTGTTCTTGAACATAAAATAATTTACACTGCTTGGATTGGTTGTTGAAGAGGTGTTGAGTTATATAAACTTGTATGATTTTTGAACTTGTGCCACCAAGGACATGTGGCACAAGTTCACAAAATATGAAAAAAATAAAAAAAAACATGCAAACACAACAAACCAACAACATCGTTTCTCATCGTAAATAAAATCAGAACCAGTCGGAATATGTAACACCCTGCACATGGACATTAACGCTACCACCAAAGCTGAACAAAGACAGGGCCGCACATTTTCCCTTGGTACCTCAAACACGTGCAAACAAATTTGCAACAAATCTGTGCATTGATTTCTGTAACGTTTGTTTCTTTAAATTAACAGCATGTACTATAAGTGCGCTCACGGGAGAGCTGACTTGGTGTTCCCCAAACGGTTGCTGTTGGATTTGATGCGGTAGCGTGTCGCAGGATATTACCGTATACAAGACTTTGCTCCAGGGGCTCTGGAATCGCAGCAACCGTTTGGAGAACACAACTGCATGGTTGGTGCTGTCAGTGGAGGGCAATTATGTGTCAAAATAGTTGGCGAGTGAAAAAAAACAAGGATTTGATTTATTGTTCCTCAAGGGCATGGGTTATTGACTTGAAAACAGCAGATTTTTCTTTTTTTCATGCCTGCTACGATGCAAGCAGACATAACAGCAGGGCTGACTGTTTAGTCGATCACAAATGCTGCATTTGGCCTGTGGGACAAAAAAGGCTGTTGATGCTCGTTGTTTGAGATCTACCAAGGTCATTATTAAAGCAGATTGCCAAAAATATATAGTTCATGTTTCATAAATTAAAAGCTATAACTTTCAAAACCACACATAAAGGAAAACTACAGATATGCTCATGAGTATAACACAAGTCAAGATGATTTCAAGCGATCAAACTCAGCTCATCTTCCTATATCTGGCATCACTTTAATGTCACTTGAACATGATAAAAAGGCCAATATTGCTGAAGTAATCTATTTCTTTACCATGCACCAAGGAGTGTGTCGTTGGTTGCCAACTCCATATGCACATTTCAGAAGGTCGAACGGAGCCTTCCCAGGCCTCAAAGTATCCACCCTCGTGTATGTGTGTGTGTGTGTGTGTGTGTATAATACGTGTGAATATAATATGTGTAATAATGTATATATTGTTGCGGATCCGGGGTGGCGGGATTCTCTCCCGACTCTTGGTGCCACCTTCGCCACCGCCGTCTCCGGGGTTTATAACGCCAGCCAGCTCGGCACAGCCCTCGGGTCACGCGTCTTCAATCACGATACCAACGTAATCCTTGTACCTTACCAGTTGGGGAAATAAAACCCCGGTTACAGACTGGCTGTGTCAGATGCCGAGCGTTTTCTGCCAGTCTGTAACCATTTTGGTTTTATATGCCAATCGAACGGATCGTTCCTCGACGCGACACAAATTAATCCAAAGCGGCAACTTCATACGAACCAACCAGATTTATTGGGGAACATCGGGGATCACAACACAAGCAAAACATTCACGACAATGCTTTTATTAACAATCTTTAACCCGTTCTTAACTAGGGAACTACGGACTACAGGTTTTGAGGGGGTCCCTACGGAGATATGCCTTATACAACACGTGCAGACAAAGACAGACAGCATGCATGCAAGACAGAGTACTTGGTAATGTCTCATGGATGAGAGGACAGTGTCAAAAGCACGAATGTCACTCGCAACAGGCGGATGTCCACAGATTCGAGCCCCAGCTCGAACGCGCCGCATGGTAAGATGGCGGCGCCACACTCTTTCCTTTCCGCACTGTACACGGTCTCCGCGCGCTCTGACCCCGCGTAATGTCGACGATGGGCCTCAGCTGATTTCTCTCACGGTCCAGCACACAAATCCAGGCCTGGCCTGTTCTCCAGACAAGGCCCAGATCGAGGTGCCGAGCTCCGCAGGCGGATCGACAACGTGTCGAGCCATGAGGTGAGTAAGGACAGAGGCTCCGCGGCCAGACGCAGGCCGAACCTGTCGATCACCTCCCCCCAAGAGTCGATCGTCGACTCGACGTGCAGGCCACCTCTCCCACTGCCCCAAAAAGGCAGACTCGACGTGCAGGCAGCCTCTCAAAGCCGACTGCCGTTTCTCAAAACTCAACTCCTATTCTCTTTCGCTCGTTTTTAATCCCGAGCACGCCTCCAGAGCGACTATTTCCACACTGAACCCTTTTCTCTCTTTTACAATTTTCTTTCGTTTGCTCGCTTCGAACCACTTGCTCCTCCCCCTTTTGGAAGCCGACAAAACTCCTACCCTCAGTTTCACTTCCTCTTTTTGGCCACACCCTCTCAGCCGATTGGGCGGGGCCTCATCCGGGATGGGAGGAAGAAGAAGGAGCCCTCGTTCCACCACCACCGCACAAACAATAAACTGCCTCTTACAACTCCCGACACATATAACGTCCATTTTACCAAACAACCTATCTATACATGCATTTAATGGGGGATCTGAGCTAATCCTATATTTGGCAGCATACGAAGGGCCATTTCAGTAACAATATTATACGGGTATAATCCTGTATAATCCTGATTATAATTCACTGATGGGTGATGGTTTGTTTGTTTGTGTGTGTTTGTTTGTCGTGCTACTCATCCTACAGTTCTGGTCTGATTACATCCATACTTGCTACATCGGATCAGCATGACTTCAGTTAATGTATAGGGGTGTTTTTATCTTTGCCAGTGGTCTTGGGAGGAGAGAAGGGGTGGGGGGGGGATGCAAATTCTCTCTGTAAATGTGTATCGTGTTGCGCTGCATCCAGGTGGCGGAGGGCATTACAAGTCTCCACCATTTACTGTACAGTATTCCTGTCCCCACGTTTTCCGGTACAGTGAGGTTTTGAATAAGCTGTTTTGAATTATAAGCAGTTGGTACGGTTTTCCATCATGCACGTAACCTGGGTTATTTTCTATTTCTTATTTTCGGGAGCAATTGAGGCAGCTGTAAATTGCCTATGCACCGCCCAAATAAAGGTGTGTCAGAAGAATGTGTCGCATGCTTGGAACAAGATCTTCCCTCGGGTGGGTACTCTACTGGAGTAATATTCTATGTATAATATGTAAAACATGCATATACAGTAATTATAATGTACATGTTATCTCCACATGCATGTTTCAGAAGGTGGAATAGAGTCCTCCCAGGTCTCGAAGTATCCATCTCCGTTTCAGTAAGGGATCACGATTCATGGGCCAAGGTGTGAAGTTTTCATATTCTCAAAGTTTTGTTCTCAGGGCTCTTTTGAGGATTGTCGCCGAGCACTGGACAGCTTCCAAGTACAGTTAGTTTGTCGTAATATTACCAGGGATGTTTTGTAAGATCTCCATAGGGTTCTTCGTTATCATTCCCAGAGCTGCAATAACCACTGGTACAACTTTGGCATTCTTCATCTTCCAGGATTTTTTCACTTCATTTTTGAGGTGTTGGCATTTGGTCATTTTTTTACTTCTGCATTGTTTAGGCCAAAATTGCATTGAGTACAGACACCTCAATTAGCAATGCCTTCTTTTCTTTTTTGTACCTCAGCACTATATCCGGTCGCAATACTTTGTTTTCTGTGTTCACGCTCGATTGGATCATTCGGTCATACGTGAGCATTACTTCCTTTTGTTTTCCATCATTGCTTTTGGTTCATGTTTCCACGAGTTTTCTGGAACTGGGATATTGAGACTTTTGCAGATGTGCCAGTGAATTACTCTACAAACGCTGTTGTGCCTCTATGTGTACAACTGCTCTGAGTTTGTTTTTTTTTAATCTCGATAGGAGGTGGCTCGTACTTTGTTTCTGACTTACAGAATTTGCACTTGTCCGATTGACTCAGTCCTGCCATTTTCGTAAAGCCATTTCTATAGTGTCCTTGGTTTGGGGAATTTATTATGATTCATTCTCCATCTCAGTTGAGCTAACCTCTTCTTAGCCGTTCCAATGAGCCTTGTTTGTCTACGCCCAGTCTGTCCAATTGTGTTTTTGTACCTCCTTGCTCTTTTATTGTTCTCCCAATTGTCAGTGTATATCTTTTGACATATTGTTATATATTTTTATTTTGTCTTTTTTGCAATCATTGGGGCAGTATTCATTGCTGTTTTGATTTCATGTGTGACATCTATTTGCACTTGTCTTTGGAAAAAAAATTGCTTGGTGAGTTTGGGATGCCTTTTCTCGTTTGTTGGCTTCATGTT
>NC_140962.1:46489125-46494125 GCF_056783735.1 Eptatretus burgeri
GTTATAAAAATTTCCAATGATAACTGCGCTCTGCAGAATTTTTTATATGTGATTACAGACAAACAAACAAAAAAAAAAACATACAAGCTGACAAACATATCTTGCAAAAACTTCGTTTTAGCAAGATAACAAACAAACAGACAGACAGGGATGAAAATATAACCTTCTTCCACCTTTAGTGGTAGAGGTAATTTGTAAAACTATTTGCAAAGTTCTTGGAAGATGGAAAATCCACACAACTTAGAAGAACTCTTGAATTTTTCCTCATCCACAACAAAAGAGATAAGTTGGATCAAAATAATTACTGTTCAATTCGACTCCTCTCCAGTACTTATAAATAGTTTCCAAAAAATATCAACAACACACTTGGGATTGAACTGGACAATCACCACAACCATGGGAAATAAGCACGTTTTAGAAGTGAATACTTATCAATGGATCACCTTCACACATTAAATCAACTTCTGGGAAAAAAATATTAATGGTACGGCAAGCTCGACATCACCAATATACCAACTCCAGCTTCATCAATCCAGTAGCAAGATGACGATCAAAAGAGGTGCCAAACAGGGAGACATGACCTCGACAAAATTGTTTCCTGTATGCCTGTGAAGTATGGGCAATTGTTTACTGTATGCCTCGAAGGAGTGTTCGAACACTTAAATTGGCGAAGTTGATTAATAAATGTCAGTGGAGAAAGGCTCTTTAACGACTTCGATTTGCAGATGACAATTTATAGCAATGGTGAAGAAATGAAAATCACGATTGAAGAGCTCAATTTGGATTTTGGAGAGTCAGAATATTAGACTAAAATGAAATATGGCAAAGACAAAACAAATGCTTAAACACAATGCAAAACAGAAAGAGATTCAGTCTGAGTATTGTGAAAATGATGAAGCCAGAAATTACATTTACATTGCGCAACTCATACAAATGGATAGGGATCACGTTGAAGAAGCAAAGGAACATATTTAAGCAGGTTTGCTGGCATTTGGAAAATCAAAAAAATGTCATGATAAGCAAACAGCCCTTGTGTATGAAAAGGAAAGTTTACAACTGGTGTGTTCCACCATCAATGACATGTGGCAGTGAAACTGTTTCTTACAAAGCAGATGGAGAATAAAATTGATCACCATGAAAAAAACGATGAAAAGATGGTGTCTTGGCATTACTAACCAAAAGAGACCCGAAGAGAAACTAATATATCAGACAGAAAACGAAATTCCTTGACATTCTGCTCACAATCAAAAGACTGAAACAGAACTGAGTTGGGCATATAGGAAGAACGCACAACCGGTGCACAACAAGAACAAGTGCACAACAAATATAAACTGGCTGATAACCGAGAGAATTCTGCTTGGTAAACCTCCCTGAGCTGAACAATCGGTCCCAATCCTGGATAAAGGAGGAGGTTTGCACCCTCCACATAAAAACACCCTTGTACAGAATTAGAGAAAGAAAATGCAAAGAAATGTGGGAACCAGTCAGGAGGAATCAATCCATCAGGGGACAGTCTGACGGACAGTGGCCAAAATCCACTGTGGAAATCTGCTATGCCAAAGAGCTCTGTCCAAGGTCTGCACAAACTTAAAGTAGGGTTCTGGAATGACAGGGCAAGCTTGCTCAAATCATGCAAGAAATGGACAACGACTCAACTGACATCCTTGGACTGAGCAACTGCACAATTGGTTAGGACAATTGGCACACAGATGCGAGCTAATGAGATATACTATATTTTACTCTGGGCAGATGTCAGTGGGAGAAACGGAGTCGCTCTCATACTTGCATCACAACTCAATACATCCCTAATAGAGTGGGAACTGATCAGTAGTAGACTCATCAGAGCAAGTATTTTGAACCAGATGTGAATTTTCCAAGTTCATGCACCGATGAACAAATAGGAGGAGGAGGAAAATAAATTCTGATACAATGCAGGCATTGATACAGAATGTCCCCAACATGACCTTGTTTCGTCATGAGTGACTTGAACTAAACAGACTGCACAGTTTGGTTATTGGAGACAGTTTCCTCAAAAAAAAAATCCACAAGATCACATATACAGTACCTCTACAGATGGTGGAGGAGGAGAGGAGATTGGGACCATACTCTGTGCAGAGCGTTGGTGCTGCTTCAGCAGTCTCCTTGGATATTGGGCACAATCCTGGATGGATCGCCACTCCGACACAGTATACCAGCATACTGGCACTCATTTTGCCAAACTCGGAAGGATGACAGGCCGAGTTAACCCCAACTGGTATTAATTCAACAGCTGAGCATGATTTGAACTTAGGACCCTAGGATCCAAAGCTCACCACCCGAACCATTAAGCCAACACCAGGCGTACATGTTGAGTCCACTGATGGTATCCCTCAAAAACAAATTGATAATTTCTGCATTAGCAGAAAGTTCAAATTGTCTCTGCAGAACGTCAAAGCATATGGAAGCACAGACACTACAAGTGACCACTGTCTTTGTATGGCTGCACTATCGATCAAGCTGAAAAGGGCACAGATGAAAACAAATCGTGCACTGAAACCAGATGTTTCAAGACTGAAAACAGACACGAGAAGGAGAGATATCTGCACATTCAAGAGAAATTATAACCAGAACTACCAAAGAAAATTGCTGTATCCGGTGGCTTGGTTGATGATGTGGAAGTGGCCGAGAATAGCATCGAGGGAATTTACGCAAGAGACAAAATGTGCCGATTAAGTACAGTACTTGACTATGGATGGAAGTTACATGAGGAATTGATCAATTCAGATACATAGCAAGCAGTGAGGGAGAAGAAAGCATGCAAACTGAGAATGCTGAATGCAGTGCACCAATACATGCTCCACCAACACAAAAAGAGAATAAGAAAGCATCTCAAAATGAAAAGTCAATCCACATCCACTTTGTACTCAATTAAACTTGACCAAAACAACAGCTTAAATTTTTTTTTTTGAGGTGCAATACACCTGGGCGCTCACCTGAAAGAAAAATGATACTGAGCAGGAAGTCAACGTGTGACGGAATCAGCAAAATGTACCAAAGAAGCAATGTTAAGGCCCAATTTTTTGAATGATGTGAACAAACTTTGGTACATCATAGGTGATGAGGGTTGTAGTCAAGTTTCACTGGAATTGTGTGTGTAGTTTCTGAGAAGAAAGCAAATACCAATTTTGGGGGGCAAACCCCCGTAGATACCCTTAGGGCCCAAATTTTTGAATGTCATGAACAAACTTTGGTACATATTGGGTGATGAAGGTCGTGGTCGTTTCATCGAAATTGTGTGTCCAATTTCAGAGAAGAAGTTGTAAGTGCTTATGGATGGATGGATGGACTGACCGACGGACGACGAGCCATCCCATAAGCTCCCCAGAACTACGCTCCAGATGAGCTAAAAATGTGTTCTCCGTATTCTCATAAGAAAGGTTTGTTGAAAATTTGATGACAAAAATGTTCTGGCCTGAACAGACACAGTGAAGCTGAAATGATAAATCTACGTATATTGCAAAAGGAGTGGCATCTATCTGTCTGTTTGTTGTGTTATAAGTTGAGAACGGATTAACAGAATTCAATGAAACCGACGATGGTGGATTTAGGGAACTGCCGGGAAGGTTTGTGATGCAATAAATTAAAAAAAAAACAAGGAGAATCTTGTGTATGGATGGGTACATGGGCACATGTGTCTGCAAACAACAACATGTGATGCTGATTATCCCTGCACGGAGGGCAGATCTCCCAGGAATCATTTTTTTGTTAACTTGAGCACTGATTAATGGATTTCAATGAAACCACTCTCAGGAAGTCAACACAACCACTTATCCCTATCCCTATGAAGATATTATATCCACAATGTTAATATCCAGTCTCCACAAATCTAAACCATACTCATTTACATTAAAAAACAAAAACTCTTCCTCCATCTTCTTCTTTGCTTAAAATAACAAAGCTGTCAACCCAAATCTGCTTGAAGGGGTGAGAATCCTAATATAATGAGCGTAAGCCTGGAACTTCTCACACACTTTTCTCCAAACATATTCTGTTCATACTTCCGAAATCTTCACATTATGTGTTCCATGTATTTACACAGATGATCGTGGATTCAAAAAATCGAATGCAGATATAATTTTCAAAGAGGGAATCGATGACGTCACAATCAGCAGCATTTGGCAGCAAACCGACGGCCGGGTCTCAGACGACGTGCTTTACTTAACCAAGTCCATGAGTTTAGGACGTTTGTTCAACTCAGCATTTACAACTTTTATCCTGCCATGTTGTTAATCTGTTGATGGAGGTAATATAGAAACGATGAATATGTCAAATCGTTCGTGTTACTCATCCGGCACTATGTGTCAAGGCCAACAATCAAAAGCGACCGGTCTCAAACACTACCATGGGCACCCAGACACGACACCAATATGAACCGAGCTGTTGAATGCGGCGCAAAACATCCAAAGAAACTACCGTAACCGAGTATTGTGATCTGTCCTGTCCCCCAATACCCGTCGGAGATGGGTATCTACGAGTATTTATTAATCGGAGTCCTGGTGCTGCAGGCCCAAGTCAAGTACAGGGTGACACCCTTGTTGGGGGAGGGGGTGAAGCCCCCCAGCCCAGAACTATTTTTTCTTAAAATAGAACCCAAATGGAAAGTTCTGGTAGTTATAAATCTTATTATAATAGCAAAGGAGAGGGAAGAAAAAAAATGTTCACAATTCGACTGAATTCCTCAAACTAATAATGGTCACTCAGTATTTCAAACTTATATTCAGATATGTATTTCAAGACATATTTTGACAGTGAAATTAGGTATTTCCAGTCAAGAATCAAAAACAATTTCACCAAAACAATAAGGCCGAATCGAAAAAAGGCGTTCAAGAGTTAGACGGTGTAAAATTGCTCGTCGTTTGATAATCACCCATTCAAAGTTAGTCACCAATAGCCGAAGAGTGATTATCTAATGTGCGATCAAAAACTCATCACAAGCGTTAAAATAAACTTTTACACATCAG
>NC_140962.1:46506625-46514125 GCF_056783735.1 Eptatretus burgeri
CCTTTGCTCGCACTTTGTTGAGTATATGAGACAATATGAATGTTTTCCCAGTCCCACCACTTGCATCAACTGCGATCATCCAGCCATGTCCGTGTTCCACACTCGTCATCACTTTATCGACAACAACGCGCTGCTCGTCATTAAGAAGGCACTCTGTTTGAGCAATAGTAGCTGAAGCCTGGTGTTGGCTTAGTGGTTAGGGTGGCGGCTTGGGATCCCATGGTCCTGAGTTCAAGCCCCGTTGGCTGCTGAATTAACACCAGGGGGTTGACTAGCCTGTCATCCTTCCGAGGTCGGCAAAATGAGTGCCAGTGTACTGGTCCCGGTGTATGCCCCGGTTAGAATAGGTGTACCATATCCCTGTGTGTCATAAGAGGCGACCAGGGTTGGCGTCAGGAAGGGCATCCGGCCATAAAAAAACATTGCCTCAAGAAAAAGCCAAACCCCTGCACAGCAGGGAAAAATGGCTGTAAAAACGGTCATTTTTTTTTCATTCTGTTTGAGCAATGTGAGCCTCAAGTTCTCCTATATTGTGCCCTGTTTCATGCTCAATAACGCGGGGAATGTGAGACTGGATATTAACTGGTTCAGGCTCAGGAATGCCAAAGCTCTTACTGAGCGAAAAGCCGTGCCTCTCAATTTTGTTCCTCAGCTCCAGTAGCACTTCACTCACAATGCGTCCATTTGGCTCAATCACACCTGCTGCACGCATGAAGTCCTCACACAGCACATACTTGTGCCTTTCCCAGAACTGCACGTGGTTGCCTCTGACGACGAATATGAGCATGTTGGCAAATACTTCACGGACTGCAGGGCCAAATGCAATATTTGCAGCCTCTTCCATCACAGAATCCACCTCCTGGTCATTGTCAACAATGCCATACGCAATGCAGGCTGCCAGATAGGTCTCCATGACCCTACCACCAACATGACGGAGATCCTAAAAGCATGTGGGGCCAGGCACGTGGTACAGTAGCATGCAGAGATAGTACAACTCGGCATTATGTGAGTTGACGGAAATGATGGGGAGCCGCCCAACTGTATCAGCCTTTCAGTTATCCTGGAAACTCAGCCTTCTCTTCTGCAATTGAAACCTTTTCCTAAAGTAGGTGAAGTGTTGGAACACATCTGGATATAGAACATAACGCATGTGTGGATGGAGATTCATGGCTTCGAAAAAGGCGGTGAGCGTTGTTGCAGGGGGTCCTGACTCCGCCACGTTCTGTATGGCACCTTCGTCATTGAACGTCATCACCTGCTCATCCTGTAGATGGAGTGCCATCATCTCAACTGGTGGGTACTTGCTTTGAATGGGGAAATCGTATATGTGCCAGTATCCCTCAGATGCGGTGATGTAACGCCCGAGTTCATATCGTGTCACTTCATCATGTCGTAATGCCTCTCGCATCCTCTCATGTGGCTCTAGTCTGACCAGGCACTGGTCCGGGCCCTTTTCAAGGTATTTGTACAGGTACTTCACACTGGTGACAGCACATACGATCTCAAGGTTGATGTGAGCATCGTACCTGAGGACAATATATGGATTGTAAGGCATAACCCATGCATTGTTTACTAATACGTTAGCACCGCCTTGTATTGTCTTCATGATGGAATCACCAGGTGCTGCTTCTGCCCGTCTTCTGTACAGGGGATAGGACTCATCATCGAAGCTTGTCGTTTCTCGTAGGGCTTTGGGATAGTCCTTTGTGCACTTGCGGTCTGCCATGCAAGTGCTCGATATGTTCCATTCCCCACATGGGCCTTGAATCATGTGTGATGTCACGATACGGTGTAGTTCAGGATTTGTGCGTTTGTAATGGAATCTCAGCAGAGACCACGCGATCGACATCTACTGGTGTTCTGGGCTTGTCGCAAGGTACCATGGTCAGGAGCATGTGTATCTGGGGAAGGTGACGCTTTTGCGTTTCCTTCACCATCACATAAGCATCCATATACCCCAAGATGTCATGCTTGAGGAGGTCTCCGAGGAGTGCTTCCCCCTTCATATGAAACACCCGGGTGATGATATCAGGTCTTTCATTGGCTGACTGTCCCTCAAAAAGCGATTCTTTAATTTCTGACACTTTGGGTTGCAGGTGAATGTTAGGAGAAAGGCAGGTTTTCTCTTGACTCGGACCAAAGCCATTGCATCCTGAAACTCTTTGGCATACCAACGTGGTTACCCATAAATTGACGGCGGCAGTATGGTGAGGCATCCTGGTAGCACTTCAGCGTCACTGTTCAACGCATCAACGATGATCTTATACTTTTCTGCCTTAATTGACTTCTGGTTGCAGCGAATCCAATTGAGACGGTGTGACTCAATTTTTGCCATCATGTCGCATACGTACTGCTGTCAACTTTCCACCATGAAGCGGTAGATTGAAGTGATGAGTAGGATCACGTACTTGGAGATGGTAGTTGTAGAAAGATGTTGGTGTTATCCCTGCCAACTCAGTGTGATACCCCTGGGAGCAGCAAGATAGCAGAAGTATGTATGATAGAGTGTCTTACGCTGCATGCATGGCATCTATTGTCTGTAAACCTCCTCCTCTGAGGTGAACACCGACTGCCAGCCTTCCAAACTGCTCTGTTGTCATTGCCCCTGGAGCAATGACAGCCACATCGCTGTCTGGTTAGGGAAGGTTGACGGTACCATGATGAAGGTCTCGTCACCGCATGCGACCTGTTAACACAATTTTCAGTTCTTTGGCGCTATCATTATGAACCACATACTCAATGGCTGATTTGAATTGCTGGACGTATGGGTTGCACTCATGAATGGCCTGTTGTGCACTTAGCAAAAACTGCTCATTCAAGCTACTGTTTGAAGTGTGGGCACGACGATACTCCAGCTCATGGGCTGGATCGTGAAAGTAGATCTGAGCAAAGCGTGGGGTACAACCCAGATCGGCAAGAGGTGCACCAATGTAATGGTAAACCTTACCGTGAATGCGCACTCCAGGATTGAAGCCAGGCATACCTTCTCTCGGACACCGATACTTGCCATTGCCAGTGTGTTGTTGTACTGTTTCGCATGCTTCACAAAGTCCTGGTTAAGGAAAAGGTTTTTAATAGCATCTGGAGGTTGTGATGGAATTGAACTGGGTTTTGGATTCGTAGGATCATGCTTAAGGTCGACCTTGCCGTGGTTGCAGCAAAATCCTCTTCTCTCCTCGTTCCACACAAAAGCATCACAATGTGAGCATTTAGTGCATTGAAATAATGAGGTCGTGCTCAATGCGTGCCTGTACTCAACATGACGGTCCTCTCAGAAGAAATCGGTATCATCGTATCGAGCATGGTTGCGATTCTCATGGTGAGCCTGCTCTAGTCTTGCACGGTGTACATCCTGATGGCGCAGGGCATCCCTTACTTGCCGGTCTTCTCACTGGTGAGGGATTTCTTCTGCATGATGCCTTGCCTCACGTTCAGTGTTGTCTGCCAAGCGAGCAGCTCGTGCTTCGTCCGTTTCTTCTGCACGACGCCTTGCCTCGCGTCCAGTGTTGTCTGCCAAGCGAGCACCTCGTGCTTCATCCATTTCGGCTGCACAACGCCTTGTCACGCACGTGCGTCGCGTGTCAAGCGAGCACGTCGTGCTTCGTCTGTTTCTTCTGCACGACGCCTTGCCTCGCGTCCAGTGTTGTCTGCCAAGCGAGCAGCTCATGCTTCATCCGTTTCAGCTGCACAAGGCCTAATCACACACGTGGCGTCGCGTGTCAGGCGAGCAGCTCCTGCTTCGTCCGTTGCAGCTGCACGACGCCTTGTCACGCACGTAGCGTCGCGTGTCAATCGAGCAGCTCATGCTTCATCCATTTCAGCTGCACGACGCCTTGTCATGCGCGTAGCGTCGCGTGTCAAACGAGCAGCTCGTGCTTCATCCGTTTCAGCTGCATGACGCCTTGTCACGCGCGTGGTGTCTCGTGTCAAGCGAGCATCTCGTGCTTCGTCCGATCCAGCTGCACGGCGCCTTATCACATACGTAGCGTGGCGTATCAATCGAGCAGCTCATACTTCGTTCATTTCAACTGCACGACGCCTTGTCACGCGCGTAGCGTCGCGTGTCAAGCGAGCAGCTCGTGCTTCGTCCAATTCCATAGTGTGTGCATGACGTGCAGCTTCGTTCCTTCGCTCTCGTAAACGACGACTGGATTGGGGCATTGTTTCAATTATATCGGACCAACCGTATCATAAATGGCCATAACTTGGGAAACACTTGGGAAATAGCTGAAACGGATGAGGAAGAACGATATCAAACCTTGAAAAGGCACATACTCAAGTCCCAGCGTCAATTGTGACATCATATCAAAAAAAAGAAAAAAGAATTGTGACGACTCGTGACGTCATAGCACCGTGTCCTGTCATTGGTTGGCAAATAAATGGCCGTAACTTGGGAACTGCTTGTTTGATTAATATCAAACCTTGAAAAGGCACATCCACAGGTCCCCAGCAATATTCCTGGCAAGTTTCAATTACATTGGACCAAGGGTTGTCAAGAAACAGCGGTCACAGACACACAGACACACACAGACACACACAGACACACACAGACTCACACAGACTCACACAGACACGCACTATATATATATATATATATATATATATATATATATATATATATATATATATATATATATATATATATATATATATATATTGTTGGGGGTTGGCCAAGTCGCACACCACCATTCAGGTCCCTTAGGTGCCTGAGATATCTCCGTAAGTATATGTGTAGTTAGGCCCAAACCCGTTGTCGTTCAGTGGGAATACATGTCATTCACTTTCCGGGCTGCGACTCTTCAGGACAACCTTCGTTTTCTTTTACTATCGTTATTTTGGACCAGCCGCCATTTCTACCACCACCAACCACGTCTCAACAGTCATCACACAACAGCCACCAACCACAACGCCCGCTTCACCACAACAGCCACGACCTTTACCGTCACACACACCTCGCAGCCGTGCGCCATCGCACTGACGTTCTTGCGCCGCTTGTGGGCACCAATACTGGACTCGTGCAGGGCGCGCACCGAACAGCGTGTACAAAAACCACAGACTTCCCGCAGAAAAACGGATCAAAAACGACTCACGCCCACTTTTGTTCCGTCCTATCGGAGAGCGTGGGCGATTTGGCCCCGCCTCCAGGGCGTTGGAGTGAGGATGCTATATGCAAATTCATGGATCAAAAAGCGTTCACGCCCACTTTTCCTCGGTCCAATGAGGAGCCAGTTAGAGAGGTGAAAGGTCGAAGGCAGGGGGGTCAAAGAGCAAAGCCACGGGGCTTATAAAAGCGGCTGCGTTCGTCAGAAAGGGTGAGTTCGGAGTTCAAGAGAGTCGTCGGTGGAGCTGGAAGGAAGTTGCGCGTTGGAACGAGCTGTGCGTTGGAACGAGTTGTCGGCGGAGCTGTGGAGAGGTGGCGGCGGCGATGACGGACGAGGGGGTGCTCGCGTCGGTGCCGGGAGCTGAAGGCGGGAGGCCGACGGCGCGACCTGGTCGAGGTGGAGATGCTCGTCGCGGGACCCGAGACAGAATAAAGATCCTCCTTCCCCCGAGCATCAGCAACCCCCTCCTGTTTCCCCCCGCGCTGAGATAGTGCGACAAAGGGGGCCCCTTTTCCCACCCCCTACCAGACACTGTCCGCGAGGCCCGCGGAGTTGGGGCACCATCGCCACTTCGCGCCTCATCATCAGACGGGTAGGCCCGACCCGGTCTCGGCCCCAGGCCCGCCTCATCCTTGAGGGTGGTCTTTTTCTTTGCTTTGAGTGTGTGTGTTGTCGGCGCCGTCTGTGAAGTAAAATTGTATAAGTGTTGCCGTGTGCTCGGTAGTCGGATGGCTCTGCATTGTTTCTTCTCCTTTTACATGTGCTTTTGGTGGAATTGTATATGTGTGCTTTCCGTTCATCGCGAATAAATGTGCTTATGTTGAACTGTTTTCCCGCTTCGCTTCGTCTTTTCTCTTATTGAATCTCCATCTTACTTCACGTAAAGGGTTGGTCGTGGGCTGAAACGCCCGATAATTAATCGAACCGTCGAGGCCGACGAATAACACCGCTCGGTTATCCGATAGTACGGAATGGGTCGCTTAAAGTGGCCCGTGTCCGAAGTCGACCTGCGGCGAGGTGCGATCGCCCGGTCTACCCTCCGTGTGGGTACTTAGGTAGGTCGAATTTGGCGAGCAACCCTATCCCACGCGGGGGCCGATTGGCACGATCGCGGTGAGACCGAAAGGTCCACCCGTGACTAGTTCCCGGCGTTAGACCGAGAGGGTCACGACTGGATTGTCCGTCCGGTGGGCGACGTGCCGCGATTCGAGTTACGTGGCCGTCCGCACGCCGGCGGGCGCGAAAACGTAACAATATATATATATATATATATATATATATATATATATATATATATATATATATATATATATATATATATATATATATATATATATATATATATATATATATATATGCATATATATATATATATATATATCTATATATACATCCATACACATATACATATATATATATATATATGTTTACATAAATATGTATACATATGAAGACCACAAGTGGAAAACCGGTGATGTCACTTTTTATAAATTTCAGGGTTATTGCACCTGCCAATATTTGGAAACATATGGTTTCCTCTCACAATATTACTTTAAAAAATAACCAGGGGTGTCACATAATTTATATGGTATAAAGTTTAGCCATGCAATTAAAAAACAAGTGTTGTCAAAGCTGAACAACTAGAAACCCAGAGTTGTCAGTCCTTTACTCCTGGTTTTCTCCCTTTCATTCATGTTAACTGTTACATCATAATATTCAGAGTTGAGAAACTAAGTTATAAAAGGTTGTAAAACTATCACAGCATAAACTCTGAGCACTACAATAGCCTATTTGGTTATATCCTGGGCTTCGTAGTTGGTGCATATCGTGGTTCAAGCCTGGTCAAACCTTTATTGTGACTTTTATGGGACCCACGCCGTGGCTTAATGGTTAGCGCGTCTGAGTACCCATCCTCATTCGATGTACCCACCGCCCAATCAACCTGCTTCGGTATATGAGGGAGTCACATGAGGTGACTTCAGCTATCGCGGGGGTGGTTTATCCTTGGTTTCCTCCCGGTTTTCCATCATATGAAGTAGTACGGAGTAAGAAATGGAGAATCCGTCGTCATATAAGCGAAATACCCTTGAGTAAGGCGTTGAACATCAATCAAACAAAAAACAATGACCGTTTAATGTTGAAAAAAATAATTTGTGATCACCAAAGTCATGTAATGTATGCTCAAAACCAACAAGCATGAATTTGCTGCACATCCTGGGTTAAAATTGCATGGCAATTATTAAACAAGGGAATAACCAGTGATGTCAGTTTGCAACATTGATTCGTTCTTTGCTCTTAAATTAAATAACACAGAAGCTTGGCAAATGCTGCATGCTTAATTTGATCGGCCAATGATCACTCTTCCTTTTACTGGAAAAGAAATCTATATGACAGTTAT
>NC_140962.1:46516625-46531625 GCF_056783735.1 Eptatretus burgeri
TGGGTTATGAAATGAGAAAATGGCTTTGACTACCTCCTGGTCTATCTGGGGTGGTGTTGTACTGTAACCAATCAAAGCTGGTATTAGCATTCAAATCCTTGGTGGAAGGGGATAAAACAGGAAAGGCTCACCAACTGATGATGCAACAAGAGTCAAAAGATGAGAAGGTTTGCAGTGCAGAACCAAATCTTAAAACGGGTCATAAATGGAAGGTAAGGAAGCAGCGGAGCAATCACTGCAATTGAAAGAAGTGATTGGCCATACACAGAATGGTACAAAATGATTTGGTGAAGTCAACACTTGGCTGGAAGATATGTAAAGTGTCGTGAGCAAAGGGAAGATAAACATGGCACCATATTAATATATTAATCCTAAAGAAGATCAAGAAGACACTCCAAAGTTGATGTGAGGCAGTGGAAAAGGCGATTACACAAAGAAAACTAGAACGGCACTCAGTTAAGCACATACACCTCTGCCAGGCTGAACAGTAAACGTTTTGTATCCCACTGATAGGTGTGATCTGAAACCAGACCTGAACCAAAATTGAATCGGATTGTTCTTGTCACCTAACCAACTCATCCACCTTGTTTTGTCATAACTCATCCACAAATTTTTGAGCAATTGTGCTGTATATCGTTTTCGGCCCCATCTCTCAATGGTGAAGAATCACTTCAAAAAAATCAAAAAAGTTCTCGTGTTCAGATCCAGATTCGCATCTTCCCCAAAATCGAATCAATTAGTCCTCTCTCATCACGCACCCAACCTGTCCACCAAGTTTCGTCCGAATCCGTCCATAACTTTTCGAGATATCGTTCTATCCATCACTTTTGGCCCCATCTCTCAATGGTGAAGAATCGCTTTAAAAAAACTATAGTGGCCTGATCCGGATCTTCACCAAAATCTAATCAGTTTGTCCTTGTCACACACGCAACGTGTCCACCAAATTTCATCCAGATCCGTCCACAACTTTTTGAGATATATTCCGTTTGCCACCCATATATGTTCTGTACTCAACCTTGTTGTAATGAGAAGTGTATTGTTTTTTGATGGTTTCGTACTCACATGGGTCTATAGAGAAAATTTGGCTTGGTTGCCGAAGCGGAAACCTTGGGGAACTCCGCTAATTTGCATAAATCCAAGATGGCCAACACGGACGGACGGGGTGGGGGGGGGGGTGGAAAATAACTTTTAAACCAGTTAACTTACAATCACGTGTGATACCTCTTTTCTATATAATTTTGACCTGAGGAATCGATTTCTGAGGTCAAATTTGTGATTTGGGGTCAATTCAGGGTCAAAGGTGAAGTTCAAGGTCTTTTTCAGCCAAAATGAAATAAGATAATAATAATGACATTTTCAGAGCGATGGTGCTCAAGGGTTTATTCAGTAACGTCGATCACTCCCATTCATCATCAGAGCCGAATGCAAGATGTCAAGTCGTGATGTCAAGTTCAGGTGGAGCCTGCTGGTCAGCAGATTTTGCAAGTATGGTCTGCATCCCTGGCTTAGCGCAGCCATACTCCAGCATACCTGTGGGATGAGGTTGCTGGAATTCATGTGAGAGGACATAGGTCGTGCGTCGACCATTGGGTGTGAATACCTGGAGATCAAAGTTGTCAAACCACGCGAAGATGGCACCAACGGTTCTACACAACCCCATGAACTGGTGGAGAACCTGTGCATTGTCACCTAGTAGACGAGCGGCCAATTTTCGGAATCTCAGGGCCTCATCGTACGAGGTCGTGAAGCCATGTTCATGAAGGGGTTTGAAAAGTTCCGAACTGCCGTGCCAGTGCAAAAGTTTGACGGCCAGTCCTAATGTTGTCTGATTTCTGGTTCCTGTAACGTGACTCTGAATTGACTGGCTCAGGCTGAGAGATTTCTTGGTCACTTTACCACTGGAGACCAGGTCTGAAACCAACTTCAACAAACTTGGGCTGGTCGCCTTGATTGTGTTGGCCTGTGTAAACTCTGATAGGTCATAATTGGCACTGCTGTACTTGACCGACCGTGCCTCATGCTTGATTTTCCTCACCATGGAAGCAATGCTCCTCTCATCCATATCATCTACCTTAACTATTTTGAGACTTTTAGCAACGGACTCACGGAAACCAACAATGGCAGCACAGCCATCTACCCGAACAACGATAACATCCTTACTCATGCAGTCAGTCAACTTGCTTAACATGTCACGTCGAGCGAGCTTGCCACCTCGGTCCGAGTACAGGGAATGCAGTTCAACACTATTCCATATTCTGGACCTATCTTGGTTCATGTACTCAATGACTTCCTTCAGAGCATTTTCATCTGCTCTACCAGTTGGCAAATCAGCATATGTGGGGACTTTCGTGAAACTGTTACAGCAGCGGACGTGGTACTTGCACTCAGCAGATGGTAGATCAGAAACAAAAGCAAGGTGCAACTTGACCCTTCTCGCGACATCATCATTATGCTGCTCAGCAACATCAAGGAGCATATCTTTCATAGTTGGGAGTGGGTTACGTTCTGTGTCAAAATGTTCTTTGGTCATATACTCACGAACGCGGTCCCATCTTTCTGGGTGTCTATCATCAATGGGTAAACATTCCTCACTACAGAACATACAATCACGTTTGTATTCAAACACACCTTTGTCAGCTACCTTTGTATGAGGCCTTGTAGTTGTCCTTACACCCTCATCTTCAGCCTTTCTTTTCTGTGACTTTCTCACTCTCTCAATTTTCTCTTTTGATGTATAAGTACAGTAGCAACCTTTGTGGCAGGCGATGTTTGCTGCATCTCCACCAACATCAATAATGTTCTGTAGCTTAGCCTGCAGGTCCCCATTTCCACGGGATTTGGCACACGAGATGAGCTTCTTGATCCCGATCTCAGTGAATTTCGTTTCTTCTCCGTGACACACTGGGAGAAGACACCTTGAGTCAGCCATCATATGTTTCTCTGAACAGAAGAAGAAGAGGTGAGATTAGAATCAATGGGATCGTTCATCAACTATCGAGTCGGAGTGATCTGCAGTTGATGCAGGGGTCAAAACGTTTTAAACCCCTCAATAGTCCAAAAATGACAATGAACTTGACCTTTGACCCTGAATTTGACCCCCGAACCACACAATTGACCTCAGAAATCGATTCCTCACCTCGAAATTATACGGAAAAAAATGCATCACACGTAATTGTAGGTTGATTGGTTGAAAAGTTGTTTTCCACCTCCGTCCATGGTGGCAATCTTGGATTTATACAAATTATCGGAGTTCCCCAAGATTGCCACTCCGGCAACCAAGCTAAATTTTTTCTATACACCCATGCGAGTACAAAACCATCAAAAAACAATACACTTCTCGCAACAACAAGGTACTCAACCTGGCAACTGGACTAATATCCTGTTCACAGACAGACAAACAGAGACAGACAGACAGGTGTGAAAACATAACCTCTGTCCACAATCAGTGCTAATACATTTCCAAAATCCTCCATGCTAAGAAGTTTACAAAATCATTCAAAAAAAGGATATGGTAAGAAAAAAGTCTGAGTGCCAAACTATGATTGCGAAGTGTGATACCCCAATTATAGATCTATTAAACTATGCAGAATGATTGAGAAGTGGCGGCAGACCTGGAAGATTTCAGAAGGTACCCCGATGCAATTTCTACTCCGGGGAAACACCCGGACATTGTCCTCAGTTCTGCAATGGTCAAAACATGGATTTTGTTTGAACTCAATACTATACGAGTCTCAAATACATGAACAGCAAGAATATAATATACATAAATATGCTGACAGAGTTCAAGAATTGAAAAAGAGTTAGGAGACAGTTTGTCTCTATGCTGTGGAAGTTGGTGCAAGGGGCTTTGTAGCAGTATCATTGTATAGGCTTTTGCGAGTATTGGGACTGAATCAGAGAAAGATTAATTCAGTCTTCTCAAAGAAAGAGGAATAACTGCCAAGAAAGCATCACGTTGGGTTTGGATGAAAAGGAATGAGAGGGATTAGGAGACTACAAATTAGTTTCCTCCAATTATAAAGGTCGAGGGTTCAATTCTGCTTTTGAGTGAAAAAAAGTGCAAAACAGTGGAGGAACACTGGGGAATCATGACCTCACTGTTGCCCCTTAGAGTGTAAGAAAGTTAAAGGCCAAAACACTTGTTTGAGGGAGGGCTCTCTTTCTCTGAACTTTCTTTACTGTTTCACTCCTGAGTTTGCTGCCATTCTGTTACAGAAAGGATGTGAAATGCTTGCTGCTGGACTTTTGAAAACCCACCCCTTAGTCCACAGGCGTGAGGAAAACATTTATTTGCCTGAGGACCAAATGCATCCTTACTGCAGAAATATCTTTACAGGCCAGTTTAATGGATGATCACTCTAAAATAGATGTGTGGGTGCGTTGAACAAGTGGGATCACAATACCTTGTGCAGCAATTATTTTTCAACAAAACATAATAATTGATAATACACTCGATCGAGGTTTCAGTTCATCGAGGAAGCACTGCGACATTCCAAATGGCACTCAATAAAACCCATAAAATGGTATCTCAGAAGTAATTAGGAAGAGATCATGGAAAACATAAACAAGAATAGGAGAGAAGAATGGAATACAATTTTTTGGGGAATGTAATGAGCAAAGATGGAATGTAATTAAAGGAAGGAGACAAAGGGTGGACACATATTTCAACAATAATTTAATGTAGTATTTTCTATCAGTCGCTAAGCAAATAAGAAAAATTAATTTCTGTGTACATGTGTAGGTAACGGTTAGGTGGGTAATCCCAATCCATTTCTGTTCACGGTGCAGTTAATATTTTGTAATAACTGCAACAGCAATTTTTAGCTTTGAACTCTGAAAATTGTTTACTTTTTCATATGTAAAATAGGGTTCATCATTTTAGGTGTAATTAAATGATATTGTAATGATCGAAAGGTAATTTTGAAGTTTTGTTATGGATTTGCATATCATGTGACATGGTCCGGTGTCCTTTCGTTTTGTGGAAGCAGCCATTTTGTTACTAGTCGCCTCGCATCGCAGGTGTTTTTGCTTGTACAAAATTGAAGCTACCATTTTGTTATCAGTAGCCTCACATCACGGGTGTTTTTGCTCATACTAAATTGAAGCCGCCATTTTGTTCGCAGCGGCCTCGCATCGTGGGTGTTTTTGCTCGTACTAAATTGAAGCCGCCATTTTGTTCGCAGCGGCCTCGCATCGTGGGTGTTTTTGCTCGTACTAAATTGAAGCAGCCATTTTGTTATCAGTGGCCTCGCATCGTGGGTGTTTTCGCTCGTACTAAATTGAAGCAGCCATTTTGTTCGCAGCGGCCTCGTATCGTGGGTGTTTTTGCTCGTACTAAATTGAAGCAGCCATTTTGATATCAGTGGCCTCGCAATGCGGGTGTTTTTGCTCGTACTAAATTGAAGCCGCCATTTTGTTTGCAGCGGCCTCTTATAATGGGTGTTTTTTGCTCGTCCTATATTGAAACAGCCATCGCTTTCAGGTTAGATACATTTATGGAAATGTGTAAAGTGAATGAGAAAGTTTTAATATTTTACAATTTTGTATCTGACGCAACACTCGTTAATTTCAGTACATTTTGACGGTTTCGGCAATCTAATATACAATGCAAGTTTGAGTTTTCTCTTTCTTGTGGTCAGTGTGTCGATCTCCGAGCAGCATGTACACGTGTACAGGCTCAGTGCTTGGATCGGTGGCCATCATGTTCCAGTCGCATCTCCCCAGGTGGCAGATGGGGGTAAGCTGCTCGGCAAATAATTGCAGAATAATTATTTTACGATAACGACTTTATTCCTTCATTGTAATTAACGAATTGGTTGGTTATTTTCAACATATATACATACTGTACATGTATTGTTCGGGTTAATTCCATTGTTAGAATTTATCACAAATTGAGATCAGTTATCTCTTGGTTAACTTATCATAATAGCTTCACTGTACCCATGTTGTATCATGTAACATTATATAAATACTATACACATCTGGAGGTAATGCATACTGGAATATTATTTGACTGGCATATTGTTGTAAAGTAATAGGTATTCACTGTAAAAGTAATACATTGTTGCTGTAAGAGTAAAGGGCATTTTATTACTGTAAGGGAATAATGCAATGTCAGGTGAGCAACTACTTAAAATATCTTGGTAATATTGTTGTACATTTCCCACCCGTCGGCGTGCGAGCGACCGCGTTTAGCTAATAGCGGCCGCTCTGCCCACCGAACGGACAATCTAGTCGCGGCTTTTCGGATCAACGCCGAAAACTAGCCACCGGTGTGTTTTTAACTACACCGTAGATCAGCCAGCTTTTCTGTCCACGCGCGACAGGGTCCGATCGTCGAACTATCGATTTACCTAAGTATGCGCGCAAACAGAAATGCTGGGGATTTACACCTCGACAGAACTCGTACGGAAACGAGCCGCTTAAGCCGCTCACTCCGTTTGCGATTGCCGAGCGGATTATCGCCAAGCCCGTCAGACCCGATTCTATTATCGGTTATTAAGAAACCAAATATTTATTCCAATCTCAATACGGCAGTTCAATGAGGGAATGGACGCAATGAACAGGTTTACATTCACACAAGGACATTTATTTGCACACATATACAGTCAAAGAAGCAATGCAGATATATACAAGCATGCAATGAATGGGGGTAGAGACGAGACACGAGCAAGACAAAGACTACAACCGTCTACTTATTATGTACAGTCACTTGCACTTAACAGCAGTTCCGACTTATTAGACGGGCCCACGGACACACGTACGCGCGCGCACACACACACACACACACACACACACACACACACACACACACACACACACACACACACACACACACACACACACACACACACACACACACACACACAAGAAATGGTGGCTGAGGCCTTTAATAACGAGCTCCAGCTCGGAGGACAGGTGAGCTGAAACCCAGAGCCTATCTCAAGCCTCTCCACCTTGTGTGGTCTTCAAATTGTTCGGACCCGGGCTCCAGCGAGAGCGAGCTGGATCCAATCGCCGTGAGCCGCGATCCTTCCTGAGCTCCCGCGAATCCTCCCACGCTTCTCAACACATGCTGGTGAGACGAGGCGCCGATCCTTCCCGTCGATGCGCCGCTTCCCCGAGGAACCACCTCCAAGAAGAGGTCGATGAGTCACACCAAGCCGGGAACCAAATGGAGAACAAAGAGCTCCACGAACCAAGAAGAAGAAGAAGAAGCCACCATTCGCAGCTCGAGCCGAGCAACCGGTTCCACTTTCTTCCAAAACAAAGCAGCTCTCCAAAAAGCCGACCGAGCCAAGCAGGACCCGAAGCTCTGCTGAACAACTCCTCTGCAGAAGCAAAAAGTTTCCAAAAACCTCAACCCTAACCCAAGCCAAACAGGACCCGAAGGTCTGCTGAACGACTACTCTCTGCCGAAGCAAAAAGCTTACTAATCAAGAACAAAGAAAGGATCTCGTCCTTATCCTTCTCCGCCCCCCCTCCCCCGCGCCCGGCGTGACTCATGCCCTCGTGATCCATCCCCTGCTCAACCACGGGTGGGAGGGAGTTGTTGACATCATGAATCAGGGGACGGCAGGGTTCTTCTTCCTCTTCGCAGAAGAGGGGGAGGGACGTCTCCATTGTTTCGTTCCCTAACTATTAAATCGATCCGCATCGCATCTAATTGATTTCTGAACATTTATGGAATGTTCAATGGAAGGTGAGCTATCTAGAGAACAAGCACTTATCGACAAAGCTGACTAAAGGAACCTGTACGTTGTGTGCAATCAAATTCCAAATCCGTAACAATATATTATCTGCTTCTAGAGCCTGGTGTTGGCGCAGTGGTTAGGGCAGCGGCTTGGGATCCAAAAGGTCCTGAGTTCAAGCCCCGTTGGGCCACTGAATTAATACACCAGGGGGTTGACTCAGCCTGTCATCCTTCCGAGGTCGGCGAAATGAGTACCAGTATACTGGGCCGGTGTATACCCCGGTTAAAATAGGTGTACCATATCCCTGTGTCGTAAGAGGCGACCAGGGTTGCGTCAGGAAGGGCATCCGGCGTAAAACATGTGTCAAATCACTATGCGGATCATACGGATGATCCGCTGTGGCGACCCCTAACGGGAACAGCCGAAAGAAGAAGAAGAAGATATTATCTGCTTCTACTTCAGGTTGAATAGATTTGTCATGAAGTTGTCACCCAGTTCTTGTTAATAGGGTCGTCCCATGGGCAAAGTATGTAATAAAGCTACCAGAACTCAAGATCATCTCTTGGCATTCTTCTCCATGGTGCCTCTTCCTCTTTTTACACATGCATGGTATTTCTGCAGATTCATAATTGACTCAGGAATCACAAAAGCCAGTTTTACAGATCTACGACTAGAATTCATGATGCAGGATTACAAAAGCTGACGACATCACCCAGTCTCGAGCATTCTCAACTTTTCGCTGTCAACACCAGCAATAATTGTTTTCAGCTTTTTAAAGCTGAAACCGAATGAAAATCATTCATACTGAATAAATAGATTGCACCAATCAATTTATTCGGAATGAACGAGATGGGAGTGGTGCAAAATTGACGATATTAAAATTGAGAAACAAGAGAGAGGAGGTGAATGGGGAAAAAGAAAAGGAGTAGCGGAATATGTGTACTGGTTTTTTTCTGGGATGGTTTTTAAGCTGTGTGTGTCTTTGGACCTTATGTAAGTGGCAAAACATAGGTCACTTTTTTCTTTCTTTTTTTTCTTCTGTATGCAATGTTGAGGTTCGTATGAGAGCGAACACAGAATGTACAATAAGGGGAACAGGAGACAAGAGGGCAGGAGAGTGAAGGAAAAAACAGTGGGGAACAGAGACGAGATCTGTGGAAGGGAGAGGGATGGGGCGGGGTCCACAGGGTAAACAAGATGGACACCACAGGGACTTTCAGGTCCTTACATGACAGGGACTTTCAGGAAGAAAAGCAGGGAATTTGAAGGAGGTGGGTTTCGGGTGGATTAGCGGGGGTAGAAAAGATCGTAGTTTTGGATGGGGGAAGATAAGAGATGGTGGTGAACAGCTGTTTTGAAGACCTGGAAGTAAAAATGGGATTTAAGAGAGCATGGGAGTTTGTTCCAAAGGCAGGAAAAAATAGGAATGAAAGAATGAAGGTGAGCAGGGATTCTTGATTTTGGTAGTTTTACCAGAAGGGGGTTGCTGTCGGACCTTGAGCGCTCTGTGGAAATATGGGGGGGGGGGGAAATATGGGGGGGGAAATATGGGATATCGCAGACAGAGCAGGGGGTACAAAGCCAGAGAGAGGAGACAGTAGAAGACAAAGACCACACACCTGCCTGCAGTGAGAGAGTGAGGGACCCAAAGACTTAGCTTCATCGCGGGAGTTACCAATGATCCTAAATGCCTCGATTTCCACAGCGTGAAGCCGAGAAAGGTGAGAGGAGAGAGCACCAGCCCAAAGGGGAGAGCAATACTCCATCAGGCTGTGGACGAATGCTTTGTATGTAGTCAGGAGCTCAAGTGTGCCAAGGAAGTGCTTTGCACGATGGAGGATGCCTTGTCGGCAACTGGCTTTGGAGACTTGCATTCAACCTGGGATTGCTGCGTCATTACTTCGGCCACAGAAGGTGGATGGAGGTTATGTATTCACCCCATCCTTGTTTGGTTGCCTCTTTGTCTATGAGCATGATAACTCAAAAAGTTGTGGACGGATTCAGATGAAACATGGTGGACAGGTTGGATGTGTGACAAGGACGAATTGATTATATTTTGGTGAAGATTTCAGCTGAGTGTTATTGTACCTGTTTGCTGATGCAGTTCGACTGTCCTTCACCAGTAAGACTTCTTCTTCGTTATTTTTACAGCGCGTGCGCTGTATACAATTGCACAGAGTTTGAAATGTCCCAGGTGTCCCCCCCTCCCCACCCCCCACGTGCCTCAAGTGAGCCAATGACGGCCGTCCGGTAGATGGCAGTGCGTGTAACCTAGACAGAAATGGTGACAATTGACGGAAATACCCGAGTATTTCAAAGGAAATTTGTGAAACTAATGTGTTATACTATAATAGTTGGACAATGGTGTAGTTGCTCAAATCTGCATTAAATGGCACATTACATTGTCTCTGCTCTGAAAGAACACTAACTTTTGTGTGATTGGGATTTTTCGAGTATTGGGCTGACGTATCTCAGAAGTGGCACTTTGCTTTTCAACTGTTTCATATGGATTTGATTCCCTGACCACCTATTAATTGCCATCCTGGTTCTTCACAAGCAGTAAAGACAACTGGGGCGTTCCATGTCAAGTGTACACATTTTTCAGCGAAATTTTGACACATCGTCTCAGATTTCACTCTTTTTTGTGCAAGTGTTTGTATCCACAGTAAAACATTATGTGTCAATTTTCAGACCTGGGGGCCCATCGGGGCACATTTTAGGCCCCCCACCCCCCAAATTTGGGCACCCCCGGTTGACCCACAATCTTCCAGTGGCCATATCGCAGGTTGTAGTGGTCCGATTTGGATGATCTTGGTATCAAAATGCTCGTAAAAGCGAGATCTTTCGAATTGCGTAAAGTAAAATCACTCCGAAACAGTAATTCAAAAAGTTATAGTTTGGGGCACCCTTTGACCTCGGGCCCCCGCCCCCCCAGCCAAACCGATGATCCCGATTTTTTGGTGTGAGAATACCCCTTCATATACTCCAACACCTCAGCATAAATGAAAATGGGATCTCAATGGGTTCAATTGTGATGGTTTTATTGTTTGGGGTCCAGATATCACTAATTCTTGATTCGACATTGGGCGACATTTGCCGTCATCGTTCCAATGACGTTACCTGCTTGCAGGCGACTTTATGTCTGAAATTGACAATCATCATCTCTGGACTATTATATATATATATATATATATATATATATATATATATGTATGAATGTATATTAAAATATATATATATATATATATATATATATATATATATATATATATATATATGTATGAATGTATATTAAAATATATATATATATATATATATATATATGGATGAATGTATATTAAAATATATATATATATATATATATATATATATGTATGAATGTATATTAAAATATATATACATATATATATGAATGTATATTAAAATATATATATATATACATATATATATATATATATATATATATATATATATATATATATATATATATATATATATATATATATATATACATATATATATATATATATATATATTTGCATCATTTGCAAAAAATTATTCTGCCTATTATGTCTTTTGATTTTTAAGTGTACATTTTTTTTGTATAACCATCATCGAATTAAGTTATAAATGGGCTAATCTCAGTTTTTGCATATTTTGCAGTAAGTATGGCGACTGAAGATCGAAAGGAGTTCTGAAAATACTGTTGCGATCCGTTCAGCTGCCATTAAACGAAAGAACGAAAAGATCTTCGCAATGTGTCAAATGATATGTTGATGAAATTTTCTTCAAAGGTGAAAAAAAGATGACAGACTTTGTACTTCGTGCAGAAAAAAACTTTTTCAGTTGTCACCTGAGCGTATTGAAGAATCATCTTCGACCAGTTCGAAATTATCATCAGAAGGTACTATCGAAGGCATTGCAGAATCTATTTCGACAGATGAGGACGAGGAGGTTTTTGAGCGAGAAGCAGAAGTTGACCTATTAAACCAGTCGTTATCGATGATAGGCGAAAGCCCATTCGACAAACGAAAGGCGGAAAGGAACCCAGGGTACGTTCCTGAAAAGCGAAGTAAAGTGGAAGATTCTGTGCAAAAGAAATTCGAACTAGTTGCTGGACCAAGCACTGTGGAGAAAACACAAAATACAGCGTCAAAATGTGATGAAAACTGCATGCCAGAGATGATCAAAAGCCTGAAAGAAAAATACGTTGTTTCGAGCCGTTCAGAGCAAATACGTATCCTGACAATATTTGCAAGGAATATGAGCATCAGAGGGACGATGAGTGAATTCAGTTGCTCCCAAAGAATGGCTGTGCAAGCCAAAAATTTAGAGAAAGAAAATGGTATGCTATCGTCTCCAAATCCCAAACAGGGTAAAATATTGCCTGACGAAATGAAATCCGCCGTAACCGAATTTTACCGAAGTGATGAAGTCAGCCGAATAATGCCGGGAAAAAAGGACTGTGTGGTGGTCAGGAATGAACATGGAAAAGACAAAATTCAAAAGCGCCTGGTACTGAACAATCTCAAGGAACTGTTTCAGAAATTCAAAGAGAAGAACCCTGGCTTGAAAGTTGGATTCGAAGTTCACCATGCTCCGTCCCTTGGAGTGTGTCCTGGCTGGTTCAGGCGGTACACACGGTGTATGTGCATGTATGATACATCAAAATGTGAAACTCATGATGTTTGGTTCCAAAATGCCACAGATAGCCGAACTTCCTAGCTATCATCATGTGATAGCATGCATAGTTTGTAACCCAGCACAACCGGCATGTTATTTCAGAACTTGTGAAAGTTGCCCATCAATTGAAGACTTCAAAACCGAGCTACTGAGTGCTTATGAACTGGAGGATATTGATGAAATTCAGTTTAAACGATGGACATCCACCGACAGATCTGAACTGAGTCTGAGCTCCATGGTCCTGCCTTTGGAAGAATTCATTAATCAATTCTGTGAACGCGCGGTGAAATTAGTGAGACACGATTTCATTGCCAAGGCCCAATCTCAATTTCTGAGAAATAAGAAAGACGAAATCGGTGAAGGAGAATTTGTCATTATTGGAGACTTCTCAGAGAACTATTCATTTGTTGTACAGGATGCGGCCCAAGGATTCCATAAGGACTGCTCTCAAGCGACAATTCACCCCTGGGTTTACTATTTAAAATCGGACGATGGCAAATTAAACCACGATTATATCAGAATGCAATACTCACGACGTTGTCTCAGTCCACCTCTTCCAAAGAATGCTCATTGAACACTTGAAATCTCGCTTTGGAAATGTAAAGAAACTTTACTATTTCTCAGACGGTTGCGCTGGCCAATATAAGAATTGCAAAGCCTTCATAAACCTATGTCGTCACAAATCAGAGTATGGTATTGACACAGAATGGCATTTTTTTGCCACAAGTCATGGCAAGGGCCCTTCAGATGGCTTGGGAGGTACAGTCAAACGAGAAGCAACATGTGAGAGCCTGCGTAGACCTTACGACAGTCAAATTATTTCTCCAAAAGATCTTTTCGCCTTTGCTGAAAATGATTTGAATGAAATGAAGTTCGGTTACGGGATCCAAGAGGCGTATGACGAGGAAGAACGAAATCTGAAAGAAAGGTTAAAAACGGCCAAAACCATAGCTGGAACTCAAAAACTTCATGCTTTCATCCATATTTCTGAAACTGCTCTTCAAGTACGCGAATTCAGCCTTAGCGAGGAACACCGTATCGAGTGAGCTATTTCAAAATCTACACCAACTTTTAATGGGAAACTCTCAGGTTATGTCACAGTACACGATGATGGAAAATGGTAGCTTGCCTGCATCATGGAAGCCTTTCAGGACACTCATGAAGTGAAAGTAAATTTTCTACATCCAAACGGGCCCGCAAATAGTTTTTTTTTTTCCTAACATTGAAGATCACTGCATTTTAGACATTTCTGATATCCTTCTTTCCATAGAACCAAAAAACTGCTACAGGTAGAACCTACACAATCAGTAAAAAAGAAACACAGCTGTCAAATAAAACATTGGTTGGCAAAAAATCTTGGCTATAATATGCCAGGAAAAACTTACTCATATGAGTATCACTTCCAGTTCCTGCATGTGCATGTGGAAAATTTATGTACAATATACTGATATAGTGTATTGGAAATCTTGCGATTCAAATATTGTGCTATGTATCATGGCGTATTGTGTGTCCAGCACCCGAGTCCCCGAACAATAAAACCATCATCACACTTGAACCCATTGATATCCCATTTTCATTTATGTTGAGGTGTTGGAGTATATGAAGGGGTATTCTCACACAAAAAAAAATTGCGACCATCGGTTTGTCTGGGGAGCGGGGGCCCAAGGTCAAAGGGCACCCCAAATTATAACTTTTTGAATTACTGTTTCGAAGTGATTTTACTTTACGCGATTCGAAAGATCTCGCTTTTACGAGCATTTTGATACCAAGATCAGCCAAATCGGACCACTACAACCTGTGATATGGCCTCTGGAAGATTGTGGGGCAGCTGGGGGCACCCAAATTGGGGGGGGGGGCCCTAAAATGGGCCCCGATGGGCCCACAGGTCTAAAAGTTGGTATTTTGAGTTTTTTTACCCAAGTGAATAAATGACCAACATATGGGGAGAAAATGAGGTATTAGTGTCGGGAGGGTGTGTACACTTGACATGGAATGCCCCTACTGCATCCTCAAAGCCAGCTGTACCGTCTATTAGAATTCACTTGTGGACATGAAAAATCTTGATGTCGCTTTGATAAGAAGAATCCATCGTTTGATAGTATAGTCTAGCCAAAGCTTAAATTTCTGCTTTAGTCGATGGCTGCTTCTGCATCACCAATGGAATAGAGACCTGTTCAGGGTTGATTCTGAGCTTCTGAAATGTTCAAAGCCAATAACAGTTGTGACGACAACGTCTGGCATAACAATACAAACATTTATCAAACTTCAAAAATACACCCACTCCCCACCCACAAATGTCCCCCTTATATTAATACCCATTCCATGATCTGGTACATCGATGAATGAAATAAAGGTCGACCACACGACCAAGACATACTCAGAAAGCAAGACAGCGAGCAATCTTAATACAATCTACATTATTTGTCCAACAAACAAATGCACAAAAACGAGGAATTTGAACTTAGGAGGAAAAAGTCTTTGAACTTAAGAGCCAAAACAAGAAGAAAAACAGAAAGGCACTCGGTAGAACACATACCTCCACCACATAATGCCTGATCCACGAGAACATATCGAGCCCAATACATTTTTGCTATATAATCCTTTTTGCGCCCTATCTCTCAAT
>NC_140962.1:46539125-46551625 GCF_056783735.1 Eptatretus burgeri
TGAAGCATCATACAAATTACTTGGAGTAGAAGAGGGCCACCAAATATGTTTCAAACAAATGCACAAAACAAATTGCTGAATATTACCTACGTAGAGTCTTTTCGAGACACTGGCGTGTGGATCACCTAAAAAACACACGGGTGACATTCCCAAATTCGAGAGTTCATAAGAACACGATACCCAGCACAGTATTCAAGTATATACAAGGAGGGCCTTGCCATCCGCGGGAGTTGCATTGTTGAAAATCCCCGTGAACCGCAAATCCGCAAACTTTGGGGCTAATGGGGAAAACAGGGTTAGGGACTGACATTACAGTTATATTTTGAACACAAAAAGTTAATCATGACATTTGTCGGTTCGTAAAGATTTTAAAACCATTAAAGGTCTGAGTGGATGTTCTGGGCAGAGCTTGGAGCAAAGGCTCTGGGCGCAGCTTAGAACGGATGTAGATGCATTCTGGGAAGCCAACAGCTTTGGCTCTCTGCGAAGCTTGCAGCTTCTGGAAGCTTATATCACTCTGCAAAGCTTACATCATATTGTAAAGCTTATACTGCATTGTGAGGTTCATGTCTGCAAAGCTTACGTCGTGTTGTGAGGTTCATATTGAGCCATGAGGCCATTGGTGTGACCGGGCCGATTCGACATTTTATCTAAATACAAGCGTCTGTTTCCTGTTCATTTGATTTATTGTATTTGATTTCTAGTGGAACTATAATGTATTTCTGAAGTATTATTGTCACAGAGTTTTCTGAGCGATTAAAGAACTTTCTTGAAGTGTCTTTGGGAATGAATAAATGACCCAAAGCTTCTGTATGAACACTACTCCTTGTGTCAATATCTGCGTACGACATCCAACGAACCTGTGATACTACGATTACGAAACTCCTGACGGCAGATAAGTGCTTGCGGCTGTTATAGTCAAACACTTTATCGTGTACAGTACAATCCTATACAGTGAATCGGTTTTGTATCACTTTAAACCATTAAAGTGAAAGCTGTGTGCCTAGAAGGATCGAAGTCGATTTTAACCCATTCTGCTGTGTTAATTACCCTGTACTATCTGTGGTGAGATGGGTTTAAATATGTGCAATGTATCGCTGATATGTTTGAGCACAGTGATGTGATTGATCTTAACCATACCTGATTATGTAGTGCTTTTATTTTGACATCTGTAACTTTATTTGGAAGTTGTTTTGAACTTGTAATCATTTTGTTTAAATTGTAAACGAGTACAGGTGAAGAACCACTTGTCATGTTTGATGTAAGTAGTGATATACACACACAGAGGGATGATGAGTTAGTTCAGCGTAGTTCAAACCTTCGTGATGATTGCCCTTTCCAGGGCATCCTGATGTAGACTGGACATTTGTCGGGACCAATCTTCCGATCTTTTGTCGTGTTTCGAAACTTGTGCACGTATCTCTTCACTACATGCTCGGGATAACCATTCTCACCGAGTATATTCATGATTTTGTCAATTTCAGCAGGAAGATTACAAGGTGAACAAATCCTCTGTGCTCTTTTAACCAGGATATTGATCAAGGCAATTTTGTTTCTCGTGGAGCTGTAGGAGTCCCACCGAATATACTGCCCTGTGAAAGTCGGCTTCCCGTAGACGGATGGGTCATTCTCTGAAAAGTGGCCAATAAGCATAGAATTGCAATGAATAATATGAAATGTCCAAAAATATCATTTTTTCATCTCAACACATTGTTTCCGGTGATTGATAGCATATAATCAATGAAGACACACTTTATTATTGATCTATCCACATTTTTGGAGATTATAGATTTTTATATGTTACGGTGTGGATAGGACGTACCATCCTGGAAACGGGAACTAAAATATGAACTCACCTCGGCTCTAAAATATGAACAAATCTAAATATGAATACATATTTCATCTCTACTGTCAGAAGTGCTCATAATAACTCCTGCTACTGTCTGACTGAAACTGAGGCGCAGTGAGAAATGCTAATGGCACGTTTCCGCACCGTAACAGGCAAATTCATTTGTTCAGAATTTTCTGGGTTACATTAAAAATCTACTCTGCTTGTTCACGAGTTGAAACGTTTTATTATGAATCTCATTGACTTGTAATTGAAATACCTTAAAAAAATGTAACTGATACGCAGATAAATCATTTCAAATGTTGTATTTCCACCCCGTAACGAATGCTTTCCACACCGTAACGCGATATACGTTGCGGTGTGGAACGTTACGGTGTGGAAGATTATGAACGTTTCGGCTACCTGACACTAGAGGGTGACACTAAACTAGATGAAAAAAGAAGTGTCAAAATGGAACCAATTAAACGCTTATTTACCACATTTCTGTCAGGAAAACATCGATAGTTTCTTCGTAAATACCGTTACTGTGTGGAACCAGAATAAAAAAAAATGCCCCCGAGCGGGAGTGTCGGTCATTTCTGCCAGAGGTCGAAAGTAAGTAACTCTGTGCCATATTGGAATAGGGGCAGTTCATAAAGTACGTATGCTCTACTTTCGGGTTTCAAAACCACCCACCCCCCTCTGCATGCAGGCGAGCGACCACCCACCCACCCACCCCTGTACGCAGCCCGTACGCGGGCTTTAAACCACCCACCCCCCTCTGTATGCAGCCGTCGTACCACCCACCCACCCCTGTACGCAGCCCATACGCAGGCTTTAAACCACCCACCCCCCTCTGTATGCAGCCGTCGTACCACCCACCCACCCACCCCTGTACGCAGCCCATACGCGGGCTTTAAACCACCCACTCCCCTCTGTATGCAGCCGTCGTACCACCCACCCACCCACCCCTGTACGCGGGCTTTAAACCGCCCACCTCCCTCTGTATGCAGCCGTCGTACCACCCACCCAACCCTGTACACAGCCCGTACGCGGGCTTTAAACCACCCACCCCCTCATACATCGCTAATCGCTTGCAAAGCCAGCAGTTCCTTATGAACCGATGTTTGTAAGTCATGACAATGCAGTCCCTAGCGGTGTAATTTACCTTTTTCTTTTAATATCACAGCACGTCATTTATGAAAATAAAAGTACAAATTGACATTCAAAACAATGTTAATGTCATAAATGAAAGTAAGTGTGCATATAAACTTGTGTTACATTGTTTTAGTTAAATCTGACAAAAGCTTCAAATGTAATATTTGTCTCGGAGAGTTCCGGTTCTTAAGTTAATACTTTTATTTTTGTATGTACTTTATGAATGGCCCATACGGGGAATCAGAGCGAAGTTTGAAAGGCTATAAAATCGGAACGAGAGCAAATTTCAAAAAAATGGCTCGTGTTCTTCTAGATAATAGTCCATAGTATCTGAATCACTAATAACATTTGATCTCTCTTGATAAATGAGGGAGGAGATACGATTTGAAATCGACGATTTTCGCAACTTTGACAGCCTCGTGACCTTGACCTCGACCTTGGACGACCTTGAAAGTTATATCGTTGTGCATGTCTCATCGACCTCTATCCATTCCACTATTGGTTATTTGTCTCCACTCGGTTTGATTGTGGACAGACGGACGGACAGACTTCGAGACTGTTATTATTAGGTCATCTCTACTGAGATGATAGAGATGGCCTAAAAACCTAATGCCATCACCGAACTCACCTCGACTGTGTATATATTTGCCATATTGTGCGGCAGGAAAAAACCACTGATCTCTACTACTGGATTGGTCACGTCCACAGCGATTGTATACGGAAGAGTGAAGTCACCAGAAGTTCACTTTCCGCCATCTTGTCTACCCCAAAATATCACTGCAGCGAATATGAAAACAGCAGACTGGCAGTAAGAAATCTCCAAATGCAAGCAATAAACTTTGCATGCAACTCATGCAAAGTTTTATTAGTTGGTGAAATGAACTTGTGAAAATCACAGACCTCATGTGACCGTGAGAGAATGTCACTTCTCGTGGTTTAATCACCTTTTACATCTTTGCACTGCCAACACCAGGCTTTTTCCTCTACCCCTCAATCTCCATAACTTCCCGGTTCCTATCTAATTCCAATTTAAACCCATCCACTGTTTCTGTCACCAATTCCGTTCCAGTGAGACCGTTCCATGCATTTACTACTCTTTGAGTGAAAGACCCCGACCTCACTACCTTCTTAACTCGACTCTTCTTTACTCTCAAGCAATGCCCTTGGTGCGATCACTGTGTCTACTTTGCTGAATAATTCTTCTGCACTTATTTTGTCAATGCCCTTCAATACCTTAAACATCTCAATCATATCGCCTCGTAACCTCTTTCTTTCTATTGCATAAAGCCCTGTCTCCTTCAACTGCTCCTCAGCTGAGTCGAGTGAGGCCCGGAATCAATCTGTTCGCCCTGCGTTGAACCCTTCGACATGGCAGCAATGTCCTCCCTGAGTTGTGGTGACCAAAACTGCACACAATATTCTAGATGTGGCCCTCACTAAATTCCTGGGCTATGTTAACAACTCTTTTGATATATAATTGATCCCCCTCCAAATACAACTGAAAACCAGATTTGCTTCACATTTTCCTGCCTGACACTGTGCTACCTGCTTACCTCCCATATCTCTTACCGCCCCGAGATCCTTCCCCCATGTGACACACTCCAACATTACCCCTTGTATCCTGTAATCTCTATTTATATTGTTCTTCGGAAGAACTTCTTCCCCATCCCCAACACCTTACACTTGTTCAGGTTAAATTACATTTTCCAATCTTTTGCCCAATCTATGAGTATCAACACTTTCCTGAATCTGATCACCACCCCCTCTGCTATCCACTTTCCCTCCAAGCTTTGTGTCATCTGCAGATTTGGAAAACCTCTTCACCCCTCTCTCCAAATCATTGATGTAAATAATTAATAGTAATGGTCCGAGTCCTGATCCCTGAGTACATATAAAGTTGACAACATTAAGAGAAGAAAGAGAGGTGGGATGGAAGGGATCCATGGTGTAAGGGAGGGAAGTGACTGAGGGGGAGAGTCTGATGGGGAGGGGAGGGTTCCTTCCCCCACTCCTCCAAATGATATAGTGGGGCAGATAGGCAAATCAATTGTGCAATTCATGACTAAAGCATGAAAGTTCTAACGTACCATAAGGTTTCTTTTCAGACGTGGAGCCATTCTGTTTGACCTTTAATGACCTTGAGAGGTCAATGACCTCGAACATCGAAGATAACTGTTTTTTACCATCCCATCCTTCATTATAAACATGTTGAACGATGTAAACAATGCATTTTTATTCCAATGAAGATGTGTATATATCCTGCAGAGTGTTTGTGGTTAATTTCAGGTACTTTGATGATCTAAATCATTTAATTTTCATTGGTCCAACACATTTCAATATGATATTTTCACGTAAAATCATCTTAGATTGCGCTAACACTATTTATGCTTTGTGTGTTTCAGATAGCCTGTCAGACTCATCCTGGAGGTTCTGCTAACAGCTATCCTTAGATTATAGAACTGTTTAACAACTGGTGGTGGCAAGCCTGAAGAAACTATATTCACAGGGTAGTGTAGGATGCTGTCACCATGTCAAAACGCCATGTCTTGATAGATCCAACTCAACCTTGCAGCACATCCAAGCAACCCAAGCCACCTTGCCCAACTAACTGGAAGCTTTGTATTCTTTGCCAAGCAGAAACATGGGAAGCCTTGCAGTGTCCAGCCAAATCCAGCAAGAAACCTGTGGGTAGCGGTTATGTGTCATTGGCAAAGGACCTCCTCCAGTTTCAGGACATTGGCCACATGCCGACTGAGCTGAATCTGGACAGATTGGACGCTGGAGGTGGCGTAGAGGCCACGCTGATTGCACACAGCGCCCTGTGGCATAAAACCTTCCGGTTAAAGTACAACCAAACAAAGCTTCAGCGACTAGTACAGCAGAGTTCAAGTGGTGGTTCGACTGTTCACACATGGTCTGCTCACAGCCACGTGAAGCTCACAGAGCCTGTGTGTTTCTTCTGCAATGAGTCAGCTGGCTCTGAAGGCCTACATGAAGCGTCAACCAAACAGATAGACACGAATGTTCGGAAGTGTGCCTTAGAGCTGGAGGACACGGAGCTGCTGGCCAAACTTGCCCCCGGGGACATGATTGCCCTCGACGCCAAGTATCACCGCAACTGCCTCCGCATTCTCTACAACAGAGCCAGACAAGCTGCCTCCAAGGATGAGCATGGGGATGAGGCTCGTCTGCATGGCATCGCCTTTGCTGAGTTGGTGGCATTCATGGAGGACACGTGTGACGACGATTGTGCTCCTGTTTTCAAGCTGGCAGACCTGGGTGACCTGTACAAGGTCCGACTGGAACAGCTGGGTGCCACAGTGGAGACTCGGATTCATACCACCAGATTGAAGATCCGACTCGTGTCTGCCTTCCCTGACCTAAGAGCACATTCACAAGGGAGAGATACACTTCTGACGTTGGCAGAAGACATTGGAGATGCTCTCAGGAAGGCCTGTGACCATGTCAGTGATGCCATACATTTGGTGCGAGCAGCACAGGTGGTGCGCAAAGAGATGTTCGACACCAAGTTCGCCTTTGATGGATCATTCCAGCCCGAATGTCAGAAAGCAGCGGTTCCACCAACACTCTTGGCTCTGGTGAACATGATTCAGGATGGGGCCAACATCAAACACCAGACCCAGCTGGTGGACACAGCCACCACAACTGCCACCCTAACAGTGTCACAGCTGCTGGTCTTCAACAGTGTCAAACATGCACGGGCAGTGAAGTCATCAAGCACCTTGCGTCACAGCCGTGACCGTGAAACTCCACTTCCACTCTACATTGCAATGAAAGTCCATGCTGTCACACGCAAGAGGGGGCTCATTGACACACTCTTCCATCTCGGGATGTGTGTCTCATATGACCTCCTCCTACAAGTGTCATCCGACATCACCAATGGAGTTTGCCAACGCTTCAGGATGGAAGATGTTGTGTGCCCGCCAAAGATGCGCAGTGGTCTCTTCATGACAGGAGCTGTGGACAACATTGACCACAATTCAAGTTCTGTAACAGCCAAGGATTCCTTCCACGGCACTGGCATCTCTCTGATGCAGCACCCATCAGATGAATGTGCAGGCCTTGACCGTGGCGTGCTGGTCATTAACCAGTCCACTCCGTCCACCAGGTCGATTGCCCCTCTGCCACCAGCCTACACCAGTGTGTCACCAGCTGCTCTGAAGACGAAGCAGTTTACTGCACCTAAAGTCCAAGGCCCTGTGAGGCCCCCTGACCTCCAGACTGCAGCAAGAGCTGCAGATGAAGAGAACGAGTGGCTGAAGGTGGTGATGGCAGCCCTAGAGAAGGAGTTAGACAAGGGGGATTGGGTCTTGTGGTCTGCCTACCATGCTGACATCCAGCAAGCAGTGATCCCACCTGCAGCAATCAATGCACTGCTGCCTCTCTTCCTGGACAATGCACACTCCGTGGCCATGATACGACATTCTATGGACATCGTCAAAGCAGCAGTTCAGCACCTGAACCCTGGACAAGCTCCAGTTCTTGCTGCTGACCAACCTCTGTATGCTCTGGCCAAGGAAATCCAGTGGACGTGGCCAGCCAGTCACGGAGAGGACCACTTCGTGATCATGCTCGGTGGCCTCCACATCGAGATGGCTGTCTTGAAGGTATGCTTCAATATACATCACAAAGTTATGGATGATGGGCCTGTTCCTTGTATTCCAGCTGTAAAATGCAAAATGGAAAATAAACTCAACAGTTTTAATCAAAAAAGTCAACAGTTTTAATCAAAAACTCAAGTCTTAATCTGTGTTTATTTGCAGGTGCTGGGAGCCTGGCTTGAGGATAGCGGGTGGACAAGTGCCCTGGTGCAGGCTGACATCGCAAATCCTGGAACTGCAGATTCCTTTATTCGCGCCAGCCATGTGACCAAGACCCGCCATGCCTACCAAGTCACAGCTGCCAGCCTCTACACACTACTCCATCAAGCCTACAATGAACATTGCACCTCAGAGGCCACTCCTTCGGCTTTTGAGGACTAGTGCTCACAGCGAGTTGATCAAAGTGTCCACTTCGACTACTGGCTGAAAACCCTATCGCTCGAGATCCTCATGCTCCTGTATGTCAGAGCACTGTGTGAGGGCAACTTCCAGCTCTATGTGGAATCACTGGCACAAGTCCTGCCCTGGATGTTTGCCCTAGACCACACCCACTACTCCAGGTGGCTCTCAGTACACGTCCGGGACATGATGACTCTCTCTGAGAAACACCCAGCAATCCTGGAGGAATTCAAAGCTGGGAAGTTTGTCGTGCACAAAACCAGCAACAAGTTCTCCGCCATGGCAATTGACCGGTGCCACGAACAGAACAATGCAACAGTCAAAGGATCTGGTGGAGCAGTTGGTCTGACCGAGAATCCTGGGGCCTTGCGACACTGGATGGTGGCGGGTCCAGAAATCGCCAGAATGACCGAAGAATTTGAGGTCCTCAATTCTTTGGAAGCACAGATGAGCGTTGACGATACTAGAAACCGTCACCATGAGCAGCATCTTGGCGTGCAAGCAGCCTTCTTGAAAGATGTGAGGTCATTTACAGCAGTGCTGGATGAGATGGGCAACCCATTTCTAGAGGAGAGCCAAGATCTTCTGGTACTTGACACCAAGAATATAATGGATGCATCTGTGGCAGAAACTGTGAGAAAGGTGGAGTCCTTGGGAGAAGATCAGTACAAGAGCTTCGTGGATGAGCGGCTAGACCAGCCGACAAAGCCGATCACAGACACACTTCCCAAGAACAAGCTGCCACTCTTCAGTCGTCCACCAGTGAAGACGCAGTCAAAGCAAAAGATGCAACTTGCAGCACTGAGGAGTGATTGCAATCTCTTCTCCCGACTGTATGTGTCTTGCCAAACACGTGATGGGGATCTGGATCAATTCTTTACCCATGAAAACCAGGCAGCACCACCATCCTTGTCAGACAGAGGCAAACTGGGAAGTTGCACCAACAAGGCCGATCCCCTGCGCTGCATAGAGTCTGATGAGACCGATTCACCAGCTATCCCTGTGGTCGATGCAGTGTTCCTTGATGGTGCTGCCACAGTGCAGATGTTGAGTCCTGGTACATCAAAGACCTTCCAGGACTATGCAGATGGTGTCTTTGTGCCCTACGTATCAACTCAACTGGCGAAAACGAGGCGTGTTGACGTCATCTGGGATGTGTATCTGCCAGACAGCCTGAAAGGCAAAACCCGACAGAAGAGGGGCAAAGGTGTCAGGAGACGAGTGGTTCCCACCACTGTGATACCAAAGAACTGGAAAGATTTCCTACGTGTTGATGAGAACAAAACTGAGCTGTTCAGTTTCCTCTCTGAACAAGTCACACGTTTGCCAACAGAGAATGACAAGGATATCTATCCAACTCATGGAAGAGTGGTGCTCTGCTCAACAGGCCAGTCTGACTTGACCAACCTCGCCCCATGCTCTCATGAGGAAGCAGACACGCGGCTGCTTCTGCATGTGTCAAATGCTGTGCAGAAAGGGAGCACAAAAGTGACCATACGCACGGTCGACACTGATGTCGTGGTATTGGCTGTGGCTGCATTCCTGAAGATAAAGCCGGAAGAAATGTGGATAGCTCTTGGTGCTGGCATCAGTTTCAGGTACATTGGTGTACACAAAGTGGTTGGCAAGCTGGATCCAAGAACCTGTGCCACTCTCCCAGTCTTCCATGCAATCACAGGATGCGACACTGTCTCTGCATTTGGCGGCAGGGGAAAGAAGACTGCCTGGGACACGTGGACAGCTCTCCCTGAAGTGACTGAGGCCTTTGAAGAGCTCTCATGGGTGCCAGGTGCTGTGAGCGAGCTGTCCATGTCACTAGTGGAGCGCTTCGTGGTGCTGATGTACGACAGAACCAGCGACACCATGGAGGTAAATGAAGAGAGGAAACAGCTCTTCACTCAGAAGTCCAGGACCCTGGAGAATATCCCACCCACACAGGCTGCTATGAGGCAACACATCATGCGTGCCACCTACCAGGCCAACATCTGGAACCAGGCGTTAGTTCCTGACCCTGAGCTCGCAAGCCCTTCTGATTTGGGATGGATAAAGGATGCAACAGGATGGCAGCCACTCTGGACCACCCTTCCAGAAGCATCACAATCCTGCTACGAACTGATACACTGTGGGTGCAAGCAGGGGTGCACCGGGCGCTGCAAGTGCAACAAGGCAGCCCTAATGTGCACTACCCTGTGCTCATGTTCAGGAGACCGTTAGATCATCTACAGAGGACAAACATGGCCTGAACTATATTACTATCACCCTGTCCATCACTATTCTTCAGATAATTGATACAGATGCATATATGTTAAACTTGTTTAATCCAGCCTAAATAAACACCGGCTGAGGTCATTGTTTGCATATAAAATGTAACCTGTAGGATATATGTGGAGTCTAAGTAAGAGGTATGTGCAGCAACAGGTAAAATAGCTTTTTAAAAAGTGGTGTATATTGAGGTTTTTCCTGCGATAATGCCAAAAATGAAGATTTTTCATCGTACAAGGCAATGACCTCTCATAGGGCTCAGAAGTCAAATCTGAAGTGGCTCCACGTCTGAAAATAAACTTTATGGTATTTACAAACACTGCTGAAAATTTCATGCTTTAGTCATAAAATGCACAATACATTCCATATATGAGGTTATCTGCCCCACTAGTAGGGGAATGTTGATTTAACCTGAAGTTTGTGCATTCTAAAACATTCTTGTGTGCAAAATGAAAGCAGTCTAATCATCTTCTTCATTTATTGATGTAATTTTTCAGTTTTTAACACGTAACTCCTGAATGTTTTGAACTTTACATTGGATAACACACAAGGAGTGTTGAGATTGGGGGGGGGGGGGTACCCCACGCTGCCTGTGAGAAAAGTACACAGCTACATGATATTATTTACGAGAAGGATATTATATTTATAAGGTTTCAGGATGTGTTGGACATTGAAAGGCTATTTATGGAGTTATTGGCCTCGTCACGGTTAACTTTTGCCTGCGAACTTTGGTCTCAAAACGGCCTTCAAGCCAACATCTCGTAGCTTACAACCTTGCCCTGAAAACATTAAGAAACGTAGAATAACAAAAAATTGCCTAAAATAACAAAACATATTTTAAATCACATTAAAAAAAACATGACTTTAGTTTTGTTTTGTTATTGATGAAGTGACCTGGAGCCTAATGTAACTTGGATGTTACGCCTATGTTTGTTTTCCGATCCAACCCTGTGTCGGGCCACATAATATGCATTGATCGCCTCCTTGCAATTGCCAAGGAGCTCCAAGGGAATTTTCCGGAATTCTATTGAGTAATAAGGAACAGTAATTTACTTCAAAATCCATTAAAATATTAGACAGAAGTTGAAATATATTTGTAGAAATATATTTTGCAAAATCGGCCGGGCCCGGTTCAACGTTGCGTGTTACGACAGTTCGCCTCTTTTGGGGGAGACAAGATGGCGGAAAGTGCACTTCCGGTGGCTTCACGCACGAGCCGTGGTGACCAATCCAGTAGTAGAGATCAGTGGAAAAAACCCAGTCCAAGTGAAAAATGGTGGCGATGCTCACTTTCTCGTCACGTGACGTCTACATGTGACGTCATCAGCAGGCTGGAGACCAGTCTAAATGTTTGATCGTTACGGTGTGGAATCAAATTACGCTGTGGGGTTACAAGGGAATCATTGGCGATTTGAGGGACTTTTGTCAGGTCAGGTTCGATCTGTGACCTGCTACAGGTACCATCTAAACCTGTACTAACCTGTTCCATGGTCGGGTTGTAGGCAACTAAACCGTCTCCCCCACCAGGTTTTCTGGTGAGGAGGGTGTTTGGATATGGACACCCAGCAGGATTAAAAAACAAAACCTGTCAAAGGGCGGAGGAGCTCCTTGTGAGCCAACGTCCATCCATATCTAGTGCCCAACTGTCTGCGGACGTCCTCCTGCAGTTGGGTTACTTTTTATGAGGAGGTTGGTGGCAGGATTTGCACTCCGGCCACCGTAAAACCCTTCATTCCGCAAAAAAATCTGAAAACCCACTCCATGGGAGTACCTCCTGTGCAGCTTCCCTTCGCAGGGCAGCTCACCGGATGACGGGATTGGGGCAAAGCCTTCGGGACCCCCAATCTTTGATGATAGGAGGGAAACCACGGAGTAACATCCCTGGGTCAGATTGCGGGAGAGTGTGTCGGAGTGGTGCTGAGGTGTCGTCCACCAGACGGCGGTCTCCTTGGGTTAACCTGAGGCGGTCCCTTCGGGTGGGTGCCTGGAATGTCCTATCCCTAAGAGAGGATGATCACCTGTCTCTGTTATCATCTGAGCTCAAGCGTTTGGACATCGGGATTGCAGCTCTCTCTGAGGTTCGGAGACCGAATTGCGGCGAGATAATGGTGGGTGGTTACACCTACTATTGGTCTGATCGCTCTGATGGTTACCATACCCAAGGAGTTGCTGCAGCTGTGTGCAATAAGCTGACCCCAATGATAATTGAGGTAACACCGGTCAACGAGCGT
>NC_140962.1:46559125-46561625 GCF_056783735.1 Eptatretus burgeri
CGAGCTCAAAATATGCCTGAGATATTGCCAGGATGATAATTAAAATAAATAGTAGTTAATAAATCGATAAGAATCAAGTAATTAATCAATTAATTGATTAACCAAAACATAAAAATAACATTTTTTTGCCAAAGCACATTTTCACTTTTGTCCCCAAATGTCAGCTTCCTTGCTCAAAGGATGGCTGAGATATAGCCCAGCCAAGCAAGAAAGAAAATAATTAAGTAATGAATTGATTTATCAAGAAATCAAAAATACCCATTGCAGCCAAATCACTTGTTCACTGTCATGTCCAAATATCAGCTTCCTAGCTCAAAGGGTGCTCAAAATATTACTCAGATGAGAAATAAAATAAATAAGGAATTAATAAATCCATAATAATTAAGTAATTAATAAAAAAAGTTTAAAAACATTTTTTGCCAAAGCACATCTTCACTTTCGCCCCAAATTTCAGGTTCCGAGCTCAAAGGATGGCTGAGGTATTGCCAGGACAAACAAAGAAGAAAATAAAAACCAATGTCACCCTCAGGGTGACCCGTATCTTGCCAAAAGGTGACCACGTGTGACTTCTTTCAGGTCACACTGAGGTGAACAGAGCTGCTATCCACCAGGAGCGACTCCTTGAGGAATATCTGCCTACAAGAGATTCCGATGAGAATCGTTCTACAGAATAACCATGAAAAATATGCGTTTGCCTCATAACGTCACCAAATGACGTCATAATGTCTAAAGCTTGACATATCCAGAAAGCACTCATCGAGGTGTTCAATTTGAGGTATTACACGATATGGTACCTAAGATTTCAAAATTTGACCTTGGGGTCAAAAACTTTCGACCTCCAGCGCTAACCATGAAGGTCAAGGCCAATCACCACCAAAAATTAATCAGCTGAGCGCCAGACCATGAAGTATATTCCCATGAAGTTTGAAGACGATCCGATTAAAATTACTCAAAAAATAAGGGTTTCGTCGACTCCCCTGATTTGCGACAAAGTGACCTTGAAAATTTTATGTGCTGAAAGGGACCTCTATAGGCTCCGATATGCGAAGTTACAAAAATTTCCAATGATAACTGTGCTCTGCAGAGTGATCGATACGTGATTACAGACAAACAAAAAAATAAAAAAATAATAAAAAAATAAAAACATACAAGCTCACTAACATATCTTGCAAAAACTTCGTTTTGGCAAGATAACAAACAAACTGGAAGGGCACTCGGTAAGCGCATTCCTCCACCACGTAATACCGTTACGAATCTGGCAGCCAGGAGCACACAACAGCCAGAGTCCTTATAGATCAGTTATATCGGTAAGTATGTGTTTCTAGGTAGGGTCCCGTCCTATGTATAATGGGTGATTAAATGTTCGTGCGCTGAGGAGTTATTTTGATAGATAGGATTTTTACATTTTTACATCACCTACAACAACAACACTCTGCTCACGACATTGTCAGCACTCTTCGCTGGCATGCGGGCGTGTCTGGAATTCCATGCCTCAGGCGGTGTGTGTTTCGGTGTGGATTTCGCACCGTATATGGTCACAAAGCGTTTCGCTTCAACTGCGTGTCAAATAAGGGTATGCGTCGTTTTCTGCCCAATGGGTGTCGAGCAGACCAGAGTCGGGGCAGTCCTTAGCAAGAAGGCGGGGCCGTGACACGCCGTCCACCCAATGAGAGCAGGCCACGGGAGCGGACGGGCCCCAAAAAGAAAAGCGACAAAAGAAGAAGCGACGAAGGATTTGCGTCCAGTCTGCTCGAGTGCGCGTATCTGTCAGGGTCTGCGGCCGACTGCATCGCGTGGATCCGAGGCGCCTTGTCTGGCGCATTGCTGTGGGCGGTCGACCATCTCAACTCGGGAGATCATCTCGTGTCGCATGCGCAATACATGTTTGAAATATCATGCAACAAAGTACTATATCGTTTTCAGCCCAATCTCTCAATGGTGAAGAATCACTTTGAAAATTAAATAACTCTCGTATCTACATATGGATCTGGAGCTTCACCAAAATTGAATCAATTTGTCCTTGCACACACCCAACCTGTCCACCAAGTTTCATCCAAATCCGTCCACAATTTTTAAAGATATTGTGCAATATATCGGTTTAGCCCTATCTCTCAATGGTGAAGAATCACTTAAAAAAAATTTCAGATCTGGATCCAGATTCGGATCTTCACCAAAGATAAGTGTTGCTGTCATTGGCCAATCAACTTCACATAAAAAAAAAATTCAGAACGATTGCTTGAAAACTGTGGCCAAAAATTGTGTGACAAACAGACAGACAGACAGACAGATGCCACAGACCAACATACTTGGCAAAACAGTTTTTTTTTCGCTAAGAAGCAAACGGAGTGAAAACTGAGAACTCACTCCCTTTGGTTCCGAGCGATGACGTCATGAATCGCCTGGATGTGGCATTGAGAAGGAGCAGTGTACAATAATGACAACCTTTGAAGATGGAGAATATGAGCAAGAACCAACAGTGATGGATTGTGAGGTACAGTAC
>NC_140962.1:46566625-46594125 GCF_056783735.1 Eptatretus burgeri
GACAGAGACAGAGACAGAGAGAGAGACAGAGAGAGAGACAGAGAGAGAGACAGAGAGAGAGACAGAGAGAGACAGAGAGAGACAGAGAGAGACAGAGAGAGACAGAGAGAGAGACAGAGAGAGAGAGAGACAGAGAGAGACAGAGACAGAGAGAGAGAGGGGGGGAGGGAAGTAAGCAGAGAGAAAATGTAAAGCTATGTGAAAAATAAAAAAAAAACACACACACACACACATACCTTGGCCAATACCAGCAATTCTTCAGGAATCGGCAGATCGGGGTCAGTGTGATTACCCACTCCAATACGTACAGTGTACAACCCAAAAACCTTGAGTAGCTTTCACTCTTCTTTTGGGGAAATTTCAAAAAACAAATTATAAAAACAATATTGCATTATAGACATTTCAGGGAGATGTGCATAAACATTCATCTTTATAAACAGCTGCCAATCGTGATGTGACGGGTAGAAAAAAAATTGGGCTCTAATTTAGAAAACACATCAATGTGGCAAATAGCTTGAAAATCGGGTGTTATCGAATATATTTTTCTTTAGAACTCACAAAGAGAAACCATATTCCCTTCGCAAATCATGGACAGTACCTTCACCTTGGAGCAACTGCCAACTGTACATCCCATTCAGGACACAAACTGGACCCCAATTAACTGAAGGGTGCTCGGCAGGTGGCTTAAGCACTCAACTAAGCACTCCAATTAAATGGTTGATTAGGAATGGCTGGCCAGGCTGTGGCTGCATACCATATAGGATCCCTTTCACTTTAAAGCTGGTCTTCACCACACCTGCAGCAGTTGAAGAAACAAAATGAATTTGTTCAAATAATGATTTTATCCACAAGAGTTGCTGTTTAACGTCGAACAACCCTGGAGACATTGCAAAGTTTAATCGCCCGTGAAATAAACATTGCAGATAATCCACCATGTTGCCTGCTTGTCTGTACAAGCGTCATGCGGTACATTGTTTGCGGTCTGCGCAAATGTTATATCTTTATTTTAAAACGTCCGTTTTTTTTTGTTTTGTTTTTTAAACCAGATTTGCTTTGATTCCCTGGAGAGCACCTCGAAATAACTCCTAAAATATAGACACAGATATGGCACAGTCCCTCTGGGAGACAGGGCATGAGGTCAAACAATGAATGCATTAAATCATATAGCTCAATGAAGCTGGTTAACTTTGGCACATTTCCAAAAATTTTTGTTCACTCAATATAATTGTTCACACAGTTGAAAAAGATAAGTTTAATGGTTTGGAAATTCACATTTTCTTGTCTATGTATGGAGAAGGAAGATGCATAGTCTGGTTTGCTTCAAGTAAATAGGTATATATGGTTAGTTATAATACTCATTATTTCTTTATATTATCAGATTTCACTCCAGATTTTGACACATTTAGTTCGGACGATATCCGATCCTCAAAGCCAAAATAATATTTCGATGATATACTTTAATTAGTCCGTGAGAGTGAATCGTGGAAAATTGCATCATATAATGCATGAAATCGCTCCAAGCTCCTAATTTGAAAACTATAGCACTTACAAAAGCGATGATACAGCAATTCATTGCTATTATGAACAGGCATTTGAAAATATGAGTGAGGAAAGTGAATTTTTTTTTAAAATCATTTAGAAATTGTTGCAGCCTGTTCCACGTCAAGGCATGGTTGAGCAGGCCAAAAAATATGGCAGCTTCAGACCGCAGCGAGGTTAGCCGGGAGATGCCTTAAGACTGCCAAAGAGTGAGGTGGCCAAGGATGTGCCTCATAAAGGATATAATTAAATAAGGCCGTTAATTATCTTCAAAAGGGATGTTTTAATAAACCCAAACACCCAATTTTCACTCTTGCACTTCCTTGAAGTATGCATGTAAAGTTTCAGGCTGCTAGGTTTTACGGCTTTTGAGTTATGGAGGAGAAACACTGACACACATACATTTATTAATGTCGATATATATATATATATATATATATATATATATATATATATATATATATATATATATATATATATATATATATATATATATATATACACGTACTCAAATTACAGAGCATTAGTGTGATGCCGAATCAGTTTCTTGGAAAGGGTTATACTGGGTAGTTTGCCATTGCCTTCCCAGCATTGTCAGTGCTCTATCCTTTTTAAATGCTGACCATCAAAGGGCAAAGGCAAAACAGTATATGATAAGAACATGTATGGATACATGACAACACAATAGCAGGAATTGTATGTGATGGTTGAATTGACAACCTATCTGTTGACCCAATGTTGATTCATGGCAAATTCCAGCTGAAGATGGATGTCTTTACAATAAGGAGCAAAATCGACCAAGTGTTCCACCAGAGAAACAATTCCCCTATTTTTTTTTACCAATACAGTGTCAATGTATAAAGAAGAACTTTTCTTGCTTGGGAAGGTATAATGTCGAGATCTGTGTCGACAGACAGGAAGAACAATAGACAAAATCAACAGCATGTTGATGGAAGTATTAGAACCACTATTAGAAGCAAGGAGAAGCTGACATTTTGGGCATTAAGCCTTTGTCTGAGCAGAAGAGATCGACAAAATGTTAATGCCCGAAACGTCAGCTTCTCCTTACATCTCACCGTGGATAGTGTACCCCGATCAACATTCTATCGAGTTCATAGAGCGTAAATGCATAACTTTCACAGGTACAAGCAAGCAGATGGAGCATCCAGCAGAGATGATCTTTTTTTATCTCAAGAGAGCATGTTAGTTTTAATCCTCTGAAGAATATAAGCCGGTAAGGGAGTTAACAGATTACAACATAATCACATGAAACATGTACACATAATCAGCTGTCGAAAGAAAAAGGTGATCTTTGCCAAAAACATCCCATCCTGGGTTACACAACACTTTTCAACAAACATTGAGCACTGCAGGAAACGTCTCTGCGAAGGATAAACCGTTGGTGGTGCATGCTGGAAGAACCCCAACCGGGTTGCTCTTTGGGTCTGTATTCAGGTTGTTATTATACAAACTATCAGAGTACCCGCCCTTCGGACGATCTTGTTCCAAACATGCAACACGTCCTTGTAACACATACCTTTATTTGGGCAGTGTATTGGCAATTGATAGCTGCCTCAATCGCTCCAGAAAATAAATTTTAAAAACCCATGCAGTTACATGCATGAAGCAAAAAGATATGCACCAACTGCATATAATTAATAACACCTCACTGCACTGGAAAACGTGGGACCAGGAATACTGCACTGTAAAGGTGGGGACTTGTAATACCCTCTCCCACCTGGAGTGGCACGAAATGATGCACATTTACATAGAAAATTTGCATCCTCCCCCTCCCCCCTCCCCACTCCCCCCAAGACCACTAGCAAAGATAAAACACCCCGATACACTAATCAGGGTAATGCTGATCCTATGTAGCAAGTCTGAATGTAATCGACCCAAAACTGGAGGAATAGTACCGTGAAAAACAAACACCACCGGTCCATGAATTATTGTAAGGAGAATAAGGGTGTGTGGACAGCTGCTCTGACACTATCAACAAATCCTCATACACAGGTGTTTGTTTATGTGGATGTGAATGGCTATCTATAGCTATGAAACGCAATCAACATTATTATTATTATTATTATTATTATTATCATCAACATATAAAGCTGTGGTTGCACTGGACCATTTTATCTCTTCCAAAGCCATTTGTTCGGCCACTTGCATTGACATCAGCTGATGGAAAGCAATGCACTTCAGGAGCATCCAAATGGGTCCACATGTCCATGGGGACAACAGCACGTCAAAGTGGCCATAAAAGAGAGATAAACAGACCTGTACGATTGTGGTTGAACACATCTCTCTGGTGCTCTGCCCGAAGGCAGGTTCAGTGTTGCCAGAGCAGTGTGACGGCTGGAATGACTTTGGGTGAATTGCTTCTGCCTTCCCAGTGAGGGCAGGAATTTGCAATTTGTTGAGGGTGCCGGTGAGAACTCATCTACTCTTCACATAAGACACCAGAGGATCGTTAAAGTCCACCAACTGCCGCTAGTTAGCAGAGGTTCTCAAATTGTGGTCCGTGGACCACCACTGCTCCACGAACTCCATTCAGATGGTCCGCAGAAAGGTTGTGGAACAATCCAGAATATATTAATTTGGTCCTGTACTTGTTTTATTTTTTGGCCTTGCAAAATGAAAACATAATGTGATTCTTGACAAAAAATATTTTTTTTAATGACATCGAAGAACATCTTATTGCTCTGAAGAATCAATTTGAAAATTACTTTTCAGTAGAAGTTGAACCAAATAACTGGATATAAAATCCTTTCAGAGTTGAAATCGGTGAGCTGCCCTCTGGTTTCTCGAATAAGGCATGAGAGTACTGGTTGGAGCTCTCTTGCGCCGAACATTAACGTCAGAATTTAAGACATTCCCCATTTGAGTTTTGGATTTGAAGAACTGCAGAGCACCCCAAACTTGAATACAAAGCAGTGCATTTTCTGATGCCATTTGCTACGACGTACCTGTGCGAAACAGGATTTTCATCACTTACAGCCTTCAAGTCCAACTACAGGAGCAGGATGAATGTGGAACCTGACCTAAGGCTAAAGCTAACAAACATTACACCCAACTTCCCAGAACTTTGCTCAATAAAAAACAGACACACCCATCGCATAAGAAAGGCAAGACTACGAATATTAAAATACGAGTTGTGTGCTTCGATTTGAAGAACAAAAAAAAGTTTATCAAGTGGTTGGTTCTCCGAGACCCTCAGGAATTTTCAAGTGGTCCGCAAAAAAAAATAAAGTTGACAACCACTCCGCTCGTAGATGGGACACCCAGCATAATGTCCATCAGAAGGACGGAATACTTTGTGATGTAACGCCCAACCTGTGAGGCAGCAACTTCACAATTTATATTCCGTTTCGGAATCCAACCCAAGCTGGACAGCTCAGAGATGATTGCGCTACCTTTGCACCACATTGTCGGACGTTTGAGAAATAGGAAAGTGACACCAATATCACTAAATGCATGAATATGAACAATTGCGTATTTCACACACACACACACACACACACACACATAATAAAGAAAAAGGTGCTGCATTTGTTGAGTAAATGCAGACCACTGAGGATATGATGATCAAAAGGTCGAGAAACTATAGATCATACATATGTATATATATATATATACATACAACCATAATGATAATAACTGTGTGCTATTATTTTATGCTATTCTGTATGCAGTGCTTACCGGCCTTGGGGGCTCTCCAGGTCTTCAGACGATCTCCAGCCCAAGCGCCCGGATTGTTCTCTTCGCATCAGCTGGGGGAAGGCAACGCAACAAGGGAAGACCCATCTTGCACTGGATTCCATCGATATGTTTACAACTTCCAAAAATGAGAATGTTATCCCATGCTGAAAATTGTCAACCATGCCGAGCCTTTGATGTGAACCGATCAATGACGCATGGAGATCATGTTGAATGAAAGATAGTAAACACTCACCTGCCTGTGTCCAAGAAATAATGGGGATAACAGTTATCGTGTTACATAGTGAATGATCGATGTTTTGAGAAACTCCAACATACCAGCTGCAGTTGAACACTGATGTGTGAAAATCACAACGACGCTGGTGACAAGGATTCCGCGTCTTGGGTTCAGCGAGGCGGACAGAGCGCGCTTGGCGAGGAGCGTTGGGGGAAGCTGCGGGCACCGCGTGGCCTGTTCAGGCTCCTCTACGGCGCGATATGCGCCCCTTCTGAGCGGGCAGAGCTCAGGGCAGGGCTCACTGTGGCGTGGCGTCACATCGCCATGGCGACAGCGAGGAGGGAGCGATTTTTGGAGTTTGAACGCTCTCACTGCGTGCAGCACGAGGGGTGAAGGCCAAGTGCATGACGGCGTGTACGCATTGTGGTCAATTTGTTCAAGCGATGAGCTGTCCGCTCGGTAATAAATTATCTATTAATTTACCCACTGTCGGACAGCGTGGTACAGATGTAGTGCAATCACCCTTGACGTCCACTTTTGGTTCGATTTCCGACGCAACTATCTCAACTGTTGGATTAATGCTTCGCAGGCAGGGCACTCAATCACAAAGTGTGCCACCGTTCTTCGGATGGACGTTTAATGGGATGTCCATTCTGCTTGCAATAAAGATCCCACGGTTTGTCTGTCTATCTCTCTGTCTACAATACACGAGTTATCACCACCACCTTGAACAAATTCCAAATTCCTCCCTAAAAATTAATTAATTAATTAAAAATCACAGGTTCGGTCGAAAGGCAAGTCTGGCCAGCGAGTTCCTGAAAAAAAACTTTATCCAAAAAGGTTTCCTGACCGACTCACCAAGAATGAAGGAATAATTGTGCCTGTTCAAGCAGTTGATCTGAACAAAGTGACAAGTCAAGTTTTATGGGAACAATTTTAAGCACTATTTCTCCTCCTTATTCTTTCTTGAAGTTATCTTTATTTATTTTATAGTGCAGTTACAAGTTGTGCCAGGCTTTTCCCATTCAGCATGCGTACCGTGAGCGATGCCGGTGCTGTGCCGAGTTTAAAAGTGTTGCACTCCAATCGTTGGGCTCGCCATTCGAGGTGGGACGTCACAATCGCTTTTGAAGGTCGATAAGAGTTTGCTCATATTGAGGATCCTTAGCCTTATGAGGAGGAAACGCCTGTAACGCAGAGAACGGAGCGCAGATTGTGTCTGTTATACAACGCAGGGACAACGATGTGGACAAATGAAGGCACATTTTAAACTGTGCACGGAAAGATCACCATGCATGTCGTCCTCGCTGCAGTAGTGCACCGAAATTCAACTGTAAATTCAGCCTGCTGGTTACCTCATTACTGAGATACTGCTGTGCCGCTGACGCAGTGCCCCTGCCGTTTAGTAGGGGGATTTTGAACAGGGGACCAGCGCATACTGCAATTGTCAGCTTTTTTTGGAAAGGCACCTTGGAATGTTGAACGTCCACCAACTACGGGACACCCAGCTTTACGAACCCATTCCAGAAACGGTGCACTCATTGATGGAACCGAACCAAAGCTGTAGAAGCTCAAAGTTGAGTACGCCACCTCCTGCTGCCATACCGGTCGGATCCACTTGAATGTGAAAAAGTAACATCAATAAACACAACCACGAGTGCAGGCAATTCGCCAAAAAATACTGTGAAGAGCGACCTGTGGTGATGGCACCGAGGTTCAAACTACAATTCCTGTATCACTCTCTCAAAACATAACACCTGGTCTTGCATCACTCGATGAGACGACATAATAACACGAGCGTGCCAAGCAGGTTGTTTCTCGTCTCAATAGCGGCGCCTTGTGGTCCCGTGCTGTTTGCACCGACTCGTGGCACGACCTGAAGGCTGCAAGTGCACACCCCGAAGCAATCCACGCATTCTCCACACGACTTGCACGTTCATGGAAAATGTGTTGGGAAAAACTACGCGACCATCTGATCTCTTCGCTCCTCCGTATTGTCTTGGGGGACCATGACTGCATCAGGTGCACAGTGCTCACCCTTCGGTGTAAAAAACAGGGAAGACAGTTCATAAATGAAGAAAGGGACTGTTTATTGAATGGTACTTCAACGCAGGAGGACGCCATGGGGCCCATCAATGCCTGTGCTACGATTGCCAGCATATGGTTGTTTGCCCATGCTCTGCCAATGTTATAAGAGGTGTGTGTGTGTTTGGCCATTTTTCTCAAAGATGGCTAAACGGATCTTCATCAAACTTTCAGAGGTTCATACGTGAGTGCCGGGGGATGCTTTAGCAAAAACAAATTTGAAAAATGCTCACCTGGAGCAAAGTTCCGAGGAGCTTATGGAATGGCGTGTCATCAGTCCGTCAGTCAGTCAGTTAGTCAGTCAGTTAGTCCACAAATACTTGCAACTCCTTACTTGAAATCACACACACGATTTTGATGAAACTTCACTCCAACTTTCATCAACCATGATGCACTAAAGTTTGTTCACGACATTTAAAAAAATGGTGAAAGGGGTTTATGGGGGAGGTTACCCCCAAAATAAGTATTTGCTTTCTTCTCAGAAACTACAAACAATATTTTGTTGAAACTTGACCACAACCTTCATCACCCATGATGTTCCAAAGTTTGTTCACGGCATGATAAAATAATCCACAGGTATTTACTTTCTTCATCGTTACGTATTTTATGGGTCATCCACACTTATAACTGGTTCCCTGTTTTTCTTATCCAGCCACTACCAGATGAGTACCCAGGGGTACTGCCCCATTTTTAAGGCAGTAGTTATGAGTATGGCTCGGTCGGGATTCGATTGAACGACCTCTCAGACTCCTACTTTGGGTGTTGGCCAGGGAAAGTTTGGGCCCATCTTTCATGAATCAGCTCGCATTAATTTGTAATTTGCACAGTGTGCCCATGATAACTCGCCGACACTAAAGCGATGAAGGACATCGTGCAATCTCTTACTTCGAACAAGGAACAGTGCTGGCAAGATGGTTCTTTGGGATTTATATCCAACCGAGGGACGGCGCACACATTGATGAATTGCCTGACATGCAGAACACCAGGGTGGCAGTTTATACCTGGGCTGAAATTCGAACACTGGCAAGACAGCTTGGAGGGGAGTGTGCAGCGCATACCTCTCAAAATGTAGGCTATCCAACCAGCCCTCTTCAATACACATATAATTAATAAGAAACATGTTTAAAGGATTGCTGTATGAGTATTAAGTGTGTACACTTGCATACACATTTTAAAATAAATAAATAAATAAATAAAATTGTCCATCAGATATGGTCTGTTCGCTCCAACCTCCCCAACGAAAGGCATATCGGCTACCCTAACAGCTGATCTTCTCAGTTCACAATGGACAGCATGAGAAGAGGTGTACATTAAGGAAGACACCGATGAAACTGCACCAGACGCATCAATTCTGTTCAGACCTGATTCCACGGAGAAGCCGCGATCATGTCTGGTGGATTACATACAACCTTCAGCAAAAATTCACCGAGAATCCAATTCCAAGTCTCGTGGATTACATACAACCTTCAGTAAAACTTCACCCAGAATCCAATACCAAGTCTCATGGATTACATACAACATTCAGTAAAACTTCACCCAGAATCCAATTCCAAGTCAAGTGGATAAAATAAAACCTTCAGTAAAACTTCACCCAGAATCCAATTCCAAGTCTAGTGGATAACATAAAACCTTCAGTAAAACTTCACCTAGAATCCAATTCCAAGTCTCCTGGATTACATACAACCTTCAGTAAAACTTCACCCAGAATCCAATTCCAAGTCTCGTGGATTACATACAACCTTCAGTAAAACTTCACCCAGAATCCAATTCCAAGTCTCGTGGATTACATACAACCTTCAGTAAAACTTCACCCAGAATCCAATTCCGAGTCTAGTGGATTACATACAACCATCATTAAAACTTCACCCAGAATCCAATTCCAAGTCTCGTGGATTACATACAACCTTCAGTAAAACTTCACCCAGAATCCAATTCCAAGTCTCGTGGAATACATACAACCTTCATTGAACTTCACCCAGAATCCAATTCCAAGTCACGTGGATTACATACAACCTTCAGTAAAACTTCACCCAGAATCCAATTTGAAGTCTCGTGGATTACATACAACATTCAGTAAAACTTCACCCAGAATCCAATTCCAAGTCTCGTGGATTACATACAACCTTCAGTAAAACTTCACCCAGAATCCAATTCCGAGTCTAGTGGATTACATACAACCTTCAGTAAAACTTCACCCAGAATCCAATTCCGAGTCTAGTGGATTACATACAACCATCATTAAAACTTCACCCAGAATCCAATTCCAAGTCTCGTGGATTACATACAACCTTCAGTAAAACTTCACCCAGAATCCAATTCCAAGTCTCGTGGAATACATACAACCTTCATTGAACTTCACCCAGAATCCAATTCCAAGTCACGTGGATTACATACAACCTTCAGTAAAACTTCACCCAGAATCCAATTTGAAGTCTCGTGGATTACATACAACCTTCAGTAAAACTTCACCCAGAATCCAATTCCAAGTCTCGTGGATTACATACAACCTTCATTGAACTTCACCCAGAATCCAATTCCAAGTCACGTGGATTACATACAACCTTCAGTTACACTTCACCCATAATCCAATTTGAAGTCTCGTGGATTACATACAACCTTCAGTAAAACTTCACCCAGAATCCAATTCCAAGTCTCGTGGATTACATACAACCTTCATTGAACTTCACCCAGAATCCAATTCCAAGTCTCATGGATTACATACAACATTCAGTAAAACTTCACCCAGAATCCAATTCCAAGTCAAGTGGATAACATAAAACCTTCAGTAAAACTTCACCCAGAATCCAATTCCGAGTCTTGTGGATTACATACAACCTTCAGTAAAACTTCACCAAGAATCCAATTCCGAGTCTTGTGGATTACATACAACCTTCAGTAAAACTTCACCCAGAATCCAATTCCAAGTCTTGTGGATTACATACAACCTTCAGTCAAACTTCACCCAGAATCCAATTCCAAGTCTTGTGGATTACATACAACCTTCAGTAAAACTTCACCCAGAATCCAATTCTGAGTCTAGTGGTTAACATACAACCTTCAGTAAAACTTCACCCAGAATACAATTCCAAGTCTCGTGGATTACATACAACATTCAGTAAAACTTCACCCAGAATCCAATTCCAAGTCGAGTGGATTACATACAACCTTCATTAAAAATTCACCCAGAATCCAATTCCAAGTCTTGTGGATTACATACAACCTTCAGTAAAACTTCACACAGAATCCAATTCCAAGTCTCGTGGATTACATACAACCGTCATTAAAAATTCGCCCAGAATCCAATTCGAGTGGATTACATACAACCTTCATTAAAAATTCACCCAGAATCCAATTCCAAGTCTAGTGGATTACATACAACCTTCAGTCAAACTTCACCCAGAATCCAATTCCAAGTCTCGTGGATTACATACAACCTTTAGTAAAAATTCACCCAGAATCCAATTCCGAGTCCAGTGGATTAGATACAACCGTCATTAAAAATTCACCCAGAATCCAATTCCAAGTCTCGTGAATTACATACAACAGTCATTAAAAATTCACCCAGAATCCAATTCCAAGTCTCGTGGATTACATACAACCTTCAGTAAAACTTCACCGAGAATCCAATTCCAAGTCTCGTGGATTACATACAACCGTCATTAAAAATTCACCCAGAATCCAATTCCAAGTCTCGTGGATTACATACAACCTTCAGTAAAACTTCACCCAGAATACAATTCCAAGTCTCGTGGATTACATACAACATTCAGTAAAACTTCACCCAGAATCCAATTCCAAGTCTCGTGGATTACATACAACCTTCAGTAAAACTTCACCCAGAATCCAATTCCGAGTCTAGTGGATTACATACAACCATCATTAAAAATTCACCCAGAATCCAATTCCAAGTCTCGTGGATTACATACAACCATCATTAAAAATTCACCCAGAATCCAATTCCAAGTCTCGTGGATTACATACAACCTTCAGTAAAACTTCACCCAGAATCCAATTCCAAGTCTAGTGGATTACATACAACCATCATTAAAAATTCACCCAGAATCCAATTCCAAGTCTCGTGGATTACATACAACCTTCAGTAAAACTTCACCCAGAATACAATTCCAAGTCTCGTGGATTACATACAACATTCAGTAAAACTTCACCCAGAATCCAATTCCAAGTCGAGTGGATTACATACAACCATCATTAAAAATTCACCCAGAATCCAATTCCAAGTCGAGTGGATTACATACAACCTTCATTAAAAATTCACCCAGAATCCAATTCCAAGTCTTGTGGATTACATACAACCTTCAGTAAAACTTCACACAGAATCCAATTCCAAGTCTCGTGGATTACATACAACCGTCATTAAAAATTCGCCCAGAATCCAATTCCAAGTCGAGTGGATTACATACAACCTTCATTAAAAATTCACCCAGAATCCAATTCCAAGTCTTGTGGATTACATACAACCTTCAGTAAAACTTCACCCAGAATCCAATTCCAAGTCTAGTGGATTACATACAACCGTCATTAAAAATTCGCCCAGAATCCAATTCCAAGTCGAGTGGATTACATAAAACCGTCATTAAAAATTCACCCAGAATCCAATTCCAAGTCGAGTGGATTACATACAACCGTCATTAAAAATTCACCCAGAATACAATTCCAAGTCTCGTGGATTACATACAACCTTCAGTAAAACTTCACCCAGAATCCAATACCAAGTCTCATGGATTACATACAACATTCAGTTAAACTTCACCCAGAATCCAATTCCAAGTCTCATGGATTACATACAACCTTCAGTAAAACTTCACCCAGAATCCAATTCCGAGTCTAGTGGATTACATACAAACGTCATTAAAAATTCACCCAGAATCCAATACCAAGTCTCATGGATTACATACAACCTTCAGTAAAACTTCACCCAGAATCCAATACCAAGTCTCATGGATTACATACAACCTTCAGTAAAACTTCACCCAGAATCCAATTCCGAGTCTAGTGGATTACATACAACCTTCAGTCAAACTTCACCCAGAATCCAATTCCGAGTCTAGTGGATTACATACAACCTTCAGTCAAACTTCACCCAGAATCCAATTCCAAGTCTTGTGGATTACATACAACCTTCAGTAAAACTTCACACAGAATCCAATTCCAAGTCTCGTGGATTACATACAACCGTCATTAAAAATTCGCCCAGAATCCAATTCGAGTGGATTACATACAACCTTCATTAAAAATTCACCCAGAATCCAATTCCAAGTCTAGTGGATTACATACAACCTTCAGTCAAACTTCACCCAGAATCCAATTCCAAGTCTCGTGGATTACATACAACCATCATTAAAAATTCACCCAGAATCCAATTCCAAGTCTCGTGGATTACATACAACCTTCAGTAAAACTTCACCCAGAATACAATTCCAAGTCTCGTGGATTACATACAACATTCAGTAAAACTTCACCCAGAATCCAATTCCAAGTCTCGTGGATTACATACAACCTTCAGTAAAACTTCACCCAGAATCCAATTCCGAGTCTAGTGGATTACATACAACCATCATTAAAACTTCACCCAGAATCCAATTCCGAGTCTAGTGGATTACATACAACCATCATTAAAAATTCACCCAGAATCCAATTCCAAGTCTCGTGGATTACATACAACCTTCAGTAAAACTTCACCCAGAATACAATTCCAAGTCTCGTGGATTACATACAACATTCAGTAAAACTTCACCCAGAATCCAATTCCAAGTCGAGTGGATTACATACAACCTTCATTAAAAATTCACCCAGAATCCAATTCCAAGTCTTGTGGATTACATACAACCTTCAGTAAAACTTCACACAGAATCCAATTCCAAGTCTCGTGGATTACATACAACCGTCATTAAAAATTCGCCCAGAATCCAATTCCAAGTCGAGTGGATTACATACAACCTTCATTAAAAATTCACCCAGAATCCAATTCCAAGTCTTGTGGATTACATACAACCTTCAGTAAAACTTCACCCAGAATCCAATTCCAAGTCTAGTGGATTACATACAACCGTCATTAAAAATTCGCCCAGAATCCAATTCCAAGTCGAGTGGATTACATAAAACCGTCATTAAAATTCACCCAGAATCCAATTCCAAGTCGAGTGGATTACATACAACCGTCATTAAAAATTCACCCAGAATACAATTCCAAGTCTCGTGGATTACATACAACCTTCAGTAAAACTTCACCCAGAATCCAATACCAAGTCTCATGGATTACATACAACATTCAGTTAAACTTCACCCAGAATCAATTCCAAGTCTCATGGATTACATACAACCTTCAGTAAAACTTCACCCAGAATCCAATTCCGAGTCTAGTGGATTACATACAAACGTCATTAAAAATTCACCCAGAATCCAATACCAAGTCTCATGGATTACATACAACCTTCAGTAAAACTTCACCCAGAATCCAATACCAAGTCTCATGGATTACATACAACCTTCAGTAAAACTTCACCCAGAATCCAATTCCGAGTCTAGTGGATTACATACAACCTTCAGTCAAACTTCACCCAGAATCCAATTCCGAGTCTAGTGGATTACATACAACCTTCAGTCAAACTTCACCCAGAATCCAATTCCAAGTCTTGTGGATTACATACAACCTTCAGTAAAACTTCACACAGAATCCAATTCCAAGTCTCGTGGATTACATACAACCGTCATTAAAAATTCGCCCAGAATCCAATTCGAGTGGATTACATACAACCTTCATTAAAAATTCACCCAGAATCCAATTCCAAGTCTAGTGGATTACATACAACCTTCAGTCAAACTTCACCCAGAATCCAATTCCAAGTCTCGTGGATTACATACAACCTTTAGTAAAAATTCACCCAGAATCCAATTCCGAGTCCAGTGGATTAGATACAACCGTCATTAAAAATTCACCGAGAATCCAATTCCAAGTCTCGTGGATTACATACAACCGTCATTAAAAATTCACCCAGAATCCAATTCCAAGTCTTGTGGATTACATACAACCTTCAGTAAAACTTCACCCAGAATCCAATTCCAAGTCTCGTGGATTACATACAACCTTCAGTAAAACTTCACCCAGAATCCAATTCCGAGTCTAGTGGATTACATACAACCATCATTAAAAATTCACCCAGAATCCAATTCCAAGTCTCGTGGATTACATACAACCATCATTAAAAATTCACCCAGAATCCAATTCCAAGTCTCGTGGATTACATACAACCTTCAGTAAAACTTCACCCAGAATCCAATTCCAAGTCTAGTGGATTACATACAACCATCATTAAAAATTCACCCAGAATCCAATTCCAAGTCTCGTGGATTACATACAACCTTCAGTAAAACTTCACCCAGAATACAATTCCAAGTCTCGTGGATTACATACAACATTCAGTAAAACTTCACCCAGAATCCAATTCCAAGTCGAGTGGATTACATACAACCTTCATTAAAAATTCACCCAGAATCCAATTCCAAGTCTTGTGGATTACATACAACCTTCAGTAAAACTTCACACAGAATCCAATTCCAAGTCTCGTGGATTACATACAACCGTCATTAAAAATTCGCCCAGAATCCAATTCCAAGTCGAGTGGATTACATACAACCTTCATTAAAAATTCACCCAGAATCCAATTCCAAGTCTTGTGGATTACATACAACCTTCAGTAAAACTTCACCCAGAATCCAATTCCAAGTCTAGTGGATTACATACAACCGTCATTAAAAATTCGCCCAGAATCCAATTCCAAGTCGAGTGGATTACATAAAACCGTCATTAAAAATTCACCCAGAATCCAATTCCAAGTCGAGTGGATTACATACAACCGTCATTAAAAATTCACCCAGAATACAATTCCAAGTCTCGTGGATTACATACAACCTTCAGTAAAACTTCACCCAGAATCCAATACCAAGTCTCATGGATTACATACAACATTCAGTTAAACTTCACCCAGAATCCAATTCCAAGTCTCATGGATTACATACAACCTTCAGTAAAACTTCACCCAGAATCCAATTCCGAGTCTAGTGGATTACATACAAACGTCATTAAAAATTCACCCAGAATCCAATACCAAGTCTCATGGATTACATACAACCTTCAGTAAAACTTCACCCAGAATCCAATACCAAGTCTCATGGATTACATACAACCTTCAGTAAAACTTCACCCAGAATCCAATTCCGAGTCTAGTGGATTACATACAACCTTCAGTCAAACTTCACCCAGAATCCAATTCCGAGTCTAGTGGATTACATACAACCTTCAGTCAAACTTCACCCAGAATCCAATTCCAAGTCTTGTGGATTACATACAACCTTCAGTAAAACTTCACACAGAATCCAATTCCAAGTCTCGTGGATTACATACAACCGTCATTAAAAATTCGCCCAGAATCCAATTCGAGTGGATTACATACAACCTTCATTAAAAATTCACCCAGAATCCAATTCCAAGTCTAGTGGATTACATACAACCTTCAGTCAAACTTCACCCAGAATCCAATTCCAAGTCTCGTGGATTACATACAACCTTTAGTAAAAATTCACCCAGAATCCAATTCCGAGTCCAGTGGATTAGATACAACCGTCATTAAAAATTCACCCAGAATCCAATTCCAAGTCTCGTGAATTACATACAACAGTCATTAAAAATTCACCCAGAATCCAATTCCAAGTCTCGTGGATTACATACAACCTTCAGTAAAACTTCACCGAGAATCCAATTCCAAGTCTCGTGGATTACATACAACCGTCATTAAAAATTCACCCAGAATCCAATTCCAAGTCTTGTGGATTACATACAACCTTCAGTAAAACTTCACCCAGAATCCAATTCCAAGTCTCGTGGATTACATACAACCTTCAGTAAAACTTCACCCAGAATCCAATTCCGAGTCTAGTGGATTACATACAACCATCATTAAAAATTCACCCAGAATCCAATTCCAAGTCTCGTGGATTACATACAACCATCATTAAAAATTCACCCAGAATCCAATTCCAAGTCTCGTGGATTACATACAACCTTCAGTAAAACTTCACCCAGAATCCAATTCCAAGTCTAGTGGATTACATACAACCATCATTAAAAATTCACCCAGAATCCAATTCCAAGTCTCGTGGATTACATACAACCTTCAGTAAAACTTCACCCAGAATACAATTCCAAGTCTCGTGGATTACATACAACATTCAGTAAAACTTCACCCAGAATCCAATTCCAAGTCGAGTGGATTACATACAACCTTCATTAAAAATTCACCCAGAATCCAATTCCAAGTCTTGTGGATTACATACAACCTTCAGTAAAACTTCACACAGAATCCAATTCCAAGTCTCGTGGATTACATACAACCGTCATTAAAAATTCGCCCAGAATCCAATTCCAAGTCGAGTGGATTACATACAACCTTCATTAAAAATTCACCCAGAATCCAATTCCAAGTCTTGTGGATTACATACAACCTTCAGTAAAACTTCACCCAGAATCCAATTCCAAGTCTAGTGGATTACATACAACCGTCATTAAAAATTCGCCCAGAATCCAATTCCAAGTCGAGTGGATTACATACAACCTTCATTAAAAATTCACCCAGAACCAATTCCAAGTCTTGTGGATTACATACAACCTTCAGTAAAACTTCACCCAGAATCCAATTCCAAGTCTAGTGGATTACATAAAACCGTCATTAAAAATTCACCCAGAATCCAATTCCAAGTCGAGTGGATTACATACAACCGTCATTAAAAATTCACCCAGAATACAATTCCAAGTCTCGTGGATTACATACAACCTTCAGTAAAACTTCACCCAGAATCCAATACCAAGTCTCATGGATTACATACAACATTCAGTTAAACTTCACCCAGAATCCAATTCCAAGTCTCATGGATTACATACAACCTTCAGTAAAACTTCACCCAGAATCCAATTCCGAGTCTAGTGGATTACATACAAACGTCATTAAAAATTCACCCAGAATCCAATACCAAGTCTCATGGATTACATACAACCTTCAGTAAAACTTCACCCAGAATCCAATACCAAGTCTCATGGATTACATACAACCTTCAGTAAAACTTCACCCAGAATCCAATTCCGAGTCTAGTGGATTACATACAACCGTCATTAAAAATTCACCCAGAATCCAATACTAAGTCTCGTGGATTACATACAACCTTCAGTAAAACTTCACCCAGAATCCAATTCCGAGTCTAGTGGATTACATACAACCTTCAGTCAAACTTCACCCAGAATCCAATTCCAAGTCTTGTGGATTACATACAACCTTCAGGAAAACTTCACCCAGAATCCAATTCCAAGTCTAGTGGATTACATACAACCTTCAGTAAAACTTCACCCAGAATCCAATTCCAAGTCTAGTGGATTACATACAACCGTCATTAAAAATTCACCCAGAATCCAATTCCAAGTCTCGTGGATTACATACAACCTTCAGGAAAACTTCACCTTGAATCCAAGTCCAAGTCTCGTGGATTACATACAACAGTCATTAAAAATTCGCCCAGAATCCAATTCCAAGTCTAGTGGATTACATACAACCGTCATTAAAAATTCGCCCAGAATCCAATTCCAAGTGTAGTGGATTACATACAACCATCATTAAAAATTCACCCAGAATCCAATTCCAAGTCGAGTGGATTACATACAACCGTCATTAAAAATTCACCCAGAATCCAATTCCAAGTCTAGTGGATTACATACAACCTTCAGTAAAACTTCACCCAGAATCAAATTCCGAGTCTAGTGGATTACATACAACCGTCATTAAAAATTCACCCAGAATACAATTCAAAGTCTCGTGGATTACATACAACCTTCAGTAAAACTTCACCCAGAATCCAATTCCGAGTCTAGTGGATTACATACAACCGTCATTAAAAAATTCACCCAGAATCCAATTCCAAGTCTCGTGGATTACATACAACCTTCTGTAAAACTTCACCCAGAATCCAATTCCAAGTCAAGTGGATAACATAAAACCTTCAGTAAAACTTCACCGAGAATCCAATTCCAAGTCTCGTGGATTACATAAAACCTTCAGCAAAAATTCACGCAGAATCCAATTCCAAGTCTAGTGGATTACATACAACCTTCAGTAAAACTTCACCCAGAATCCAATTCCAAGTCTCGTGGATTACATACTACCTTCAGTAAAACTTCACCCAGAATCAAATTCCAAGTCGAGTGGATTACATACAACATTGAGTCAAACTTCACCCAGAATCCAATTCCAAGTCTCGTGGATTACATACAACCTTCAGTCAAACTTCACCCAGAATCCAATTCCAAGTCTTGTGGATTACATACAACCGTCATTAAAAATTCACCCAGAATCCAATTCCAAGTCTAGTGGATTACATACAACCTTCAGTAAAACTTCACCCAGAATCAAATTCCGAGTCTAGTGGATTACATACAACCGTCATTAAAAATTCACCCAGAATACAATTCAAAGTCTCGTGGATTACATACAACCTTCAGTAAAACTTCACCCAGAATCCAATTCCGAGTCTAGTGGATTACATACAACCGTCATTAAAAAATTCACCCAGAATCCAATTCCAAGTCTCGTGGATTACATACAACCTTCTGTAAAACTTCACCCAGAATCCAATTCCAAGTCAAGTGGATAACATAAAACCTTCAGTAAAACTTCACCGAGAATCCAATTCCAAGTCTCGTGGATTACATAAAACCTTCAGCAAAAATTCACGCAGAATCCAATTCCAAGTCTAGTGGATTACATACAACCTTCAGTAAAACTTCACCCAGAATCCAATTCCAAGTCTCGTGGATTACATACTACCTTCAGTAAAACTTCACCCAGAATCAAATTCCAAGTCGAGTGGATTACATACAACATTGAGTCAAACTTCACCCAGAATCCAATTCCAAGTCTCGTGGATTACATACAACCTTCAGTCAAACTTCACCCAGAATCCAATTCCAAGTCTTGTGGATTACATACAACCGTCATTAAAAATTCACCCAGAATCCAATTCCAAGTCTCGTGGATTACATACAACCTTCAGTAAAAAATTCATCCAGAATCCAATTCGAAATCTGGTGGTGCTCCAAAACTGCCTGTACTGTAGTGAAACGTCAAAAGAACACAAAACGTTCATTAGTACATGTACAGTATATAGATGGACATGATGAATATACTGTATATATGTGGGATGATAGACTCTGGGATGCGCGTTAATTATTAAATGCGTAAGCATGCGATGCTTTCAACCTGGAGCCAACACACGTGAACGAACCACCCTTTATACCTTTCCTGCAGTGTGTTGTGCTGTTCCAACAGTGTCTCAATCAATCAGGTTTTACTGCCATTTTCTCTGCCGTTTTACACAGGTCCAGCACAGATCTACGAAATGAGAAAAGAGAAAAGAGGATCCTGACACGTTCACACTGTGTTACAAGTTTGCGTCAAATCATCAAACTGTTAGAAACGTCATCACGTAGCATGAAGTCATAATCTTTTAAAGGGCTGAAATTTGGGGTTTAAAGGGGTGTATGGGGTGCTTTCTCAAAACTGTGACCCCCCCACAAAATTTGGGACTTTCAAAATGACGTAACCCACCCCAGAATGCTCGGCGTGCATGCACAGAAGCTCCAAGCAATGGTGATCTTAGAAGCATATGAACTTCTATCGTGCATGCCAGATAAGGATTGTTTGCTAAAATGTCTCAAAAAGCATCTAAAATAACCCGAAAAATACTTAGGGAAAATACCTGAGAGAAAGCTGTGGTGTGTGACTTGTGTACCTGCACAGCAAAAGAGTTCTGGATTGGGTTCTTTTGAGCACCGATGGGAAGGTCATATCTGGGGGCTTATGAATGCACAGGCTAAGTTTAAAATCAACTTTTAAAATAATGAGATTTACTATTAATCATGTCGGAGGGGAAGCCCAGTGTTTGAGGTGGCTGGCTTAAGATCGTAGGGTCTTGATTTTGAGCCCCTGGTGACCAGTCAAAATAACGCCAGGTGAGTTGACTCAGCCTGTCATCCGTCCGAGGTTAGAAAAATGAGTACCCGCTGACTGGGGAAATAAGCCATTCGAGTATCCTGCATCTGAGTGGCGATCCATCCAGAATTGTACTCCTGAACCAAATGAAACTGCCTCGGCAGCCCTGTGCGCATCACGTCGTGAAAGGAGTAGTGGTTATTACTAACAGTATTATGTTGGAGGAAGGCAGGAGCTCTGAGGGATATTCGAAATAGATATTGTTGGTTTGGTTCCAGGGCCACAAGAGAAATTATACTAGATTTTTACATCTTTTGCTAAAAGGAGAAGCGTTGTGTGTGTGCCCAACCGCTTCTGTTTAACAGAAAATGGTAGGAATGTGACTCCTCATCCACAGATATTTCTCGTATCTAATGTATAAAAATATATATACCATCAGAGATGGGGAATCCCCCACCATTGAAAAATAATTGAAATCAGTTAAGCGGTTTTCCATTTATTACAAAAAACATTTTTTTCAAGATGGCTGCCCGTCGGCCATCTTGTTTTCAAGATGGTCAGCCATATTGGATCCGGCCACGCCCAAAATCAACCGCCATTGAAAAATAATTGAAATCAGTTAAGTGATTTTCCATTTATTACAAAAAACATTTTTTTCAAGATGGCCGCCCGTCGGCCATCTTGTTTTCAAGATGGTCAACCATCTTGGATCCGGCCACGCCCAAAATCAACCGCCATTGAAAAATAATTGAAATCAGACAAGCGGTTTTCCATTTATTACAAAAAAAACATTTTTTTCAAGATGGCCACCCGTCGGCCATCTTGTTTTCAAGATGGTCAGCCATCTTGGATCCGGCCAAGCCCAAAATCAACCGCCATTGAAAAATAATTGAAATCAGATAAGCGGTTTTCCATTTATTACAAAAAAAAAATTTCAAGATGGCTGCCCCAGTCGGCCATCTTGGATCCGGCTCCGCCGAAAATCAATAGCGTTCTTCCTTTTCAGGTGGTACATGTGTGACCCAAATTTCAAATCGATATGGCGAACAGTTTATGAGTTATCACACTCACAGCTATAAATGGTGACGCCCGGACGGATGCCGGATGGACAGCCGGACGACCTGGGTGACAACAATATCCCCCTTCCGCCACGCGGCGGGGATAAAAAAGCAAGTTTGTTTGTTCGTTTATGCATTTAGACACTGCAGGAACCAAATGTTACCAGACTTTGCATGGCTTCCTCTTTCATCCAGAGGACACAAGCACCATTCAGCTAGTTCCATCCAGAGCAAGATTTGGATCAAAAAAAAAAAAAATTAAAAATTCAAATCACATAGTTGACCTTCGGGCCTCGATAATGTCTTGTGCTTATACACTGCCTGGAGTTTTCCTGGGAGCGATCGAGTAATACGTCTTGTGAAGATCATATTGTTGCGGTTCTGCGAAGCCAGCACTCCCCCGAGACAATGGCACACAACATAGAGCAGTCCCGAGAGAGTTATTTCATTAGTATTCGTTTCAGACAACCCTTCCCTTATGTCTCATGGGTTTATGGGATGGAATGCATTGCGTGAGCTTTTAGGCAGGTCTTTATTCACATATCTTTTACTTATTTTACTTTGCACACATGACCAAAGTATCATGCAGGCATGCACACATAACAACAGGTAGCTCATTTGCATATGCATGCCATTTCGCATTCAAACCTTGCACCATTACCCAATTCAACTTTCTCCAGATTCAAACCACAATGCAACAACATTTGTCCAACCACTACAATGCCTCCCTGAAAATCCCCACTTCCTATAATGGGAGTCTGGAGGGAGGGAGGTGGGGTGGAAGAAGGCAGGGGATGGTATGAGATGAAGGAGGGGAGGAGTCAGAAGGAGGGAGGAGGGAGGGGAAGATGTGGGAGAAGGGACCCGGCATTGCCCAGCAATGCAGGGCACCCCAGTTGGTTATAAATAAATATGACTATCATAACCCGCGCTTTGCGCGACATGTTGGGGTGGGTGTGTTTGAGAAAGGAACTAATGCAGAGTATCAGTAGTAATTTCACTTTAATGCAGTAAGTGGAATACGATTTCACTGTTTCATAACCATTTTATTTACTTTTTTTTGTACCATGCATCTCATATGGTCTTTGAGATAATGTAAGCCGAATATCACGTTACTCGAGTGCAGAACAAAGTCGAAGATAGCGCGACACGAAACCACAAACTCGGAAATAATATATAAGATTGGGGAAGAGGATTTAGGGTGTGATTTAGTTGTAAGTTCACATTTAGGTCTATCTGCCCTCCCCCCCCCCAACTACCCACCTTTATCACCCCACCCTCTCACCCCTAACACTTTTGTTAACACCACCACTAATTTCCCCCAACACACACACACACTTTTCATTCCTGGAACCATACCCCTGTCCTTTAATCATATTATATTTTTTTGGGTTCAGGGGTCACGCATTTGCGATGGGAGTATTCGGAACCAGTTTCTGGCCGATGTTCCTGGAGCCGACGAGCCACAAATAACTCTGTAGCACGATGAGTTGCTGAGCAACAACAGACACCGTGAGATGCTCAATTTAGTTTGGGTCCCGCATCTAACGCTGCTTTACCTTTCCGGCAAATTAGTCACCCCACATAAGGGCTGTGCTTTCCAGCGCTCAACTGTTACCAATTAGAACGGCCGAGCAATACCGTTAGTGGAACACTGGCTACTATCGAACCATAACGAAACAGTAGGGCAGAACTCCCATTCATTATTTACACACTATGTTCAAACCAATGGAAAGAGATGGTTGAGCTGTTTGGAAAATGGTTTATAAATGTTTTGGCAAAGGCACGTATTTACACGCAGGCAGTGTCACACAAGAGAGCTCTTACCCATAAGCACATCAGCCCTCTTAGTCTGTCAACGTGTTACGATTTCACACACAGAAGGTGCCTCAATCCTTCCGGGGGAAATGAGATAAGGGAAAGGGAAAAAGGGAAAGGGAAAAAGGGAAAGGGAAAAAGGGAAAGGGAAAAAGGGAAAGGGAAAAAGGGAAAGGGAAAAAGGGAAAGGGAAAAAGGGAAAGGGAAAAAGGGAAAGGGAAAAGGGAAAGGGAAAAAGGGAAAGGGAAAAAGGAAAGGAAAAAGGGAAAGGGAAAAGGAAAGGGAAAGGGAAAAAGGGAAAGGGAAAGGGAAAAAGGGAAAGGGAAAGGGAAAAAGGGAAAGGGAAAGGGAAAAAGGGAAAGGGAAAGGGAAAAACGGAAAGGGAAAGGGAAAAAGGGAAAGGGAAAGGGAAAAAGGGAAAGGGAAAAAGGGAAAGGGAAAAAGGGAAAGGGAAAAAGGGAAAGGGAAAAAGGGAAAGGGAAAAAGGGAAAGGGAAAAAGGGAAAGGGAAAAAGGGAAAGGGAAAAAGGGAAAGGGAAAAAGGGAAAGGGAAAAAGGGAAAGGGAAAAAGGAAAGGGAAAAAGGGAAAGGGAAAAAGGGAAAGGGAAAAAGGGAAAGGGAAAAAGGGAAAGGGAAAAAGGAAAGGGAAAAGGGAAAGGGAAAAAGGGAAAGGGAAAAAGGAAAGGGAAAAAGGGAAAGGGAAAAAGGGAAAGGGAAAAAGGGAAAGGGAAAAAGGGAAAGGGAAAAAGGGAAAGGGAAAAAGGGAAAGGGAAAAAGGGAAAGGGAAAAAGGGAAAGGGAAAAAGGAAAGGGAAAAGGGAAAGGGAAAAAGGGAAAGGGAAAAAGGGAAAGGGAAAAAGGGAAAGGGAAAAAGGGAAAGGGAAAAAGGGAAAGGGAAAAAGGGAAAGGGAAAAAGGGAAAGGGAAAAAGGAAAGGGAAAAAGGAAAGGGAAAAAGGGAAAGGGAAAAAGGGAAAGGGAAAAAGGGAAAGGGAAAAAGGGAAAGGGAAAAAGGGAAAGGGAAAAGGGAAAGGGAAAAAGGGAAAGGGAAAAAGGGAAAGGGAAAAAGGGAAAGGGAAAAAGGAAAGGGAAAAAGGGAAAGGGAAAAAGGGAAAGGGAAAAAGGAAAGGGAAAAGGGAAAGGGAAAGGGAAAGGGAAAGGGAAAGGGAAAGGGAAAGGGAAAGAGAGAGAGAGAGAGAGAGAGAGAGAGAGAGAGAGAGAGAGAGAGAGAGAGAGAGAGAGAGAGAGAGAGAGAGAGAGAGAGAGAGAGATATGTCTGTTGCATGTAAAGCTCTTCCATGAGCCTTGACTTTGTAAACAAAAAGCATTCACTTTGTGGCTCCAGGAGATCCATGCCAGCATCTAAGTTAACTCTGCAACAAACCAAATAACCAGTTATTCACCTGTCTCCAAGAGCATGCATGCATCTAGCGATATTGAACATTTTTTTAAACCATCGTAAAACAAAAATCAGCAAAAAGTGTGAAGAGCACATCAGGTGCAAAATACTGCAGAGTTCCCTCCCTGCCCACCATAAAGCCTCCTAGTTACATGTTCAGGATCCTGATCGTGCACACCATTGGGCTCTCTGGCTGATGGTATCGTGGACAAATTCAACTGAAATATTTAGTTATGAACAAAGAGAATGGGGAGCATGTATATAGATGAGATTGTGTGTGTGGAGGTGGGAGGATGATGTTTTCCCACCTTTCTTTGGCCATCACATATCTTGTTCCACCTTAGTCTACTTCAGAGATAATGGTAAAAATAAACGAAACAAGAAATAGGAAGGCTATTATATCAATCAGCTTGTGGAATCATGTTCAGAAGGAACTTTCCTTGCTAGGAAGTCTTTGCGAGTGCAAAGTGGTACAAAATCTCCTGTTAAAACTCTGGCTCGGCTGAGTTTACTTTAGTTGTGGAATCATGCTAATATTAGTTTATTCGCTGGCACCACATATCAATGAGCACCATGTTGTGATTAATGCGAGCTGCAGATCCTGCACTGCATGTGCACCGACCACATATAATAAATAGCCTCACAAATCTCGGCCCAATAAAAGGGATAAAATGTCCAAAATAAGCACTAACTTTCCCCCGTGACTTTTATAAATTAACGGCTATATGAAGTATAGAAATTAGTGGAGTGTAAATCTCTTGCGATAGAGATATCCACAGGGCATTAGCCTGGACCACGACCTCAAGGGAACAGTGCGCAGTACTCACATGGATGTTCATAAGCTCATACCAGCTTGAGTCCAAGACAGCACTGTTTCTGCCTCAACGACCTCATGAGCAAGACAAAAGAAATTCATATTAAACTTGTAGGGAAAAAGTCAACCTTGACTTAAAGCCAAAGGACACCGTGACTGCAATGGTAATTAAAGCAGAAAAAAAAAAAAACTTTACTGGCACAGATAGAAAGAAGTGAAGGTAAACAAAAAATATACATCAGAAATAGAATAAAGAAGTTGGAAAACAAGTAAAGAAAGAAAACAAGTAAAGAAACAAGAAGGGCACTCGGTAGAGCGCAGACCTCGGCCACGTAATGCCTGACCCACGAGAACATATCAGGCCCAATAAATTTTTGAAATATCATGCTATACAATACGACATCGTTTTTGGCCCGATCTCTCAGTGGTGAAGAATCAATTTTAAAATCAAATTATTCTCGTTTCCAGATCTTCACCAAAATCTAATCAATTTGTGATTGCGACACACCCAACCTGTCCACCAACTTTCGTCCGAATCCGTCCACAACTTTTTGAGATATCGTGCTATATATCGTTTTAGGCCCCATCTCTCAATGGTGAAGAATCACTTTAAAAATTCTGGTAGTCAGATCCAGATCTTCACCAAAATCTCATCAGTTCGTCCTTGTCACACACCCAACATGCCCACAAAATTTCATCCGGATCCGTCCACAACTTTTTTGAGATATCCTGTACACAAACAAACTAACAAAGAGACAGAAAGAGGTGAAAACATAACCTCCTTCACCTTCAGTGCCAGAGGTAAAAAGCAGAAAGAAGAGAGAAGAAAGACCAGCAAAGATGAGTGTGCTTCCATCACATTCTTGCAGCAGCTACGAGATCACGGTCATGTCTGACACACTATTGGATCATCACCGTGATGACTATCAATAGCTATCACCGGATTAAAGTCACACAGCTATAACTAGTGATTAAACCAGATCAGGAATGTATTCTTGTTACAATAAATTATCACTTAGCATTTACAAAAGTGAACAAGTCTTGCAATGCACGACTATTTATATAAGAGGTCTTTTCTTGAACACAGAGAATTACAGAATGAAGAATTGCAAAATGATAAAGAAAACCATTACTGAGTACTTAAAAATCATTCCGGGGAATATCACTACAAATGAGCTGCAAGGCGAGGCTGTCAGAGGTTCAGTGAAGATTTTGAAAAGAGCCCCAGGAACGAGGCTATAACGAAAAAGGAGCTGGAGATTTTGAGTTCTGGGAGAACTTCCTCCCACCTCCTGAAACCCACAAATGGAGATAACCAACAAGACCGAATAGTCTTGCGGGTGAAGGTTAGTGCAGTTGATCTGTGTCAGCGGACAGGAAGAACAACAGGTGAAATCAACAGAACATTGATTGAGGTATACTAACAGCTATGAGAAGCAAGGAGATGCTGACATTTCAGGCATTAACCCTTCATCAGAGCAAAAAAGGAATTACACCTTGTTTTCATGTTGTTGCACAGTTTGTCAGTGTACAATTGTGGAATATCATTTGAAATATTCTGCATTCGTCCACAGAACACAGCAAAGATGCTTGATCATCGTTTGATCTTTTCCCACGCAAACCCCAAGTCATAGTCATTGTCGGGGGTATCCTTTCATCTTCGTGAAACAATGGATATGCAACAATATTGGGGATGAGAGTTTCTTGCACTGCATTTTTGCCATGACCGAAAAATTCAATTTGTAAATGACAGAGCCTGCTGCAAGTGCTGCATCTTTAGTCTATTGTTGAATGGTCCTGAGTGGAAT
>NC_140962.1:46599125-46616625 GCF_056783735.1 Eptatretus burgeri
AGAGTCCCGATGGCGACACCGCCGGGCCCGCCTGCGTTGCAAGCCTCGAGGTGCGGCTTGTGTGCGAGTGACGTCACCGGGGATCAAGCGGCACAAAGGCCATGTGAATAGCGCACGGTGCTCCATATGGTGGATGGCTCGAAAGCGAGCACTTGGCGTGATCAACAGGGTAAGTTTACGCTTTAAATTATCGGCCAAACGGAAGGGACGAGCAAATTGCAAACAGCCACCCTGGCGATGCAAGGCCTATCAAGCCTTGCTAAGCGTACACGGACTCCGGCCAGAATGTTGTGGGCAAAGGAGCACTAGTTTAGGGGAGGAGTTTAGCATTAGATAGACCAGCCTCGTGAGGGTATGAGTAGTCCTCCATGGGGCCTGGTAACACGAGTTCGGGAGTTAGAAATGGATTGGAGACTTGGACAGACATGGTATGTGTAGTGGGGACATAGATTAGCGAAGTATAATTAAATGGAACGTGCATTAGAGTAAGGGATGATGGGGAACACGAATTAGTTAGGGGGACGTAGTTGTTAGAATGTGTTGCAAAAAAAATAAAAAGAGAAGAAAGAAACATGAGTGAACGTGGGTCAACGGGCCCGAGTGTGAGTGGAGTGAATGTGGAATGCATGGTGCGAACGAATGATTGGGGGGAGGAGTGAATTCCACCCAAGGGAACTTGGGGTTAGTGTAATGTTCGTTCGTGGGTTAGTTAAATTAACCAATCGGATGTCGTTTTGTTGTTGGTGTTGAATGAAGGCACGAAACCTTTTTTGTAGGGTGCAGGAGTCTATTGATCGGCTGGGAGCGTGGCTGTTGAAATGTGCGCACTGAGTGGAAGGCACCCCCCCCCCCCCGGGCACCAAAATAGTCGGCCAGAGTTGGCCACCGGTCCAAGGGACCGAGTTAGTGTCATGGGCACGGGCAGCCCACAAAAACGGGCACCAAAATGCCACGTGGGCATCGACGGGGAAGATGCCAGGAAGGGCATTCATAAGGAGTAGGTAGGCTCAGAGACACCCTCAGCAACCCGGAGGTACCGTAGTTCGAGTTCGGCAGATGGGTATCCCTGCCAATGGAGCCACGCTGCCCAGCCACGGAATTGTGCAAGAGCATGAGAGAAAATTTGTGGGCCAGGCCCAAATTAATAACAAACACCAAACAGGCAACAGGAATCGTGGTTGCTGGAACCGATAGTTTAACGAGACAGGCGTGTTGAAAAGCCCCGGGGATAGATTAACGTTCAATAAATACTAGGATAGATAGGAAACGTGGACCCCTTCGCACCATCCATCCCTTCGCTGTTTGTAGGCCGCTGGACCCATCATAGGAAATTGCTGAAATCTGAGGGAGTTGTTCTGAGGTTGCATTGGGCCTCGAGACAGATACACTCGTCTCTTCCTCAATCCCCTCAAAAAGGATCTTAGGGATTGGGGATAGACAGTTTGGACAGGTTAGCCGGACAAAGACAATAAAGGGGCTTGGGACACATGTAATTATAAAAAAATAAATAAATAAATAAATAAGTAATTAATAAAAAAAGTCTAAATTTCGATTTTTTCTGTTGCAAGCTAATTGGGGGTGGGTATGGACAAGGACAAGCAAAGGCGATAGGTTGGGGGGAGACCGTAGGGTAGGTCCGAGCCCGTTTTCAGACCGGCCGACGCCACCACACTCCCTCCACAACCTCAAGACACCAGACCGAGGCTGGCCAGCTTCATGTGACGACCTCCTCTTGTACTGCATCTTGCCTGGTCTGCGTTTGCCATGCATTGCCTGCCTTTGCCTTGCGTCCAGACCTGCCATGCCTTTGTTTGCATTCCCATGTCACAACCTTCACCATGTGCTCCAGGACCATCTCTGAACATGTTTTGCAAGGACTGCCCTGCAGGCAACCGCATTCCCGTGGACTGCATTTGAGCAGCCCGGATATCTCCTTGTTGTTGCATGAAGACCAGTTCAAATGGACCGGGGACTGCACTGAGCAGCCCGGAGAACTTGTTGCATAAAGGCCAGTTCAAATGGCCTGTGAGATGGCGTATGGCCTGCCGTGTTTGGGTGATTGCCTTCAGCAGCCAGGAACAAAAAGAAAAAAAGAAGAAGAATTCAACGACAATCAAGGGACCTTTGAAAGCCCTAAAGACGTCTGACCATCAATGCCTGCTGTGCACTCACCCACAAATGTTAACTTTGCTGTGTTTTCTCTCCTCAAGTCACAGGTCCTGAGCCATGGTCGTGTAAATATTAGGACTGTACGTAATTTTAACCCACCTGTTGTTTGTTTAGCGCTGGCAATGTAGTTACGTTGTCCGAGTGAGTCTGCTCGTTTAGTTACGCAATGCACTAGGTTATTTATTTTTGGGACATGTATTCAAAATGTCGCACTCAGGGATCCATAGGTAAAACATACTGGGGGAAAACCTACACCTGCATGCCACACGAATATTAACGACTCGGGTCGAGTCTATAAAAAGGGAGGGGGGTAGTGTTACAGATCTGGAAGTCATAAGCATTCAACATACAGATGTCCCAAAAGTCAATTATGTCGTTAAGTATGTGTGTAGTCAGATCCCCTTCCTTTTGTCTAGTGGGAGAATCAAAGGCCTGCGTTGCGATTTCTTTTAGTTAGGTTATTACATTTAACAAGCCATCGAACAACCATCCCATCTGCATGAACTCTCAGCCCATTACGATCCACGGTACCATCGCGCTTGCAGTCCTCGGTTCGCGGGCCACAGCGCACCTTTACCTGAGACGGATTCCCGAGGATGTTCGAGGCAGTTTCACCACCATGACCTTTCTCGAACACGCGCGAAGGGAGGATCAGCTTTCTCCAAACAAGGCCAAAACCCCGCCCCGGAAAGGTATGCCGTGGGACCCTGTCCAATCAAAGGCGGACAGCGAGGTGTGTTCACCAAGGCCCTCCCCGCTGAGGGAGGTCCAAAAATTCCAGTCTTTTTGGTGGGTCTTTTGTGGAGAGTTTGGGAGGGTTGTTGCTGTCACAAAAGGGTTTTTTGCTGTTATGAAGGTCATCGAGGCGGCGAACGTGTCTCTGCTGGCCCTCTACAAGGAAGGAAAGGGCGACTCCGACCCCCCCTCCGTGGACCCCGCGACACCACCCAAGCTCCGCCACAAACCTGGAGTCCCACACCTGTGACCGGGGACCAAACCACCGACCATTGTCAGGTGCCGCAGCACGGAGTACCCCCTTTCTCCGACGGCCAGGTACCCAACCGAACTCTGACCCCCAGCTTGTCTCTCTCCTCAGCTGCGAGGGTCCAACAAAGAACTCTGGGTTTATTTTCATTTGTGTGTGTGTGTCTGCGTGTGGGCCCGTCTTTAAGTAGAACTGAATAAGTGTTTTTGGATCATTGCAAATACTTCTTGCATATTCGCGTTAAGTCTTGCTTTGTGTCTTCATTTACTGCAAATAAAACTTGTTAGAAATGTTCCCAGTTCGTTTCCGTCCCTTCTTGAATTGGTCCAGCATGGTATGGATCTGAGTTTCGGCGGGGTTTTATCCCCGATAATTAATTCGTTCATTCCAGCCGGCACGGCTTTGGCAGTTTCCGCTCGGCTGCACCCGAACCGGAGTTGGTAGTCGGTAGTTGGAACTCTACCGCATTCGGTAGAGTGACCCGGTTCAAGCAAGACGTGCCGAGGGCGTGGTTTCCCCAGTAGTCGAAATTGCGTAGTTAATTAGGTAAATTGGTTGTAGACGAATATATCCTATGCTACACGGTTGAAATATTGGCGACCACGGTTGGTTAAACGACCCGCCGGCTCGGAGTTATCCGAGCGATGGCCTACAATTCCGGGGAGTTTGGTGGGAGACGACGTAAGCTTTCCCCACCTCGTGGTCATTCTCGCTACCTACCCCCGGCCCACAACAGTATGATTACATGTAAATTTTACATTGAATGATGCACATAAGGTACGCACATTTCTGTGAAGATTGCCATCAGAAGTTTTATGTTGTTGGTCGACATGTTATTGGTCTATACTTGTGAGGTTGTTGAATCGAAAAATCGAAAAAAAAAACAATACTGTCAGACTGTTTAGTGTGATTGACTGTCTATGTTTTACTTGATCATTCTGTGTTGTCTTCGTGTTCCATAAGATGTTTTTTTCTTCCGTTGCTGGGATGTGGTTATGTTATTCTATTGTTGCTACAGAAACACAGCACAGCCGAAATGGAGAGAATTTATTACTGTGTCTGAAATTTCTGAGTGGTGAAATCTGCTGCATTTGAGAAATTCTCTTTCAACACAATAAAGACAAATTAATAATCATGTCTCACCTTATGCATGTGCACATGTTATGAAGGATCATGATGTCAAGAACATTGGAAGTGATTGAAGAAGGAAGGATTGGATGTATGTAGGAAAAAGCATCAGATACTGGTTCTAAGCTATTATTGCAGAGTTCAGTAATCTTTGAGCTTTTGCTGCTTACATATATGTGCAGTAAATTTTGGTGCTGATTGATCTTTACAAAAATCTACCATCAGGAATTGTGTGTATTCTACTGCCCATGAACTAGCTCTCCACTCAAAATAAAGAAAATTCAGCTGTGAAAACGCACACAAGCGGGGTGAACCAAAAAGAACCAACATTTCCCCCTGCAGGGATAAAACGGTGCCGATTCTCTTCCACTTTGCATGTTTTGAAGAAATAAATAGGCTCTCCAGAAAACATGCCCAAATGATGATAGGAAAGAGAAAACAAATATTCCATAAAACTTTTGCCAAGAGCCAGTGAAAGCAAGCACTCGTAAGTACAGTTTGTGCACAAGAAATATGTAATGTAAATGTTCCTTGTATCAGGACTCATCTATCTCCACTATTTAATGTTGTCCAAATTGTTGCTGCAATAACACGACATCAGCAGGATACCTCAGGGTGAAAGCATGCTCTCCCTAAAGCTGTCCAGCCTGGGTTGAAATCCCAAAATAATATCCATCCATCCATGAGGACCATACTCTGTGCAGAGTGTTGGTGCTGCCTAAGCAGTCTCCTTAGCTATTGGGCACAATCCTGGATGAGTCACCACTCCAACACAGGATACCAACAAACTGGCACTCATTTTGCCAACCTCAGAAGGATGACAGGCAGAGTCAATCCCACCTGGTATTAAGTCAACAGCCAAGGGGGATTTGAACTCAGGATTCTAGGATCCCAAGGCCACCACCCTAACCATTAAGCCAACACCAGGCATATAAAATAATACGATCTGCCGACAAGTTCTCTCGTGATTTTCTGCAGATAGTATGTTGAATCAAAGGATACATTGTCGTTCCGAAGAGGACATTTAGCCTGCTGTCCTGTTTTCTGACACTTGGTTGTCGACGTTAAAGACCCCAAGCTGTTTTTCGTAATAGTGTCGATGAGGGAAATAATGGAGGCAACACCACTGTATAAAATTGAACTGGAATTTACAGCCAGGTGTTGTGAGCCCCTTTGACACTGGATTTTGGGAGTGCAAAGAGGTAAGATTGAGACAGCGTGTACTGGCTGAGCAAAATGGCGATGGACTCCAAGTCCCACCACACAGTGTATGAGGTGACGGATACAAACAAGGAACTTTGGCGCAGGAGGCCATTCAGCCAATCATGCCTGAACTGTGCCAACCCCACAAATCCCACTTCCATCAGCCATCCACACACAAGTTATGTTCAAGTCCAATCAACATCCCCATACCCCTCTATCTCTAATACATCCATGTACCAATCAAATTCCCATTCAAACGTATCTCCCGTCACCACTGCCACGACCTTTCTGGGGAGACCATTCCATGCAGTAACCACTCTCTGACTGAATGACTCCTGCCTTAAAACTGTCCAACCTCTCATCATATTTACCCTTATGCTATACCCCCTTGTCCTGTCATTATCCATTCTGCTGCGAAACTCCACTTCACTTATCTTGTCCACACCCTTCATTATCTTAAACATCTCCACCAGATCCCCTCACAATTGTCTCGTTTCCAATGTATAAAGTCCTGTCTCCTTCAAACGTTTCTCATAGCTTATTATAGCTCGCTCTGGGACCAATCTATCTGAGCCCAACACTGAACCCTCTCTATGTGCACTCAAAACTACAGAATAACCATGGATTTATGTCATCAACATAAACAAACATTGCATATAAAGAGGGAACAGTGGCAAATTATTTAACCATCCACAAAAGCATGCTACTTTGTGAGAGTACCCTAGTCAAAGCCCAAATTTCAGGTCCCAGGTTTGCAGCATTAGCTCGTCCCTTGTCGTCACAGTATTATCGTTCTATCAGGATATGGTGAATGATGTTCAGCGAGTAGCTCTGAAGCTACAATTGCAGGGTCAGTAATGTTGAGGTTGAATGTTCTTCTTTTGTAAAGGCCTCTCTCTGGATGTTTAAGCTCTACGGAGAGTTGAGAACCAATCATAAAGTAATGAATCACAGATACTGTAAAAAAGTTGGATTTTTTTTATCATTCGATACTGCCCAAGCCTTTGTAGCGATGTGAAAGATAACATTAAATGATCTCCGACCCCATTCCTTCGTGGGTGTATGGAAGTGCAATTCTAGGACCGCACAAAAAAAAAACAGAAAAAACAAAGATAATGCTATTTCTTCAAAATGATTAGAACAATTCCAGATACGCCTGCTAATATTTCATAATGAAGAAACGTGATCACATTGTTACGAGATACAAGCACACACACAAACATGTAATGGTCGGTTGCTAAATGCGTTCACTTTTTATCTGTTCATGCTTTTCAACAAAGGCGATCAGCTTGCAAGAGTAACATTTTTTGTATACGTGATCGAGGCTCGTGGAAGAGCTAGAGCAGAATGGAAGGGGAAAAATGGAAAAAGGAAAAAACGAACAGCAGAGTAGATGTGAGAGTGAGATCAAGGGGAGGAGGAGAAGGACACAAGGAGGTGAACAAGCTGCACACAGGCTGAGTGAAACACAGCAAGAAGGAGGGGAAAGTGGGGATAAAACAGAAAACGAAAAAAAAACAATCCACAACGAACAAACAAAAAATGAGAGAGAGGGAGGCAGAAAAAAAAATCATAATAACCTGGAAAAAGGGAGAGCTTGGGAATGGGGTCAGTTGGTGTTGAAGAGATCATGAGTGTGGATGGGGTTGGGAGGGGTGACCTGAGGTCATGCTGAACAGCAGTCTTGAAGCCCTGGAGGGAAGAATGGGACTGAATAGACTGGAAGTTGTTTCCACAGGCGAGAGAACAGAGGTACAGATTTTGGGAGTTTAACAAGAAGAGGGTTACTGGCACTATGTGCACCCTGCCAAAATCTGAGGACAGAGTCAAGAGAAGACAGAAGGTGCAAAACCAAAAAGGAGGTGGAAAATACAAAGATGGCCACCAACCTGCTGCGATGTGAGAGTGACTGGCCAAGCAAGACACTCAGCTTAGTTTGCATTCTTTTATTTACATTCCCAATACATAAATCTTCATGTTCAAGCTACAGGAATTGACTCGGAAAGATGGGAAAATATATATATATATATATATATACATATATATATATTATAAATAAAGTGTACAGTCAATATCTTTTGATTGACCATTTCTATCCCCCTGCTATCACTACATTTGAAGTACTACTGCAATCCATTATAAATATAATGCATTGTACTTTGAATATTTTGATTACTTAAATGAAACAATAAAATCACATTTAACTGGAATTATTTTTTCAATGAATAATGCAACATTGATGATTGTATGCGGAATCAATAATGATTCCGATACACTGTATAAAGTGAATGCGGAATCCAGTTATTGTCACAATTGTTTCTGCAAGATCTCTCTGGTTTCATCCACTTGTGGTTGGAATCTATGTCCTATAAAATACATATGGTGTACTTGATTTGCCCTTTCACCACTGAACATGCAAATATTAGACATTTCCCAACTGTATTTCCACCAGTAGGTGGCAACACTAACTAAAACGTGTTTGTGTTACATCGTTGCATCCACTTGGTCCAGGCCTATGTGAGCTATCAAAGATCTGAAGCTAATCTCTTACCAACCAGCTTTATTCTTCACGTGTTCAGGAAGGTCATTATCGTGCAGCTTCCCAGTCTGGCTGAAAGGTATCCAAGTCTGGCTCAAACAAAGGACCTTTGTTTTTCATCGCCCTATTTTCACATCCATCTGTGGGCCTGCACACATGATGAAGAATCACCTGACCTGTGAAATACCAGGATGAAAAGTTTGTAACGGATAAGATTTGAAACCAGGCTATACATCTTAGAGGCAGGTGTACATACCTCCAAGCCATTCCTCCAGCCTGGAGCTACTTAGATTGTGCAATAGTCTTTGAATTGATGGAAAGCTGCACTTGCTGGTCTGGCTGAAAGGTATTCTGGGCCAAAAAAAATGACTTTTGTATACAATGCCGAGGATCGTGAAGGAGCTACTGTAGAATGTGGAATTGTCTTTGCAGTGATGTAACGTAATTCATAAGTTATGTGTTTGTTTTATTTACCTTAGAGGAGAAACAAAAATAATTATCTTTTAATCCAGAGAAAACCTCATAAACAAGCAATTTTTCTTTATACCTTATTCAAAACTGGACACCTTGATGTCATGCTTATACTGCACCAATTGGTGGTTTTTATCGAAAGTCTCCTTGGAATGAAGAAACATTCAACAATGAGAACACAGCACAATGCTTCTTCCATTTTGACTAATTAGCTCTGCCACCAACGGTGGAGACAGCCTGGTGTTGGCTTAGTGGTTAGGGTGGTGGCTTGGGATCCCAGGGTCCTGAGTTCAAGCCCCGTTTGCTGCTGAATTAACACCAGGGGGTTGACTCAGCCTGTCATCCTTCCAAGGTCGTCGAAATGAGTACCAGTGTACTGGTCCCGGTGTATGCCCCGGTTAGAATAGGTGTACCATATCCCTGTGTGTCGTAAGAGGCGACCAGGGTTGGCGTCAGGAAGGGCATCCGGCCATAAAACATTGCCTCAAGAAAAAGCCCAACCCCTGCACAGCAGGGAAAAATGGCTGTAAAAACGGTCATTTTTATTACAACACCAGGGGGTTGACTCAGCCTGTCATTCTTCCGAGGTCGGCGAAATGAGCACCAATATACTGGTAATTGGAGCACTGCATCAGCAGCATAGCTGCGCCCCTAACCAATGATGCAACCAGCAGCCAAAAAGGAAGCACATGATGGGAACCGAAGGTGGATGGAGGTGATGTTTTCACCCCTATCTCTCTGTCTGTTTGTTTGTTTGTTTGTTTGTTTGTTTGTTTGTTTGTTTATTTGTGAACAAAACATCTCAAAAAGTTGTGGATGGATTTGGACAAAATTTGGTGGAAACCTTGGGTATGTCTGTGTCGGAGTGGTGACCCGTCCAGGATTGTGCCCAATAGCCAAGGAGACTGCGTAGGCAGCACCAACGCTCTGCAGAGTATGGTCCCAATCTCCTCCTCCTCCTCCTTGAGTATGTGACAAGGGTGAAATGATTAGATTTTTGGTGAAGCTCTGAATCCGCATCTGGATCCGAGAATATTTTAAGTGATTCTTCACCATTGAGTGATAGAGCTAAAACGATATATAACATGATATCTGAGATAGTTATGGATGGATTCGGCCGAAACTTGGTGGATGAGTTGGTTCGGTGACAATAACAAGCCGATTAAATATTAGTTCAGGTCCGAGTTCAGGTCCGAATCCAGAGCAGGCCTATCATTGGGATACAAATAGCCTGGTGTTGGCTTCGTGGTTAGGGTGGCAGCTTGGGATCCAAGGTAGGCCGGGGGCCAGTGGGACCTACCTTGCGATAATTTTTCACTGATACCACAGTGTTCATATATATATCCCACGTATCAGAAAAAAGATGTTCCCAGAAAAATAACTCATTTGCACTATGCTTTATAGGCCGGGGCCAGTGGGACCTACCTTGCACCCTCCCCCCCCCCCCCCAGCGACAATTTTTCACATATTGTATATATATATATATATATATATATATATATATATATATATATATATATATATATATATATATATATCCCAAGTATCAGAAAAAAACATGTTCCAAGAAAAATAACTCATTTGGACTATGCTTTATGAAGCTGTTTCCATGGCAACCAATCAAAAATAGACGAATCTCACAAAGATTGGCAAAATGTCAATATCTGTAAAATATAAACATAAAATCACAAAATTGGTGTCAAATTAAAGCTTATACATTTACGTATTAAAATATATTTTGTTTATGCTAATTAGCTAATATGCATATTAATTAAATTTGACTTAAAGACAATAATTCCCACAAAAATGCAAGAATTTCCATTTTCTTTCCTTGTAATTACTACACGTCAGTTTTTTGTCAAAAAACATGACTTAAGTGTTACCAGATACAAGCCAGGTTGGCAAAAAAAATATTAAAATTTTTGAATTTTTTAAAGTAGGCTAATTCGCATAAAATACAAAGCAAAATGAATCGTTCGAAAATCATGCGAAATCAGATTAATCAATAGAATTAATTACCTGGGCCTGATATAATACATAACTGCGACTTATGATGGCTGTTGGTGTTTAAGGGAAAAATAACTATTTTCTGTTTGAGTAAAAATAGTGGAAATAATTTTAAATGCATTGATATGCGAATTAGAATCCGCCATTATGGAAATTCTCATTTTTATAAATATCTCAACTTCTGGTACATGGAAATTTGTAAATGAGGAATCTACACATATGTTTGGAGGGTCAAGGAATCAGGTGAATAATATTCCCTTTGTTGTCAGAGATGTAGAATAATGTTTGGATAGCTTAATTACATGCAAAAATGGAAACAGCATAATAAAGCATAGTGAAAATGAGTTATATTTCTACGAACATCTTTTTTCTGATACTTGGGATATATAGGAACACTGTGGTATCAGTGAAAATTTTTCGCAGGAGAGTGCAAGGTAGGTGCCACTGGCCCCGGCCTAAGGGTCCTGAGTTCAATCCCCGTTGGCTGCTGAATTAATACATTAGAAGGTTGACTCAGCCTGTCATCCTTCCGAGGTCGGCAAAATGAGTACCAGTGTACTGGTAAGGGGGACACTGCATCAGCGGCATAGTCGCATCCCAACCAATGATGCAACCAGCAGCCACAGGATGCATGAGAGAGAAGAGAGGAGAAGAGAGGAGAGAGAGGAGAGAGAGGAGAGAGAGGAGAGAGAGGAGAGAGAGGAGAGAGAGGAGCGAGAGGAGAGAGAGGAGAAAGAGGAGAGAGAGAGGAGAGAGAGAGAGAGAGAGAGAGAGAGAGAGAGAGAGGAGAGAGAGGAGAGAGAGGAGAGAGAGAGGGAGAGAGAGAGGAGAGAGAGGGAGAGAGAGAGGAGAGAGAGGAGAGAGAGGAGAGAGAGGAGAGAGAGAGGAGAGAGAGAGGAGAGAGAGAGGAGAGAGAGGAGAGAGAGAGAGAGAGAGAGAGGAGAGAGAGAGGAGAGAGAGAGAGAGAGAGAGAGAGAGAGGAGAGAGAGGAGAGAGAGAGAGAGAGAGAGGAGAGAGAGAGAGGAGAGAGAGAGAGGAGAGAGAGAGAGGAGAGAGAGAGAGGAGAGAGAGAGAGGAGAGAGAGAGAGGAGAGAGAGAGGAGAGAGAGAGAGAGGAGAGAGAGAGGAGAGAGGAGAGAGAGGAGAGAGAGAGGAGAGAGGAGAGAGAGGAGAGAGAGAGAGGAGAGAGAGAGGAGAGAGAGGAGAGAGAGAGAGAGAGAGAGGAGAGAGAGAGAGAGAGAGAGAGAGAGAGGAGAGAGAGAGAGAGAGAGAGAGAGAGAGAGAGAGAGAGAGAGAGAGAGAGAGAGAGAGAGAGAGAGGAGAGAGAGGAGAGAGAGGAGAGAGAGGAGAGAGAGGGAGAGAGAGAGAGAGAGAGAGAGAGAGAGAGAGAGAGAGAGAGAGAGAGAGAGAGGAGAGAGAGAGAGAGAGAGAGAGAGAGAGAGGAGAGAGAGAGGAGAGAGAGGAGAGAGAGGAGAGAGGAGAGAGAGAGAGAGAGAGAGAGAGAGAGAGAGAGAGAGAGAGAGAGAGAGAGACAAAACGTAAACCAATCAGCCAAGTGGAGGTATGCGCTCGATCAAGTGGCCATTCTAGTTTAACATGCATTCAAACCTCCTGCATCACCAGATGGAATTTCTGGAAGTCAATAAATAGCTGTTCGATTTTATGATATTTTGTGATGAAAAGCAGCTGAGCCGAGTTGTGTTTAACTGGGACACAAAACACGGATTGTTCCAGGATTGCACTCCCCATAGTTGTAAAGTGGTGTGCAAGTTGAAAAGGGGCTGTCTTCCTATTACCTGTGCCCACATGGCAATTGCATTTTTTTGTCAACATCCAAAATCGTGTTCATAGGACTTTAATGATCTCCTTATTTCCTTATTTGCTCCTGCACTGCTACTGGTCCTGACGATAACAGAATGCCCTCGTACTCAAAAACTGATCTTACCTGAATTGTCTACTCCTGCTTTCCAGCTCTTTTCCAGGTAGGTCATTTTCCTCAGGCCACCAATTCTTGCATCATGGAAAATAAAATAATAAGAATTATAAAAATAATAACATAAACAAGAAGCGAATACTTTGATATCGCGCGGCTGGGGGCAGTAAAAGTCTAGGTTAAGAATGATGAAACAATTTTGCAGTTATAAAATTTAAATGTAGACATTAGCATGCATGATGGGAAGAGTTGTGACAGACAAATTTCTATTTATAGCCCTCAGATAAAAGGGATGTATGCGGCCATAAGTGTGACAGAAGACACAGGACAGAATAGCCAATTATATAACAGCGCGATGTCGCCGTACTGTAACAAGAAGAAAAAGGCAGAAAACATCATAGCCCCCCACGTGATTATATTAATTTTGCTGTATAGAGTTTGCCCATATTTACAAATTGCATGTGCATGCACAACTGACTTGAGTGGTCATGTGACATGGAAGATTGCATACGATTGGGTTATTTGGTCATGAATATTAATGATGTGGGTCATCTAGTTATATTGTGTAAGATAGTTGGTCACGTGACATGTATGACTTTTTTGATTGGGAATTCAAATTTTGCGCAGAATGGATTCAATGTTCATATATTATAGGAGACACACTGAATTACACAAATAGTACACCATTTAATAATATTTATTGATGTATGAAAGAAATTCTATAACTGTAGAAAATAGACAATTCAGTTCAGTTCAAAATGTCCGATCAGTTTTTATAAAATGTATTAAAAGTGGTTGGAGTGAAATGGAAGGGTAATCAGATTTTTTTTTTTCCACGAAAAATGCTTCATGATTTAGGGATGAAAAAAAATAGAACAAGATCTGTAAATGCATGTCCAAGAAATGGTTGAGGACATGTTCAATACTGGGTATTTTTACAACTGAAATGAATGCCAGTCTACCAGTCGGCCATCTTTGATGAGATCGCAAAATAAAGTGAGGTGCACGTGTATGCCATCATGTACTGCGCTTGTGTCAAATTTGAACAAAATCGGACCATGCAAGTCCGAAAAATGGTTGGAGATATGTTTAAGTAACGAAATGGCCACCAGTCAGCCATCGTGGATCTGATCTCGAAAAAAATGACGTGCGTATGTAAGCAATCATTCTTTATCTGTGTGCCAAGTTTGAACAAAATTGGTAAAGGCATTTCTGAGAAATGGTTGAGGAAGTGTTCAGCATCGGGTTTTTACAACTAAAATGGTGACCAGTCGGCCATAATTGATCAAATCGTGAAACAAAACTATGTGCATATGTATACCATCATGTGCACCAGCTCATAAAACATATGCTGTCCCAGCCGAAGCCCCTTGCACAACAGTATCGTCATGTCCAAGGAGGGATTCTGACTTGGAGGCGTTCAGCCATAATCCCTCAGATGATAGCTTCGCACCACTGGATGCTCAGCCAGATGCAGACGCCAAGTATCTGAACCTGCGGTTCCTCTTGTACTGAACGGGGTTGCTGTCCCAGTGACAAAAGCACCAGTCGGGTAAAACTAACCTGTCTCACGATGGTCTAATCTTAGCTCACGTTCTCTGTTAGTGGGTGAACAATCTGACACTTGGATAATTCTGCTTCACGATGAAAGGAAGAGCCGAACCCAGCCACTGTGGTTGCACAAGTTAGCGCACTCTCAGTGCCAGTCCCAAGCCCGGATAAATGGGGAGGGTTGCGTCAGGAAGGGCATCCGGCGTAAAACCTGTGCCAAATCAATATGCGGATCATAAACCGGATCAGTCGAGGCCCAGGTTACCAACGACCGCCACCGGTACTGTTGGCTAGCAGGGTACCGGTGGAAACTATGTTACTGCTAGGCGAAGGAGGAGGAGAGGGGGGAGGCATGTCCAGAGGCAGTGGGAGAGGAGGAAGGGGAGAAGTGTGGAGGAGAGTTGGAACTTTGAATGTTGGTACTATGACTGGCAAATGGCGAGAGTTGGCTGATATGATAGAGAGGAGAAAAGTAGACATACTATGTGTACAAGAGACCAAGTGGATGGGGTGTAAGACTAGGAGCATCAGAGGTGGTTTCAAACTGTTCTACCATGGTGTGGATGGGAGAAATGGTGTAGCGGTAATCCTGAAGGAGGATTATGTTAAGAGGGTATTGGAGGTGAGGAGAGTGTCTGAACGAGTGATGAGTGTGAAGTTGGAAATGGAAAGGGTGATTATGAATGTCATCAGTGCATATGCCCTGCAAGTGCGATGTGAGATGGAGGAGAAAGAAGATTTCTGGAGTGAGTTAGATGAAGTGGTTGAGAGTGTATCCAAGGAAGAGAGAGTGGTGATTGGAGCAGATTTCAATGGGCATGTTGGAGAAGGGAATAAAGAGGATGAGGAGGTGATGGGTTGGTACAGTCTCAACAAGAGGAATGTGGAAGGGCAGATGGTGGTGGATTTTGCAAAAAGAATGGAAATGGCAGTGGTAAATACGTATATTAAGGAGGAGCACAGGGTGACGTCCAAGAGTGGAGGAAGGTGCACACAGGTGGACTACGTCTTAAGCAGGAGATGCAACCTGAAAGAGATTAGAGACTGTAAGGTGGTGGCAGGGGAGAGTGTAGCGAGACAGCATCGGATAGTGGTTTGTTGGATGATTTTGGTGGTGAGGTTGAGGAAGAGTGAGGGCTGAACCAAGGACCAGATGGTGGAAGTTGAAGGAGGAAGACTGTTGCGTGAAATTCAGGGAGGAGGTGAGACAGGTGATGGATGGTGGTAAAGAGGTGTGAGACGACTGGGCAACTACTGCAAAAGTGGCAAGGGACATAGCTCGGAAGGTACTTGGTGTGACATCTGCACAGAGGAAGGAATACAAGGAGACTTTGTGGTGGAACGAGGAAGTACAGGAAAGTACAAGGAAGAAGGGGTTGGCGAAAAATAATTAGGATAGCCAGAGAGATGAAGAAAGTATACAGGAGTACAATGAGTGGTGGCACATGGTGAAGACAGAGGTGGCGAAGGCAAAGAAAAAGGCATATGGTGAGCTGTATGAGAAGTTGGATACAAAGGAAGGGGAAAAGGATTTGTACCGATTGGCTAGACAGGGGGACAGAGCTGGGAAGGATGTGCTGCAGGTTAGGGTGATAAAGGATGCAGATGGAAATGTGCTGACAAGCGAGGAGAGTGTATTGAGAAAGTGGATGGAGTACTTTGAGGAGCTGATGAATGAAGAAAAATGAGAGAGAGAGCGAGAGAGAGAGAGAGAGCGAGAGAGAGAGAACGAGAGAGCGAGAGAACGAGAGAGCGAGAGAGAGAGAGACAACGAGAGAGAGAGAGACAACGAGAGAGAGAGAGACAACGAGAGAGAGAGAGACAACGAGAGAGAGAGAGACAACGAGAGAGAGAGAGACAACGAGAGAGAGAGAGACAACGAGAGAGAGAGAGACAACGAGAGAGAGAGACAACGAGAGAGAGAGAGACAACGAGAGAGAGAGAGACAACGAGAGAGAGAGAGACAACGAGAGAGAGAGAGACAACGAGAGAGAGAGAGACAACGAGAGAGAGAGAGACAACGAGAGAGAGAGAGACAACGAGAGAGAGAGAGACAACGAGAGAGAGAGAGACAACGAGAGAGAGAGAGAGAGACAACGAGAGAGAGAGAGACAACGAGAGAGAGAGAGACAACGAGAGAGAGAGAGACAACGAGAGAGAGAGAGACAACGAGAGAGAGACAACGAGAGAGAGAGAGAGAGAGAGAGAGAGAGAGAGAGAGAGAGAGAGAGAGAGAGAGAGAGAGAGAGAGAGAGAGAGAATCAGGAAGTGCGGTGGATTAGTAAGGATGAAGTGAGGAGAGCTATGAAGAGGATGAAGAGTGTAAAGGCGGTTGGCCCAGATGATATACCAGTGGAGGCATGGAAATGCTTTGGAGAGATGGAAGTGGAGTTTTTAACTAGATTGTTTAATTAAATCTTGGAAAGTGAGAGGATGCCTGAGAAGTGGAGATCAAGTGTACTGGTACCGATTTTTAATAATAAGGGTGATGTGCAGAGCTGTGGTATTTACAGAGGTATAGAGTTGATAAGCCACACCATTAAGTTATGGAAAAGAGTAGTGGAAGTTAGGTTGAGAGGAGAGGTGATGATTTGTGAGCAGCAATATGCTTTTATGTCAGGAAATAGCACTACAGATGCGAAGTTTGCTTTGAGAGCGTTGATGGAGAAGTATAGGGAAGGCCAGAAGGAGTTGCATTGTGTGTTTGTGGATTTTGAGAAAGCTTATGACAGGATGCCAAGAGAGGAGTTGTGGTATTGTATGAGGAAGTCAGGAGTGGTAGAGAAGTATGTGAGGGTGGTGCAGGATATGTATGAGGACAGTGTGACAGCGGTGAGGTGTGCGGTAGGAATGACGGATCGGTTTAAGGTAGAGGTGTGATTGCATCAAGGATCAGCTTTGAGCCCTTTCCTGTTTGCAATGGTGATGGACAGGTTGACAGACGAGATCAGACAGGAGTCTCCATGGACTATGATGTTCGCGGATGACATCGTGATCTGTAGTGAGAGTGGCGAGCAGGCTGAGGTGAGCCGCGATAGGTGGAGGTATGCACTGCAGAGAAGAGGAATGAAAGTCAGAAGGAGTAAGATGGAGTACATGTGCATAAATGAGAGGGAGGGTGGCGGAATGGTGCGGTTGCAAGGAGTTGAGGTGGTGAAGGTGGATGGGTTTAAATACTTAGGATCAACTGTCCAAAGTAACGGAGAGTGTGGTCGAGAAGTGCAGAAGATAGTGCAGGCAGGATGGAGTGGGTGGAGAAGAGCTTTAGGAGTGATTTGTGATAGAAGGGTATCTGCAAGAGTGAAAGGGAAAGTATACAAGATGGTAGTGAGAAAAGCTATAGATATTGTATGGTTTGAAGGTGGTGGCGCTGACAAAAAGACAAGAAGCGGAGCTGGAGGTGACAGAGTTAAAGATGCTGCGATTCTCGTTGGGAGTGATGAGGATGGACAGGATTAGAAATGGGTATATTAGAGGGACAGTGCAGGTAGGACGGTTTGGAGACAAAGTGAGAA
>NC_140962.1:46621625-46626625 GCF_056783735.1 Eptatretus burgeri
CTCACAGGCAGATGCCTGGCCCATCCCCATATCCTTGAGATGCTGATCAACATACTGCAACCACAAGGCACATGGTTGGCCGATTGGCCTCCTCCACTCATGAGGCTCCCTCACTGACAGAATCTGGTGAGTAGGATCAGCGTCAGGATAATGAGCCATATGACCAAACAGCCGCAGCTGATGCTCACGGACTATGCAGGTAACAAATCTCATTTGAGTCTCTCAGCAACCGCTCGTTGGAGACAAAGTCCGACCAGTAATAGCCAAGGATTCTCCAAAGAGACCTGGTACCGACGAGGGGTGGTGGAGTGAGAAAGGGTGGGGGAGAGAGGAGAGATGGGGGAAGGGAAGTCAGCATGAAGGGAAGGCAGGTAAGGCACTGCGAGGGGAGGGTCCATTCAGTAATAACTCCCGTCCATATATGTACGGAGATAACCACCATCCAGACATAACCATCACCCAGATACATGCACAGGTAACCACTATTTGGATAAATGTGGAGATAACCACCATCTGAATAAGTGCGGAGATAACTATTATACAGGTGTAACGACCATCCAGATAAGTTCGGAAACAGAGAGAGGAAGAGGGGGGAGAGGGAGGGGGAAAGAGGTGGGAGAGAGAGAAAGAGGGAGAGGGCAGAGATATGGGAAGGGGGAGGGGGGAAGAGATGAGTGAAGGGTAGAGGTGGAGAACGGGGGGGGGGGGGTGGGGAGGCATTCCGGCAGATGTGACGTCCAGTTTAACAGCACACAGGTTGATGAATCACCCTGCCTGTGAAACACCAGGATGACAGTTTAGAGCTGGGTCGGGATTCGAACCCAGGCTAGACAGCTTCGAGCGAGTGTGCGTACCTCTCGGCTATCCTGCCATGATGTTACCGAAACGTTTCATTTCATTTAACCATACCGAAGTGACCGCAGAACAACACAGAGCCATCACAGGCGAGAGGCGTCTAAACATTGTTCAAGTCGATCGATATACAGTGTTGTTTGAAAGTGCGAATATTGTACAGCACTTAACAAGTGGCTTAAGCACTCCATAAAAATGGTTGATAAGGAATGGCTCATTTGGCACGTGAATAGCAGTTACCGAACCGTCATATTAAACACACACTTTCCGCAGATGCCCAAAATATCAAATATATCCGAATTGGACAAATGAACACTTTTTTAGGAGATTAAACTACTGCCGAGTTCAAATCTGGAGCTTAAATTTTGTAATTCGGCTTTAAGAGATTCTCGAGGTTATGGAATGTGCAGAAATGAAATAAAGACATGAATGCAGGCGTCTCCAGGAGTTTATAAACATTGCAATGTACCCAGCGATTTGTAGCCATGATGAACAGGCATTCGATACGAGTGAGGAAAGTGAAGAAAAAAAAAAAACTATCGTGAAGAAATCGTTGTGGCCTGTTACAATTTAAGGCACGATTGAGCAGGCCAAAAAACATGGTGGCTTCCAACCCCAGCAAGGAAACCCACGATATGCGTCAACTCCCCAAACAGCGAGGTGACCTCGGATGCACATGATAAAAGATATTGTTGAGGATCCGGGGTTCGAGGCTTGCCACAAGGGGAAGCACTTAAGTCCCTCCCGAATGGCGGGTCCTGAGGCCACCAGGCAAAGCTAACTTCGTGCACAGCAGGTTGCTAAGCAACCACGAATGCTGATTGGCACGGCGAATCCGGGAAGGGTGACACGACTTCGTGAGATACCTCAAATGTGGACGGCCGGCTAGTTGGGGTCAGTGCCCACAGAGCACACTCGGATTACTGCTGAGTGTTCCAGTTGGTGTGCGCTACTTGATAGAGCAAATTTATTGGTGTAAAACGTCCCGTCTAACCTCACTTGTGCACTGCATCGGACCATTAAAGGAAAAGACAACTGAGACAGATTGGAAAGAGCAACAAACAATGATATATTTTTACGAATCTGGAAGCCTTGTGCACACAGACAGCAGTCCCTAAGCTTAGTTATTTCGATAAGTATGTGTTTCTAGTTAGGGCCCCCTACCTGTGTCTAATCGGAATTACATACACTAGTGCGTGCCCGTACATGTGTGGCGTACATGCAAAAAAAATAAAAAACACTTTCAAACCGCGTGCCAGAAACAACAACCACACAGGCCGTTCCTTCGCTCTCGCGTGCCCGTACGTGCAAAAATAAAAAGTAAAAAAATATTCAAAACCACAGTCCGTTCCTTCGCTCTCGTAAACGACGACTGGATTGGGGCATTGTGTTCATCTATAAATGCGCATAAGAAATCGAGAAATTATTAGAATACTCAGCCATCACTATCTGGAAGTCCGTACGTTGTAACCCATAATGGGGAACGTGGCTGAGGATCTCTTCCCGATCGGCCACGCCTACACAGCAACGTGTCCCGTCATTGGTTTGGTAAATAAATGGCCATAACTTGGGAACCACTTGTCCGATTAATATGAAACCCTGAAAAGGCACATACTCAGGTCCCCAGCAATATACATGGCAAGTTTCAATTAGATCGGGCCAGTGGTTGTCGAGAAACAGCTGTCACACACACACACACACACACACACACACACACACACACACACACACACACACACACACACACACACACACACACACACACACACACACACACACACACAGCTGGAATTATAGATAGATGTGCCACGAAGTTATTTTGATAGTTAGGATTTTTTTTACGACAACAACATGCCTTCACCTCGCTTCCTCACACCGACGCCATTGTCTACGTGCGTTCGACGAGGTAATTGGGCGGAGATTTCCATCACCTCAGATCGAGACTCCGCCCAGGAAGGCAGGGGCATGCCCCTTGTCCAATCAGGGCACAGAGTTCGCTTTTCCTACGACACGCCGGCCAATGAGAGTTGAGATGGCCACAGAAGCGGTTTTCCCACGACACGCCGGCCTATGAGTTGAGATGGCCACAGAAGGCGGTTTTCCCACGACACGCCGGCCAATGAGGGTGGAGGCCACCTCAGAGGGCGATTTTCTGACCCCGGACAAGAAGAAAATATAAAGGAACGCAAGGCTGGGAGCGTTGGTTGTTGTTGGTCGTCTTGGTTGTCACCTGGTTGTCGTCTTGGGGTCGTGGTGGTCATCATCATTGTTTTGCGGGTTCGAGTCCCACAGAGCTGGATCATCATCGCCTCTGATCTTCGCCTTGGCCGATTGGTGCATGGCCAGTTGGAGAGCATGGTACCTGGGGCTTGGAGCGGCATCGTGTTGTGGGTTCGAGTCTCACCGAGCCGGATCGTCGAAGACCACACGAGGTGGACAGATCCAAGCACAGGCTCTGGTCTCTAGCTCTCCTGTCCTCGAGCTAGAGGCCTTCAATAAAGACCATTGGGGTCCATTTGTGTGCGTTTGTGTCTGTGTATGAGCCCATCTTTAAGTAGCAACTGGATAAGTGCTTTTGCTTGTACATTGACTGCATTTCTTATAGTCGGATAACTCTGCTCTTTGTGTGTTCCCCTCCTCCCCCCCCCCCCACATTATAAATAAATCCCCTGTTTAATGTTTCAGCTAATTTCTGTGTTTTCTATCATTGGTTTGCCGCGCTGCGAACAGGAACTTGGAGGCATCACTGTTGCCGTAATCGGCCCGGCAAGAATCTGGTACTCTCCGCTCAGGGTATGGCTCGGATCGCACAGATTCTGCCGAGGGTGATTTCCCCAGTAGTTTGGACGACGTGGGTATTTAGGTAAATTGAAATTGGCAATCGACCCAATCCCACGCGGTCGACCTATTGGCGATCTTCGGTCCGATAAGGGACCCGTCGGCTTCGGAGTTATCCAGGGTGATGACCAAAAATTCCGTGTGTTCGGTGGAGCCGACTCCACTGCTCCATCTCGCGGTCGTGCTCGCAGCCGATACCCGGCCCCACAACAATCTATCGATAATTCCAGCAATCTCTGTGTGTGTCTGTCTGTCTGTCTGTCCGTCCGTCGGTCCGATCTGATTGAAACATGCCAGGAATATTGCTGGGGACCCGCGGATGTGCCTTTTCAAGGTTTGATATCAATCGGATAAGCGGTTCCCAAGTTACGGCCATTTATCTGTCGACCAATGACAAGACACGGTGCTATGACATCACGAATGACGTCACAATTGTTTATTTATTTACTATTTTTTGCTTTTTTTTTTTGCACGATTAACGGTCCGATCTGATTGAAACTTGCCAGGAATATCGCTGGGGACCCACGGATGTGCATTTTGGAGGTTTGATATTAATCGGACGAGCGCTTCCCAAGTTACGGCCATTTATCTGTCGACCAATATCTGCGAGAGAGGGGGGATGAGAGTGGGGGCGAGATAGGAAGGATGAGACTGGGGTGGAGAGGGGGGTGAGAGAGGGGGGTGACGAGAGAGAGGGGGGACGAGAGAGAGGGGGACGAGAGAGAGGGGGGACGAGAGAGAGGGGGGACGAGAGAGAGGGGTGGACGAGAGAGAGGGGGGACGAGAGAGAGGGGGGACGAGAGAGAGGGGGGACGAGAGAGAGGGGGGACGAGAGAGAGGGGGGACGAGAGAGAGGGGGGGACGAGAGAGAGGGGGGACGAGAGAGAGGGGGGACGAGAGAGAGGGGGGACGAGAGAGAGGGGGACGAGAGAGAGGGGGACGAGAGAGAGGGGGACGAGAGAGAGGGGGGACGAGAGAGAGGGGGGGACGAGAGAGAGGGGGACGAGAGAGAGGGGGACGAGAGAGAGGGGGACGAGAGAGAGGGGGGACGAGAGAGAGGGGGGACGAGAGAGAGGGGGGGACGAGAGAGAGGGGGGACGAGAGAGAGGGGGGGACGAGAGAGAGGGGGGGGACGAGAGAGAGGGGGACGAGAGAGAGGGGGGACGAGAGAGAGGGGGGACGAGAGAGAGGGGGACGAGAGAGAGGGGGGACGAGAGAGAGGGGGGACGAGAGAGAGGGGGGACGAGAGAGAGGGGGACGAGAGAGAGGGGGGACGAGAGAGAGGGGGGACGAGAGAGAGGGGGACGAGA
>NC_140962.1:46631625-46824125 GCF_056783735.1 Eptatretus burgeri
GAGGGGGCGTAGCGAGAGGGGGCGTAGCGAGAGGGGGCGTAGCGAGAGGGGGCGTAGCGAGAGGGGGCGTAGCGAGAGGGGGCGTAGCGAGAGGGGGCGTAGCGAGAGGGGGCGTAGCGAGAGGGGGCGTAGCGAGAGGGGCGTAGCGAGAGGGGGCGTAGCGAGAGGGGGCGTAGCGAGAGGGGGCGTAGCGAGAGGGGGCGTAGCGAGAGGGGGCGTAGCGAGAGGGGGCGTAGCGAGAGGGGGCGTAGCGAGAGGGGGCGTAGCGAGAGGGGGCGTAGCGAGAGGGGGCGTAGCGAGAGGGGGCGTAGCGAGAGGGGGCGTAGCGAGAGGGGGCGTAGCGAGAGGGGGCGTAGCGAGAGGGGGCGTAGCGAGAGGGGGCGTAGCGAGAGGGGGCGTAGCGAGAGGGGGCGTAGCGAGAGGGGGCGTAGCGAGAGGGGGCGTAGCGAGAGGGGGCGTAGCGAGAGGGGGCGGAGCGAGAGGGGGCGCAGCGAGAGGGGGCGTAGCGAGAGAGGGCGTAGCGAGAGGGGGCGTAGCGAGAGGGGCGTAGCGAGAGGGGGCGTAGCGAGAGGGGGCGTAGCGAGAGGGGGCGTAGCGAGAGGGGGCGTAGCGAGAGGGGCGTAGCGAGAGGGGGCGTAGCGAGAGGGGGCGTAGCGAGAGGGGGCGTAGCGAGAGGGGGCGTAGCGAGAGGGGGCGTAGCGAGAGGGGGCGTAGGGAGAGGGGGGGCACCGAGAGGGGGCGTAGCGAGAGAGGGCGTAGCGAGAGAGGGCGTAGCGAGAGAGGGCGTAGCGAGAGAGGGCGTAGCGAGAGAGGGCGTAGCGAGAGAGGGCGTAGCGAGAGAGGGCGTAGCGAGAGAGGGCGTAGCGAGAGAGGGCGTAGCGAGAGAGGGCGTAGCGAGAGAGGGCGTAGCGAGAGAGGGCGTAGCGAGAGAGGGCGTAGCGAGAGAGGGCGTAGCGAGAGAGGGCGTAGCGAGAGAGGGCGTAGCGAGAGAGGGCGTAGCGAGAGAGGGCGTAGCGAGAGAGGGCGTAGCGAGAGAGGGCGTAGCGAGAGAGGGCGTAGCGAGAGAGGGCGTAGCGAGAGAGGGCGTAGCGAGAGGGCGTAGCGAGAGAGGGCGTAGCGAGAGAGGGCGTAGCGAGAGAGGGCGTAGCGAGAGAGGGCGTAGCGAGAGAGGGCGTAGCGAGAGAGGGCGTAGCGAGAGAGGGCGTAGCGAGAGAGGGCGTAGCGAGAGAGGGCGTAGCGAGAGAGGGCGTAGCGAGAGAGGGCGTAGCGAGAGGGGGCGTAGCGAGAGAGGGCGTAGCGAGAGAGGGCGTAGCGAGAGAGGGCGTAGCGAGAGAGGGCGTAGCGAGAGAGGGCGTAGCGAGAGAGGGCGTAGCGAGAGAGGGCGTAGCGAGAGAGGGCGTAGCGAGAGAGGGCGTAGCGAGAGAGGGCGTAGCGAGAGAGGGCGTAGCGAGAGAGGGCGTAGCGAGAGAGGGCGTAGCGAGAGAGAGGGCGTAGCGAGAGAGGGCGTAGCGAGAGAGGGCGTAGCGAGAGAGGGCGTAGCGAGAGAGGGGGTAGCGAGAGGGCGTAGCGAGAGGGCGTAGCGAGAGGGCGTAGCGAGAGGGGGTAGTGAGAGAGGAGGGAGGAGAGAGGAGGGGTGAGACTAGTGGGGAGAAAGGGGGGAGAGAGGGGGGGACGTCACAATTCTTCTTCGTTTGATATGACCTCACAATTGACGCTGGGGACCTGAGTATGTGCCTTTTCAAGGTTGAATATTAATCGGACAAGCGGTTCCCAAGTTACGGCCATTTATCTGTCAACCAATGACAAGACACGGTGCTGTGATTTCACGAATGACGTCACAATTAATGTTTATTTATTTGTTGTATTTTTTTTGCACGATTGACGTCACAATTCTTCTTCTTCTTCGTTTGCTATGAAATCACAATTGATGCTGGGGACAATTGACGCTGGGAAAAATGTGCTTTTTCAAGGTTTGATATCGTTCTTCATCCGTTTCAGCTGTTTCCCAAGGTTTGAAAGCTGTGTTTTCCCAAGGTTTGAATTAATTGTTCAAATTATAAATTAATCCCAAGGTTTGGGGGGTGAGAAAGAAGGGACGAGAGAGGGGGCGTGAGAGGGGGCGTGGCGAGGGGGCGTAGCGAGAGAGGGCGTAGCGAGAGAGGGCGTAGCGAGAGAGGGCGTAGCGAGAGAGGGCGTAGCGAGAGAGGGCGTAGCGAGAGGGGGTAGTGAGAGAGGAGGGAGGAGAGAGGAGGGGTGAGACTAGTGGGGAGAAAGGGGGGAGAGAGGGGGGGACGTCACAATTCTTCTTCGTTTGATATGACCTCACAATTGACGCTGGGGACCTGAGTATGTTTCCCAGGTGTTTCCCAAGTTATGGCCTTTTATGATACGGTTGGTCCGATCTCATTGAAACAATGCCCCAATCCAGTCGTCGTTTACGAGAGTGAAGGAACGAAGCTGCACCGACGGGACCGCACCTCCGGGCCCGCACTACTATTACAAACACACAAGCAATCAACCATTGTAAAGCAAGTATTTATAAGCAAGAAAGCAAAAAGGCACGGAAGATCAGATTTTACCATGACACGTATTCTTCTTCAATCTTACCTCAACAAAAGACTTGGCCATCATTCACTCAGAGGCAAAGAATAAAACAAGGACTTGAAAAAAAAGTAAAGAATGAAGAAAAGGAAAACATTCTTTCCTTCTTTCCCTCACGTCACACAAATATACAGAGGATGTGGAGGAAAATGGATGGGGAAGATGGGCAGTGGCGATGTGAAGCGATGGGGACACGAAGCCGCGTCCCTGAGGTGGCTGGACAACAGGCAAGTCCTCTCTGGCATCCCAGATATACGAGCTCGATGTGCGACTCGCCCTCCTCTGCCTCAGGTCCTTCCTCCTCAGTCACCCGTCGATGAGGTTCCCCCGTTAACCCTCCTCGTCCTTCGTGGCTGACAGGACGAGAGGTCAGGATGGCGCTCGTAGAAGGAGTGTTCTTTCTTCTTCTTCTTCTTCTTCTTATTATATTTATTTACTTATTTATTTATTTTTCCACAGAAGCTCGAAATCAACTGCTCTTGAAACCTTCCTTTCTTTTTTCCTTCACGCGTTATTATTCCTCCCACAAGCCTTCTCCCCCTCCCATTGGACCGCAGCCGATGGGGGCGGTTGCATGACGTCATAGTGGAAATTTCCACGCCATTCTGAGGGAAATTTCAACGAAGACAACGTCCCGCCCCTTGACGCACCAAAAGCCAAAAGGAGAAAAGTGCAGTCTCAGAATGGACGATAAAGATCAAAAAATAACCGGAAACGATATGACGGTGGAGGCGCGAAGCATGCCGGTGTATTCAGAAGCCACGCCCTGGAAAGGAGGCTTCATTTGTGTGTGGAATTTAATTTAATCGAAAACGATGACTCCATGGAAACGTCGACATGCCCTTTCCGAGAGGTGTACTTCCTTCTATACCCCAATGTTCACGTGGGAACGCGTGGTTGTTCACGTGGTTGTTCACGTGGTTGTTTGATTTTGGGAAAGAACGCGGTTGGAGGAGGTGCGAGATTTTAAAACACTTATTTGTGTTCGTGAAGTATCTTTTTCCAAGATTTTGAGGCTGTTTAACGGGAATTAAAATGATGACCTTTTTTAAAGGTTTCCCATCTGGAAATGCTCATTAAATCCTGCAATTGAGGAAACTGGTTTGGGCTCAATGGGACGAGAAACACCTGGAATGTGAGTGTTACAAAGTGAGAAGAAACACAGCGAGTGGAATCCGGAACACGTGTTCCCAACGACGTCCTCTTTCACTCCATAAAACAATCAAACGGGAGAATGATGCCGCACGAGATCAGCCACAGTGCCTTTGTGTGCTGATATTGTTGTGGAGATGGATTGTACAGGGATACATCTCAGGTCCATTCATTTGTAATTTCTCCCCGTACAAGCAACAACATATTTATTTTCCTTGATGTATTGGGCAGCGACCATTCCCGTCCTTGTCTGTGACACTTGAAGTCACCGCCACGCTTTTGAAAACCTTCTTCCCAATTTTTCCCTGAAGGCTTGAGAATGGTCCCACCCCCCATTGATAATACACGAAGAGGAAACTTCGAGTTGAATAGCGGGGAGATTGATCGATGGACATCGTGGTGGACTGTAGAGGAGTGAACATCGTGTCCATTCTGCCATCTTACTCTGGAGACCAGGAGAACAGGTCTCTGGTTCACGAGACGTCCTGACTCTTACTTGTCTGATGAAACGAGGATTTCAAAACTTATTAACGAGCTCTAAATAAGGGACTTTACTGAGTGGTTTTAAATCTCAACCAGCTCCAAATCAGGAATTTTACTGTGTGGTTTTAAACCTTAATTAGCTCCAAATAAGGGATTTTATAATGTAGTTTTAAACCTCAACCAGTTCCAAATAAGGAATTTTACTGTGTGGTTTGAAACCTTAACTTGCTCCAAGTAATGGATTTTATTGTGTGGTTTTAAACCTTAACGAGCTCCAAATAAGGGATTTTACTGTGTGGTTTTAAACCTCAACTCACTCCAAATAAGGGATTTTACTGTGTGGTTTTAAACCTCAACCAGCTCCAAATAAGGAATTTTATGATGTGGTACTATACCTTAACTTACTCCAAATAAGGGATTTTATGATGTAGTACAATACCTTAACCAGCTCCAAATAAGGGACTTTATTTTGTGGTACTATACCTTAATGAGCTCCAAATAAGGTATTTCACTGTGTGGTTTTAAACCTTAACTTGCTCCAAATAAGGGATTTTATGATGTGGTACTATACCTTAACCAGCTCCAAATAAGGGATTTTACTCTGTGGTACTATGCCTGAACTAGCTCCAAATAAGGGATTTTACTGTGTGGTATTATACCTTAACTAGCCACAAATAAGGGATTTTACTGTGTGGTATTATACCACAACCAGATCCAAATAAGGTATTTTACTGTGTGGTACGATATCTTAACCAGCTCCAAATAAGGCATTTTACTGTGTGATACGATAACTTAACGAGCACCAAATGAGGGATTTGACTGTGTGGTACGATATCTTAACCAGCTCCAAATAAGGCATTTTTCTGTGTGGTAGTCTACCTTAACCAGCTTCAAATAAGGCATTTTCCTGTGTTGTACTCTACCTTAACCAGCTCCAAATAAGGCATTTTCCTGTGTTGTACTCTACCTTAACCAGCTCCAAATAAGGAATTTTCCTGTGTTGTATTCTCCCTTAACCAGCTCTAAATAAGGCATTTCACTGTGTGGTTCTCCACCTTAACCAGCTCCAATAAGGCATTTTACTGGGTGGTACTATATCTTAACCAGCTCCAAATAAAGCATCTTACTGTGTGGTACTATAATTTAGGCCTTCGTAAAATTTGGCACGGCGGCCGAAGGGTCTACAAAATCTACGACCACAAGCAATTATAGGGCGGCCGCAGTATTTCCAGGGTCACACAATGTAGCAGTCACATATGTTTTTCTTTTTCGGGTAGCCGCAAGGGGTATTTAGAAATTGTGGAGACCGAAAACGTGGGGGTGCCGTACAGTCTTTGATTTGATGTCGCACGGTGACCTTAGGGCGGCCCTGCGGCGGCCATAGAATTTTCAAGGCAGACGCAAGGGAGCCTCAAGGTGCCCGCAAGGCGACCGCAGGGGGGGCCCTAAGGCGAACGTGCGGCCAGACGGACGGTAACAAGTGGTTATATATACCAGTTGTTTTTTTACTGAAATAAAAATATAACAGTTCGGAATATACCCGTATGTATATATAACTGAATATACTATAACTATAATATATGTAACTGAATATACCAGTTCGGAGTACGTATAGGCAAACACCTATACTCCGATCTCCAGCGGTAGCGCACGGTGGACGCACGGTCGACGCAGACTGCCACGGACGCCGTACGGAGGACGCACGGCGGGTGTAGGGGAACCGTGCGTCGACCCTGCGTTGCCCCCAGGTTGTCACACAGAACGCAAGGCCACCATACGGTGAACACAGGGACGCCTTAGGACGACCCTACGGCGACCGTGGAAATAGTGCGGCCGCCGTAATTTTTGGGGGGTTGGCAAAATTCATTTTTCATTGAGAAGAGCCTACGGCAGCCGCACGAATAACGCAAGCCCACCGTATGCCCTACATACGGTCGACGTGGAACACATCCACGTCACAGCTTGGCTTGTCGAATTGCTACGGCCAACGTAGAATTGAAAATAGTTATAACTCCGCGCTATAATTCCACGGCGACCCCGACGGCCTGTAAAAGATAGGCATACGGCGTAGGGCCACACTGAGGCCACCTCAGAAACTCTGCGGCCGCCGCACATTTCTGTCAATTCATGGGGGGTACGGCACCCGTATCCCAGCCGTAGAGCAAATGTGACTTTGGCCTGAATGAGCACCAAATGAGGGATCTTAACGAGCTCCAAATAAGGCATTTTCCTGTGTTGTACTCTACCTTAACCAGCTCCAAATAAGGGATTTTCCTGTATGGTACTACAACTTAACGAGGTCCAAATGAGGGATTTTACTGTGTGTTTTAAAACTTAAATATCTCCAGTTAAATGCCTTATTTGGAACTCGTTAAGGTATAAAATTAGAGAGTAGTTAAGGTTGAGTACAAATGCTTTGTGGAGATCAACATTGGATGTGAGCAGTCCCTGCGAAAACTCTCGGTTGCTTTTGGTGAGGACCCCAAGATCAAGGATACGGTCAATGGTTGACTTCTTTGGTGTGAGGCCAGACTGCTCCAGGTGCTGGTGCTCGAGCAGATGATGGCGAACCCTACGAAGGATTATCCTTCCAAGACTTTGCCGGTTACTGAGCGAAGCGTCACCCCTTGGTCGCTGTTGCAGTCATGGCAATCACCCTTCCCTTTCCAGAGAGGGACAAACGAGACCCCTTTTCCAGTCAGTAAGGATGATTTCTGTGCTCCAAACAGAGTCCAGAACTGCACGGAACAATACCAGAGCAGCATTTTCACCAGCCTTGAGAAGTTCAGCATGGCATGTGTGGAACTGAAATATAGCCACAAATGCAGGCGTCTCTGGGAATTTATAAACACTAGTGCGGGCCCGTACGTGCGTGCCCGTAGGTGCGTGCCATTATGTGCCGCTTCGTTCCTTCGCCCTCGTAAACGACGACTGGATTGGGGCATTGTTTCAATTCGATCGGACCAACCGTATCATAAATGGCCATAACTTGGGAAACACCTGGGAAGCATACTCAGGCCACAGCATCAATTGTGATGTCATATCAAACGAAGAAGAAGAATTGTGATGCCTCTCTCTCCCCCCCTCTCCCCCCTCGTCTCACCCCTCCTCTCTCCCCCCTCCTCTCTCGCCCCCACTCTCACCCCCCTCTCCCGTCCCCCTCTCTCACCCCCCTCTCTCCCTCCCCTCACTCACCCCCTCTCTTGCCCCATTCTTTTGTTTCCCTTGGGAAACAGCTGTTTACCTTGGGAAAATTCAAACCTTGGGATTAATTAAATAATTGAACAATTAATTCAAACCTTGGGAAAAAACAGCTTTCAAACCATGGGAAACAGCTGAAACGGATGAGGAAGAACGATATCAAACTTTGAAAAGGCACATACTCAGGTCCCCAGCGTCGATTGTGATGTCATAGCAAACAAAGAAGTAGAAGAAGAAGAAGAATTGTAACGTCAATCGTGCAAAAAAAAAACAAGCATTAATTGTGACGTCATTCGTGACGTCATCGCACTGTGTCTTTTCATTGGTTGACAGATAAATGGCCGTAACTTGGGAACCGCTCGTCCGATTAATATCAAACCTTGAAAAGGCACATACTCAGGTCCCCAGCGTCCATTGTGATGTTATACCAAACGAAGAAGAAGAATTGTAACGTCAATCGTGCAAAAAAAACAAAAAAAAACCACATCAATTGTGACATCATACGTGATGTCACAGCACCGTGTCTTTTCATTGGTTGATAGATAGATGGCCGTAACTTGGGAACCGCTTGTCCGATTAATATCAAACCTTGAAAAGGCACATCCATGGGTCCCCAGCAATATTCCTGGCAAGTTTCAATCAGATCGGACCGGTGGTCGTCGAGAAACGGTGGTCACATACAGACAAACAGACAGACAGACACACACACACACACACACACACAGATTGCTGGAATTATAGATAGATTGCAAGGTACCCCGTGATTCGTAGCTATGATGAACACACATTCGATAATACAAGTGAGGAAAGTGAAAAAAAAAACGTCATCGTGAAGAAATCATTGCGACCTGTTCCAATGTTAGGCATGGTTGAGCAGACAAAAAAAAACATGGCGGCTTCAGACCCCAGCAAGTTTACCAAAGATACACGTAAACACCCCAGAGAGTGAGGTGGTCGAAGATGCGCCTGAAAAAGGATGTTGGCGCGGATCCGGAGTTTGAGACTTGCCATGAGGGAAAGCACTTGGGTCCCTCCCGAACACCTGGTCCTGAGGCCGCCGGGAACAGAGAACTCCCTGCACGGCACGTTGCGAAGCAACCACGAACGCTGATTGGCACGGCCAATCCGGACAGTGTTACACTACTTCGTGTGATACCTTATCTGTGGATGGCCAGCTAATCGGCGTCATTGCCCTCAGCGTACACTCGGATTACTGCCAAGCGTTACAGTGAGTGTGCGCTGGCTGATAAAGCAAATTATTAGGGTAGAACGTCATGTCCAACCTCGCTTGTGCACTGCATCGGACCAATCATGGAAAAGACAACCGATACCAATTGGAAATAACAACAAACAATTATCTCCATCTATAATTCCAGCAATCTGTGTGTGTCTGTCTGTCTGTCTGTATGTGTGTCTGCGACCACTGTTTCTTGACAACCCCTGGTCCGATCAAATTGAAACTTGCCAGGAATATTGCTGGGGACCTGAGGATGTGCCTTTTCAAGGTTTGATATTAATCGGACAAGTGCTTCCCAAGTTATGGCCATTTATTTACCAAACCAATGACAGGACACGGTGCTATGACATCACGATTGACGTCACAATTCTTCTTTTTTCTTTCCTTTTTTGCGCGTATGGCCACGCACGTACGGGCACGCACTACTTCATTACAAACACACAAGCAAGCAACCATTTCATAGCAAGTATTTATAAGCAAGAAAGCAAAAAGGCACGTAAGATCAGATTTTACCATGACACGTATTCTTTTTCAATCTTCCCTCAACAAAAGACTTGGCCATCATTCACTCAGAGGCAAAGAATAAAACAAGAAGGACTTGAAAATAAAATAAAAGTAACGAATGAAGAAAAGGAAAACATTCTTTCCTTCTCTCCCTCACGTCACGTCACACAAATATACAGGAGGATGTGGAGGAAAATGGATGGAGAAGATGGGCAGTGGCGATGTGAAGCGATGGGGACACGAAGCCGCGTCCCTGAGGTGTCTGGAAACAGCAGGCGAGTCCTCTCTGGCATCCCAGATATGCGAGCTCAATGTGCGACTCGCCCTCCTCGACCTCAAGTCCTTCCTCCTCAGTCCCCCGTCGATGAGGTTCCTCCGTTCACCCTCCTCGTCCTTCGTGGCTGACAGGACCGAGAGGTCAGGATGGCGCCCGTAGAAGGAGTGTTCTTTTTTCCACAGAAGCTCGACATCAACTGCTCGTGAAACCTTCCTCTCTTTTCCCTCACGCATTTTTATTCCTCCCCTCCGAAGCCTTCTCAGTCTTTTAGTCTTCTGCTCAGGCGAGCTCGTCGCATTCATTTCTCCTTTCTCCTTTCTGGCTTCCCTCAGCCTTCTGCGTCTGCTTTCTGCCTTTTGCTTCTTCCCTTTCTGCTTTCTGAGCCGTCGACTCAGGAGCGCTCTTCATCCCTGTTTGTGCGAGCTTGTCAAGTCCTTCTCTGCCTTGAAGCTTATTCTTCACGTGGTTGTTCACGTGGTTGTTCACGGGGTTGTTTGATTTTTGGGAAAGAACGCGGTTAGAGGAGGTGCGAGATTTTAAAACACTTATTTGTGTTCGTGAAGTATCTTTTTCCAAGATTTTGAGGCTGTTTAACGGGAATTAAAATGATGACCTTTTTTAAAGGTTTCCCATCTGGAAATGCTCATGAAATCCTGCAATTGAGGAAACTGGTTTGGGCTCGATGGGACGAGAAACACCTGGAATGTGAGTGTTACAAAGTGAAAAGAAACACAGCGAGTGGGATCTGGAACACGTGTTCCCAACGACGTCCTCTTTCACTCCATAAAACAATCAAACGGGAGAATGATGCCGCACGAGATCAGCCACAGTGCCTTTGTGTGCTGTTATTGTTGTGGAAATGGATTGTACAGGGAAACATCTCGGGTCCATTCATTTGTAATTTCTCCCCGTACAAGCAACAACATATTTATTTTCCTTGATGTTTTGGGCAGCGACCATTCCCATCCTTGTCTGTGACACTTGAAGTCACCGCCACCCTTTTGAAAACCTTCTCCCCAATTTTTCCCTGAAGGCTTGAGAATGGTCCCCCCGCCCCCCTCCATTAATAATACACGAAGAGGAAACGTCGAGTTGGATAGCGGGGAGATTGATCGATGGACATCGTGGTGGACTGTAGAGGAGTGAACATCGTGTCCATTCTGCCATCTTACTCTGGAGACCAGGAGAACAGGTCTCTGGTTCACTAGACGTCCTGACTCTTACTTGTCTGATGAAACGACGATTTCAAAACTTATTAACGAGCTCTAAATAAGGGATTTTACTGTGTGGTTTTAAACCTCAACCAGCTCCAAATAAGCAATTTTACTGTGTGGTTTTAAACCTCAACCAGCTCCAAATAAGGAATTTTACTGTGTGGTTTTAAACCTCAACCAGCTCCAAATAAGCAATTTTACTGTGTGGTTTTAAACCTCAACCAGCTCCAAATAAGCAATTTTACTGTGTGGTTTTAAACCTTAATTAGCTCCAAATAAGGGATTTTACTGTGTGGTTTGAAACCTTAACTTGCTCCAAGTAAGAGATTTTATTATGTGGTACTATACCTTAACCAGCTCCAAATAAGGCATTTTACTGTGGTACTCTCCCTTAACCAGCTCCAAATAAGGCATTTTACTGTGTGGTACTCGCCCTTAACCAGCTCCAAATAAGGCATTTTACTGTGGTACTCTCCCTTAACCAGCTCCAAATAAGGCATTTTACTGTGTGGTACTCGCCCTTAACCAGCTCCAAATAAGGCATTTTACTGTGTGGTACTCTCCCTTAACCAGCTCCAAATAAGGCATTTTATTGTGCTGTACTATAACTTAATGAGCACCAAATGAGGGATCTTAACCAGCTCCAAATAAGGCATTTTCCTGTGTGGTACTACAACTTAACGAGGCCCAAAGAGGGATTTTACCGTGTAGTTTTAAACCTTAAATATCTCCAGTTAAATGCCTTATTTGGAGCTAGTTAAGGTATAAAATTAGAGGGTAGTTAAGGTTGAGTACAAACGCTTCGTGGAGATCAACATTGGATGTGAGCAGTCCCTGCGAAAACTCTCGGCTGCTTTTGGTGAGATTTTTTCATTTTTTCAATGAGATTGGACCAACCGTATCATAAATGGCCATAACTTGGGAAACATACTCAGGTCCCCAGCGTCAATTGTGACGTCATATCAAACGAAGAAGAAGAAGAATTGTGACGCCCCCCTCTCTCGCTCCTCCTCTCACACCCCCTCTCTCTTGCCCCATCTCTCTCGCCCTCCTCTCACACCCCTCTCTCTTGCCCCCACCTCTGTCGCCCCTCTCTCGCTCCTCCTCTCACACCCCTCTCTCTTGCCCCATCTCTCTCGCCCTCCTCTCACACCCCTCTCTCTCGCCCCGCTCTCCCCCTCCTCTCTCCCCCCTCTCTCTGTGAATGTATTCACAAATGTCTACCAAGCACAACAATTAATTCAAACCTTGGGAAAAAACAGCTTTCAAACCCTTGGGAAACAGCTGTTTCCCATGGGAAAATTCAAACCTTGGGATTAATTAATAATTTGAACAATTAATTCAAACCTCGGGAAAATAACAGCTTTCAAACCTTGGGAAACACTTCGGAATCAGCTGAAACGAATGAAGAAGAACGATATCAAACTTTGAAAAGGCACATACTCAGGTCCCAGCATCAATTGTGACATCATATCAAAAAAAAGGAAACATTGTGACGTCATTCGTGATGTCATAGCACCGTGTCCTGTCATTGGTTGAGAGATAAATGGCCGTAACTTGGGAAGCGCTCGTCCGATTAATATAAAACCTTGAAAAGGCACATCCTCGGGTCCCCGGCAATATTCCTGGCAAGTTTCAGTCAGATCGGTCCAGTGGTTGTCGAGAAACGGTGGTTGCACACACACACACACACACACACACACACACACACACACACACACACACACACACACACACACACACACACACACACACACACACTGCTGGAATTATAGAGAGATGATGATGCATGCATAATTTCAAACAGGTTTTATCTGCATAATTTCAAATGTAAGCACGATTGCAAACACACATCTATCTATAATTCCAGCAATCTGTGTGTGTGTCTGTCTGTATGTCTGTGTTTCTGTATGCGACCACCGTTTCTCGATGACCACCGGTCCGATCTCATTGAAACTTGCCAGGAATATTGCTGGGGACTCGCGGATGTGCCTTTTCAAGGTTTGATATTAATCGGACGAGCGCTTCCCAAGTTACGGCCATTTATCTGTCAACCAATGACAAGACACAGTGCTTTGACATCACGAATGACGTCACAATTCTTCTTCTTCGTTTGTTATGACATCACAATCGACGCTGGGGCCCTGAGTATGTGCCTTTTCAAGGTTTGATATCGTTCTTCATCCGTTTCAGCTGTTTCCCAAGTGTTTCCCAAGGTTTGAAAGCTGTTTTTTCCCAAGGTTAGAATTAATTGTTGTGCTTGGTAGACATTTGTGAATACATTTACAGAGAGAGGGGCGAAAGAGGAGGGGGAGAGAGGGGGGGAAAGAGTGGAGCGAGAGAGGGGGCGAGAGAGGAGCGAGAGAGGAGGGGGGACAGAGGAGGGCGTGACTAAGGGGGAGAGAGGGGTTGAACATCTGGAATAAGGGTTTTAGTTCACACAGGTGAACTCTTAAACAGCAAGGAGTTCACAGTGGGCGCTTGTCCTTAAACACCAAGTTGTTCACAGGGTGCAACAGGGCATAAATGGGTGGCATACAAGTATGGGGGGAGGGCACCAGATGCACTATGGGGGGCATTGCACCCAAATCCCCCCCTCTAGCGACGGGCCTGGGACCATGGCACATCAGTGGATCCCCTGACCAACCAGCCCGGCTTTTCATTTAACCTCGACCAGCAGGGACGGATTAAAGGTGCCTTGGACCCGGGCGGTAACCCAACCATGGACCCTCCTACTCCCCTTCCCTTCCTGCAGTAATAGACATCAGTAAGCTAATCACAGTGCACCATGTTAAGTTTCAAAAAGCACAGTCAGGTCAGGTCTTCCTCTCAGGATATGTTCTTATCGATTCGATGATGAGGCTCATTTAATATTTCATTACGTTAAAAACAAACGAAACCCTGTGAAATAAACAAAAATATTTCAATAAAACAAGGACAAATGTGTCCAAGATCCTCGTCAGAAAGGTGTTGTCGTCACCAGAAGAAGAAGAAGAAGAAGAAGAAGAACAATGAAATAAACAAAAATATTTCAATAAAACAAGGACAAATGTGTCCAAGATCCTCGTCAGAAAGGTGTTGTCGTCACCAGAAGAAGAATAAGAAGAAGAACAACGCGGAGCTCTCTTGGAGCCAGCGTTCGCTACGCGAGACACGGCTAAACAATCGTTACATTTAAAAAGTAAATCGACAATGACATCAATTTAAGACTAGACAGCAAAATTTACTTGATAGACCATGATTTGTTATTTACACCAGAGTGGATCAACTCACTTCGCATGTCTCACTACACGTCGTGACAGAGGCATCGACATATTTGACCATGCCTGCTTTCTCTGGGAGTGAGGGAAAGGGGGGTGGAATTGTGTTGGGTGGGGGGGGAATGGTGTTGGGTGGGGGGAATGGTGTTGGGTGGGGGGGAATGGTGTTGGGTGGTGCTGGGTTGGGGGGGAATGGTGTTGGGTGGGGGGGGAATGGTGTTGGGTGGTGCTGGGTGGGGGGGGAATGGTGTTGGGTGGGGGGAATGGTGTTGGGTGGGGGGAATGGTGTTGGGTGGTGCTGGGTGGGGGGGGGGGATGGTGTTGGGTGGGGGGATGGTGGGGAAGGTCAGCCAAATATATTGTTGTGGATTCTCGCCCGTTCGGCGTGTGGGCGACCGCCTTCAGCTCAATTGTGGCCGTGCGCGCCCACCGAAGGAGTAATCCAGTCGTAGCTTCCGGATCAATGCTGAAACCCAGCTATTGGTGTTGTTAACCACACCATAAACCAGCCAACTCTTCTGTCCAAGCGCTACAGGGTCAATCGCCGAATTGTCGATATACCCAACTATTCCCACGGACAGAAATTCCGGGAATTTATACCTCAACGGGACCTGCACGAAAACGAGCTGCTTAAGCAGCTCGTTCCGTATGTGATTGCCGGGCGGTTATACATCGCCAAGTCCCGTCGGACCAGATGTACGTTTTATCGGCTTATAAAAAGCCAGCTAACATTCCGAACGCTCCATGGCAGTCAATGTGAGGAAGGGACGCAACGAGCAGGTGACATTTAACAATGGGGACATTTATTTCCACACACAGGCATGCAATAAATGGGGGGATGGGGAAAAAGACACGAGCAAAAACCTACAGCCGAGTTCTGTTATGAAATGTAAAGCAAATACAACACAGGCACTTAACAGTTTCCGACTTATGAGACAGGCCCACAAACACACGTACGCACACACACACCCAAGAAATGGTGGCTGATGCCTTTAATAAGGACTTCAACTCGGAGGGACAGATGAGCTGAAACCCAGAACCTATCTTGAACCTCTCCACCTCGTGTGGTCTTCAAGCTGCTCGGACCTGTGCTCCAGCGAGAGCGAGCTGGATCCAATCGCGGTGAGCCGCGATCCTTCCCGAGCTCCAGCGAATCCTCTCGCGCTGGTGAGACGAGGCGCCGATCCTTCCCGTCGATGCGTCAATCCTTCCTGCCGATGCATCGCTTCCCCGAAGAACCACCTCCAAGATGAGGCCAAGGAGTCGCACCAAGCTGGGAACCAAGCGGAGAACAAAGAGCTCCACAAACTAAGAAGAGCCAGCCGAACCGGACGACGAAGTAGAGCGCAAAATACGCGCGACTCTCGCAACTGGCGCTCCTCTCTCGATGAACAACAACCAACAAGCTCGAGCCGAGCAACCAGCTCAATTCTCTTTCGATGAACCAAGCACAAAAAGCGAACCACCTCTCTTCCGAACAAGGCCAGAGCCCAAAAAGCTAACCGAGCCAAGCAGAACCCGAAGGCCTACTACAAGCCAAGCTCAAACCAAAAAGCTTTCTCCCAAGCAGAGGATCTCTTCCTTATCCTCCTCCGCCCCTCCCCCGCTCCCGGCGTGATTCATCCCCCGTGTCCGCACAACCGTGGGTGGGAGAAAGTTGTTTACGTCCCGTGATTCAGGACGGGAGGCTCTTCTTCCTCTTCACAGAAGAGGGGGGAGGGGCGTCTTCCTTTGTGTTGTGATCGCTCCCTAACTATTAAATTAAATCACAGCGCATTTAATCGATTTCTGCCCATTAAACAATGGAAGGTGAGCTATCTAGGGAACATGCACTTATCGACATAACTGAGCGAAAGGAACCTGCATGTTGAGTGCGATCGAATTCCAAATTCGTAACAATATTTTGTGCTCTGACTGAATATGTGCTGTAAATTAGAAGTCAGAACCCAACACGGATAAATAAAGTAGAACTCAACAAAAATTTGTATTTATTTTAACTTATCAGTTAGACCTGGACGGGAAGGTCAACACAAATCAAAATCTGGATGGGAAAGTCAAACTGCCACCCTTGCAGAGCAGACGTGCCCCCAATACACTTCTTCAAATGGACTTCCAGGCGGGATTTTCGGTTGTATATTTTCTTTTGTCCACGTCTCGATCTCGATCAGTGAAGTCAGTGACAAAAAAAACAATGAAAAAAAAAATCACTCATATCCCGACACTTGGGGAAACGGAACGGAACTCGGTGGAGCACATACCTCCACCAGGCTGAACAGTTTACATTTTGTATCCCACCACGAGGTCGGATCTGAATCCGGACCTTCACCAAAATCGAATCGACTTGTTCTTGTCACCTTTCAAATTCATCCACCCGGTTTTATCATAACTCGTTTACACCTTTTTGAGATATCATGCTATACATAGGTCGTTTTTGGCCTCGTTTCTCAAGAGTGAAAAATGACTGGAAAAATACTTGTATCCACATTCGGATTTTCAGCAAAATCGAATCAATTAGTCATTGTCACACACCCAACATGTCCACCAAGCTTCACCCAAATCCATCCATAACCTTTTGAGATGTTGTGCTGCATAGCATTTTCGGCCCTATCTGTCAATGGTGAAGATTCACTTTAAAATTCTCAGATCCAGATCTGGATCCGGATCTTCACCAACAGTAAGCGCTGCTGTTGCTAAAAAAAAAAATTGCCAATTAGCGCTGATGAATACAAGTAAGTGACTAATGTGTTTCTTTGGTTTGCTTTACATGCATAAGAGGAAAAAAAATTCCAAAAATAGAGGGATGAAATCTCAAAAAAATAAAAAAAACAAACAAGGAAGGAATGACATCACATTACAACGCCACAACACGACAGGACAATCCTCTTATGGATTACCATCACGACATCTTTTGGCATTTTACTTTTGTGGGATTGTGATGGAACAACGTCAAAACATATCGTGATGCTTAACCAAAAGAGAATTCTGAATCCATAACTCCGGGCGGTGTGGGACCCCTCAAAGAGATCCAGTTCAAGAGTGGGGTAAACAGGACAGCAGTCACAGTTCAGGTCGCACACATCAAGGGAAGCCCATGTTATAATCTCTCTAAAGGCCCTGTCACACCTTGACGATTTAGCCAGCGTATGCCTGACGTATGCAAAATTTGGCTAAAACGCTGGCACACGTCGAATACATTATGGGTAAGTTTGTATACGTTAAGAGCACGCTGGCATACGTCATAGTACGCTGGCATAAGTCTTTGTACGCTGGCATACGTCGTAGTACGCCGAGGTGTTAGACAAAATTTCCATGCTTGAAATTTTTCGATGCATGCCAGCGTATGACTCACACGTTCCGCATACGCTTGGCCATAAGTTGTAGGCACGTTACGCGATCGTTGACACACGTTACTTGTAAGTTACTCATAAGTCGAAACACTTCGAGGTAATGTTTAGCGTACCCGAAACTTATTTCTAACCTATGAGTAACGTGTTGTAGGCACGTTACGCGATCGTTGACACACGTTACTTGTAAGTTACTTACAAGTCGAAACACGTCAAGGTAATGGTTAGCGTCAGTGTTCCAGACTCCCTGGTTTTTTTGGGGGGGGGGGGTTTTCGGCGTGACGGTGATGTTGACACTTCGATTTCCAGTGCTGTTATGATATAATATAATTAATAGGCTGCCGCTCAACGATTTAAATCATAACTTCACGAGAAATCAGTGTCAACATCACCGTCATACCGAAGAAAAAAAACGAAAACAAAAAAAACCAGGGAGTCTGGAACACTGACGCTAACCATTACCTCGACGTGTTTCGACTTATGAGTAACGTAAAAGTAACGTGTGTCGAAGTGTGTCAACGATCGCGTAACGTGCCTACAACTTATGCCAGCGTATGCGGAACGTGTCATACACAGAGTACGTCGAGAAATTTTCAACATGCTGAAAATTTCTCGACATATGACGACGTATGCCAGCGTGCTCTTAACGTATACAAAACTGACCCATAACGTATTCGACGTGTGCCAGCTTGGTTCGGCAAATTTTTCATATGTCGGCATACGCTGGCTAAAACGTTAAGGTGTGACAGCGGCTTCACACTTCGATGTCTAGTGCGGTTATGATTTGGATCGTCGAGCCGCAGCCTATGAATAGCCTACGCCACGTGATCGTCAGCAATACGCTGCCGCATGCTATGCATAAGTTAGACTATCGTTGGGCATAGGTTGTGAACGCCGACAACACGCTCAGCATTCGTTGGTACAAGTTATCTATATGTGATTGAAACGTTCTGTGTACGTTACTAATACGTTATGCATACGTCCAACACGTTATTATATGCCCAAAACTTAAAAAAAACATCAATAGTTCAGTGTACGCCAGCGTTTTACATACATTTTGATACCTTGCCATAAGCTGGCTAAAACGTCAAGGTGTGACAGCCCCTTAAAAATGGTACTGCTGTTTGAAAGTGACGGGTTGTTTTGCTGTCCCGTTTGAACGTGCTGTTTTAACGTATCCTATTTTCTTCAATCCTGGAAAATTGCTGGTAGACGGGGCAATTCTCCCTCCCACCCACCCCCCCCCCCGCTTCCTCTCAAGTCACCCTCCCAAATGCAAGTCAATACCCCTCCCACCCCCATTCCCTTCATGTCTCACCATCAAGCACAAGTCCAGAATACCCCTTTCCCCTTCCCACTTCCTCCTCCTTGCTCCCCAATCCTCTTCGCTCTTCCACCCTCTAATGCAGAATCGTATGGTGAAGCGTCACTTCCCCCCACCCAGCTCTCCCCCACACTTTGTCACCCCTCTCTCTTCACTCACCCACCCCTCTCCTGACTTTATGCCCCCCCACCCCCCAGTATCCCCATCAGTGAAGTGATGGGTGGTATTTTGTCATGCCTTATGCCTTCTGCTTCTTCTCAATCGCATATTCTTTATGTTACTACTCGACCACTCTGACCTCTTTCTCCTTCCCATGTTACACCTCATTGGAATGTACTTACTCTGCACATTTGCTCCATGAAGTTTTCCCATTTCTCCCAGGCCAATTGTCCGAATGTTAGCCTCACTCATTCTACATCACCCAGCTCTCTCCTCATACCTTTAAGGTTTGTCTTCCTGAAATCTAATAACCTCACTCTGCAATCGTGAACTCGAACTCTTAACAGATTTCTTGCACACACAAAGTTATCACTTGAGCCAAAATGCTCTCCTGCTTCCACCATATTGTGATCATCACTTAAAAGAAGGTCAAACACTGCACTCACCCAAGTGGGCTTATCCACAAACTGGGTTAAAAAGCAATCTTTGACTAAATCTCAGAAATCCTCATGTGCTCTGCCTTTTCCCTATTCAGGTCAGGTATGGGAGCAGGTATGGGAGCATGCGCCGGAGCAGCACATCGCTGCATCCACTTTCCACCGGTACTCCAGGGGCCTCTGTCTGGCCATCCCCCAAGGAGATGCCTGGCACATCTCCTTGAGATGCTGATCAACCTGCTGCCACCAGGAGGCATGTGGTCGACCCATTGGCAAACACCACTCACGAGGCTCTCTCACTGAGAGAATCTGGTGAGTAGGATCAGCGTCAGGAAAACGAGCCATGTGTCCATACAGCAGCAGCTGACGCTCACAGACTATGCAGGTAACAAATCTCATTTGAGTCTCTCTCATCAACCACTCATTGGATACAAAGTCTGACCAGCAATAGCCAAGGATTCTCCAGAGACCTGGTACCAAAGGAATTAAGTCTCCATCTCAGATCCTTAGTCAGAGTCCAAGTCTCACATCCAAAACACAAGACTGGAACACCAAGGACCTGAAGACTTGGACTTTCATCCTCCTGCACAGGTACCAACAGCCCCACACCCAATGATCCAGTGAATTCATGACTCCCCAGGCCTGACCCAGACATCTATTGATCTCTGGCTCACAGCCAAGAGACATGAATATCACTGCCAAGGTAAGTGAATCTCTCCGTGACCTCAACATCCTCACCGCAAAGAGGTACAAACAAGATAGCAGCATCCAAGACGTAATTGAAAGCCTGGATCTTAGTTTTGACTCAGGAAACCCGTAATCCCAGCGGCTCAGACTCCTCATTCAGCACCACGAGAGCCCTCCCCCACCCCCCCCCCCCGATAAATCAAGGTCAGAGATCTTGACATTCCCAAACGATGCACCACAGCTTGATCTCTCCAACATCCTTCCCGGTATCCAGGCCATACAAGTGCTGACAAATTTGTGGGCCAGTACACACCCCTAATTAACTCAAGTAATAACTGGAAATAAGTCGGAGATGGTATCACCACATCACAGCACTTTCAGTACCAGAGTATAGTTCAGACATCAGATTGATCAGTTATGGTGGCACCCCACGATTCCTGGACTTCCCCATTCCTGGACCCAATCTATCCCTGGCAAGTTAAAATCCCCCATAATCAATGCTCTTCTCTGACCACATGCCCTTCTGATATCTTTGAATATTAAGATTAAAAATTAAACTCGTATGACCAAGATGTACGGGTTCTGAAGGGCCCATCTCAAAAGGGTGTAATTATGTACATTTATCAAGTACTGTTCTGTGTGGACAAACCAAAAAGTTGACAAAAATGATACTCTCTCCTCTGACAAGGACAAAAAGTATTCCTCACAAAAAAGATGACACAATCCTGGAAGATATTTGATTTTTATTTTAAAATTATTATCATTGTTATTACAACAGTGTTTCAAACAGAATCAAGAGCAACTCGAAATGGGATTTTAAAAAAAAGCAAATAATGTGGTTTTTGCACATAAAACCCAGGCCACTCAAAATACAAAAAAAACAAACAATTCATCACCTGCACAAAATGTAATATCCCACAACAACCCTTGCACGCCACATGAGCGACTCCAGAAAGACATCAAGGGGCTTCTCATCTGAATGTTTTGCTTATTTAAATGTTGAGAAATGAACAAAACCCTTAAAATAGATTACTTGTGTGGATTGTCATGGTGATAAAAATGTTTTGTGTACATAAACCAGATGGCTGACGAAAAACCTTCGAACACAAGGAACACTTGTACAACTTCTCCACCAAGTGAATTCGTTTGTGTGTATTTAGGGATGATAAATGACTAAAAACCTGAGAACACAGAATACTTTTACAGCTTCTCTATTGGTTGTCATCTCCATTTGCGGGTTTCAGGAAGTGGGAGGAAGTTCTCTAAGAACTGAAAATCTGCACCTCGTGATTCATGATTCATTCCAAGGACTGTTTTCAAAATTTTCACTGAACTTCTGACAGCCTCCACTTGTACCTCGTTTGGAGTAATATTCCGCAGAATTATTTTAAAATACTCAGAAATAGTTTTCTTTATCATTCCTGCAGCTCCGACAATCACTGGTATAATTTCCACCTTTCTTCAATTTCCAAGTCCGCTTGACCTCATTTCTCAGATCCTGGTATTTTGTAATTTTCCTGATTTCTGCAGCAATTATTCCAACATCACGGGAACTGAAACCTCGATCAACAATGCTGACTTTTTCTTTTTGTGTTTGAGCACTGTCTGGATGCAATGCTTTGTTTGCAATATCCACAATTGATGGTATCATCTTGTCATGCGTGAGCACTATATGTTCATCTTCAAGTATCGGATTTGATTTGTGTTTCCGTAATTGTTCTGGAACTGGAATGCTGAAATGCTGTTTCGAGAAGAGTTTTTTTTTTTTGCATCCTGAAAGAAGTTGACTTGTATTTTGTTTCTTCCCCACAAAACCTGCATTTGTCAAATTGTCTCAATCCTGCCATTTTCTTAAAGGAATTAATGTCGTGTCCTTGGTCTTGGGTAGTGATGATGACGAGTTCTCAATCCCCACTAATTTGACCTCTTCTTAGCCATTCCAAAGAGCCTTCCTTGTCAATCCCTGTTCTGTCAAATTATTTTATCAATCTTCCTGCTCTTTTGTCACTCCCATTTATCAGAATATATCTGCTGATATTTCTTTTTGTAGTTTTCCCTTTTTTTTTTCTTTGCAATAATTTGGGCTGTATTTGTTACCTCCACTGCCGAACGTGAAGTCGGTTACGTTTTCACCCCTTTGTGTCTGTTTGTGTGCAGGATATCTCAAAAACTTGTGGAAAGATCCGGATGAAATTTTGAGGACAGGTTGGGTGTGTGAGAAGGACCAAGCGATTATACCTGGTGGCCTTATTCAATTGCGAGGTACTTGTAGGAGGCATCATTACTTATAGGATATTGCTTCATACTTGAAGAATGATTCTTGTTTTTATTTTTCTCACCCGTATGAATAAGTTTGTGTGCTTGTAGACCTGATGGCCGAAGAAAAACCTCAGAACACAGAAAACTTTTATGGCTTCTCCCCTGTGTGAATTAGTTTGTGTGTGTTTAAGGTTGATGACTGACGAAAAACCTTAGAACACACAGAACACTTGTACGGTTTCTCCCCTGTGTGAATTAGTTTATGTGTGTTTAAGGTTGATAACTGACGAAAAACCTTAGAACACACAGAACACTTGTACGGTTTCTCCCCTGTGTGAATTCGTTTGTGTGTATCTAAGGCTGATGACTGACAAAAAGCCTTAGAACACACAGAACACTTGTACGGTTTGTCCCCCGTGTGAATTCGTTTGTGTTTTTTGAAGGTTGATGACTGACAAAAAACCTTAGAACACACAGAACACTTGTACGGTTTCTCCCCTGCATGAATTCGTTTGTGTGTTTCTAAGGTTGATAAATTACGAAAAACCTTACAACACACACAACACTTGTACGGTTTCTCCCCTGTGTGAGTTAGTTTGTGTTCATTTAAGGATGATAACTTACGAAAAACCTTAGAACACACAGAACACTTGTACGGTTTCTCCCCTGTGTGAATTAGTTTGTGTTCATTTAAGGTTGATGACTGACGAAAAACCTTAGAACACACAGAACACTTGTACGGTTTCTCCCCTGCATGAATTCGTTTGTGTGTTTCTAAGGTTGATAAATTACGAAAAACCTTACAACACACACAACACTTGTACGGTTTCTCCCCTGTGTGAGTTAGTTTGTGTTCATTTAAGGATGATAACTGATGAAAAACCTTAGAACACACAGAACACTTGTACGGTTTCTCCCCTGCATGAATTCGTTTGTGTGTTTCTAAGGTTGATAAATTCCGAAAAACCTTACAACACACACAACACTTGTACGGTTTCTCCCCCGTGTGAATTAGTTTGTGTTCATTTAAGGATGATAACTGACGAAAAACCTTAGAACACACAGAACACTTGTACGGTTTCTCCCCTGTGTGAATTAGTTTGTGTGTATCTAAGGTTGATAAATGACGAAAATCCTGAGAACACACAGGAAATTTGTACGGTTTCTCCCCCGTGTGAATTCGTTTGTGTGTGTTTAAGGTTGATGACTGACGAAAAACCTTAGAACACACAGAACACTTGTACGGTTTCTCCCCCGTGTGAATTAGTTTGTGTGTGTTTAAGGTTGATGAATGAAAAAAAACCTTAGAACACACAGAACACTTGTACGGTTTCTCCCATGCATGAATTCGTTTGTGTGTATCTAAGGCTGATGACTGACGAAAAACCTTAGAACACACAGAACACTTGTACGGTTTCTCCCCCGCGTGAATTCGTTTGTGTGTGTTTAAAGTTGATGACTGACAAAAAACCTTAGAACACTTATTCGGTTTCTCCCCTGCATGAACTCGTTTGTGTGTTTCTAAGGTTGATAAATGACGAAAAACCTTAGAACACACAGAACACTTGTACGGCTTCTCCCCTGTGTGACTTAGTTTGTGTCTATTTAAACTCCATTGCCGATGAAAAACCTTGGAACACACAGAACACTTGAACTGTTTCTCGCCTGTGTGAATTGGTTTGTGTGTATCTAAGGTTGATAAATGACGAAAAACCTTAGAACACACAGGAAACTTGGACGGTTTCTCCCCCGTGTGAATTCGTTTGTGTGTCTTTAAGGTTGATGACTGACAAAAAACCTCAGAACACTTGTTCGGTTTCTCCCCTGCATGAACTCGTTTGTGTGTTTCTAAGGTTGATAAATGACGAAAAACCTTAGAACACACAGAACACTTGAACGATTTCTCGCCTGTGTGAATTAGTTTGTGTCTATTTAAACTCCATTGCCGATGAAAAACCTTGGAACACACAGAACACTTGAACTGTTTCTCGCCTGTGTGAATTGGTTTGTGTGTATCTAAGGTTGATAAATGACGAAAAACCTTAGAACACACAGGAAACTTGGATGGTTTCTCCCCCGTGTGAATTCGTTTGTGTGTCTTTAAGGTTGATGACTGACAAAAAACCTCAGAACACTTGTTCGGTTTCTCCCCTGCATGAACTCGTTTGTGTGTTTCTAAGGTTGATAAATGACGAAAAACCTTAGAACACACAGAACACTTGAACGATTTCTCGCCTGTGTGAATTAGTTTGTGTCTATTTAAACTCCATTGCCGATGAAAAACCTTGGAACACACAGAACACTTGAACTGTTTCTCGCCTGTGTGAATTGGTTTGTGTGTATCTAAGGTTGATAAATGACGAAAAACCTTAGAACACACAGGAAACTTGGACGGTTTCTCCCCCGTGTGAATTCGTTTGTGTGTCTTTAAGGTTGATGACTGACAAAAAACCTCAGAACACTTGTTCGGTTTCTCCCCTGCATGAACTCGTTTGTGTGTTTCTAAGGTCGATAAATGACGAAAAACCTTAGAACACACAGAACACTTGTACGATTTCTCGCCTGTGTGAATTAGTTTGTGTTCATTTAAGGTTGATAAATGACGAAAAACCTTAGAACACACAGAACACTTGTACGATTTCTCGCCTGTGTGAATTAGTTTGTGTTCATTTAAGGTTGATAAATGACGAAAAACCTTAGAACACACAGAACACTTGTACGATTTCTCGCCTGTGTGAATTCGTTTGTGTTCATTTAAGGTTGATAACTGACGAAAAACCTTAGAACACACAGAACACTTGTACGGTTTCTCCCCTGTGTGAGTTAGTTTGTGTTCATTTAAGGTTGATAACTGACGAAAAACCTTAGAACACACAGAACACTTGTACGGTTTCTCCCCTTTGTGACTTAGTTTGTGTTCATTTAAGGTTGATAACTGACGAAAATCCTTAGAACACACAGAACACTTGTGCAGCTTGTTACCCGTGTGAATTCGTTTGTGTCTTTTTAAATGTGATAACCGACGAAAGACCTTAGAACACCCAGAACACTCATACGGCTTCTCCCCTGAGTGAATTAGTTTGTGTGTATTTAAATGTGATAACCGACGAAAAACCGTAGAACACACAGAACACTTATACAGCTTCGCCCGTTGGTTGTTATCTCCAATTGCAGGTGCCACCAGGTGCAACGGGGTCCTCCCCTGACTTGAAGTGTCCACCTCCATTTGATCATTTTCACAAAATTCTGACCAACCCGCAAAATCATTCCAACGCTTGTATGTCGTCTTCCCCTTGTGATTTAGTTTCAGTCTTAATGTTGATTGTGCAAAAGGCTTGGGACACAATGTGTGCATTCGACTTCTTGCCAGTTTGTCCTTTATGATGTTGAACTAAAGCTGAAGAATAACAAAGAAAAACAGCAGAGATCAGACAAATTGTGCATTAAAAATAAAGTATGAAAAATGAAATCATTTAACAAGTGAGCATTCAAATCCCCCCACCTTCATACTCCATGACAATGATTCATGACTTTATGAATAACATTAGAAAAAATATCATTGAGTTTGTGGGGGGTTGTGGGGGTTTGGATATCACCAAGGCCGATACAAATGTATAGAATAGCGTGGTCCGTTTAAGAGTAGTTAGCCATCTCGATGTACAAGTAGGGAAACGTTAGCTTAAGAATTGTCCTGTTTGAATGTGCACCATACAGGGGTTGATGTGTGGTCATAGTTCGTCAGACATTATGGAAAAGGAAATTGTGTGGATAACCTCGAAATCCACCTCCACTGGAGAGTGCCGGGAGATGCAGTACGAATGAGGATGGGCAGAGCTTGGAAGTCCTTGAGAGTGAGGGGAGGAGGGGGTCATGACCTCCTCAGGGGCCAGAGTGTTGCCAGGGAGAGCGAGACCCTCATTGTAGAGTTGGAGAACTGAGGAGAACGTGGCTGCGAGTTTTTAGTGTGTGCGAGACTGACAAGGGAGAGCGTTAAAGAGGTCGTCCTGCCTGCCTGCGTTCTGCCTGTGCCTCTCTTCACCCTGTACCTGTTTCATCTGCCCCTGTTCTTCGTCTCATCGTCCTGCTCATCACCTGCTTGTCCCTGCTGCCAACAGAGCTAAGTCACCTAGTTTTTGTTCTCTCTTCCCATCAGTGGCAATCTGTGTATGTGGCATCACAAGGGTTATTCACATTGCACCTAATTACTCGCCGTCGTCTCCTCACGATTCAGTCATCCCTGGTTTTTATTGTTTGGGGTTCGGGAAATAAACCCACTGGTTTTAAAAGCTGTAAAATTTTTGTGTCTATCCTCATGACCCACAGTTGTGTTGTCCACCATAATTTGGAACGTCGCATGAGGGAGTAAAATACCAGTTTGGCTCGTCCTTCACGTGTCAGTATTAACTGACCTGGACACGACAATATATCCCGTTTACCAAACCTCAGTGCAGTGGACTCCTTAAGAAGTGATGTGCAAAGGCGATTTTCCTTACATTTTTAAATTTTCAGGGAGCAGTGCCAATAATTCATCCTCGAGCCTGAAGATGTTGACACCTCGTCTCGTTCGTGCCTAATTTGTCTGCGACCAGAGGTCGTTCCAGGTTTTTGACCCTAAACACCCACCTCAGCCCAGATTCTTCTTCAAAAAATTTGGGAGTTTGGGCACTGGAAGAATGCAGATCAGATGTTTTTTTTTAATTAAAGTGGTGTTACTTTCTTCCTTGAGGATGTTATGCAATCCAGAGGGGCATGACATGACAGAGACATCAATCTATTCCAATAAAAATACTCAACGGGATCATTAAATAGAAGATATGTTAATTTTCTGCACTTTTTAGAGCTCGAAACAATATAGAAACTGATTAGAAGGGCACTTAGTAGAGAGCATTCCTCCACCAGGCTGATTAGTTTAATGTTTTGTATCCCACTGATAGGCTGGATTTGGACTTTGACCTGAACTAAAATTTAATTGGCTTGTTATCATCACCAAACCAACTCACCCACCAAGTTTCGTCTGAATCCGTCCATAACTTTTTGAAATATCGTGTTGTATATCGTTTTAGCCCCGTCACTCTATGGTGAAGAATCACATAAAAATGATCGGATCCGGATCTTCACCAAAGGGGAACCAATACTTCCTTGTTACATAACCGACCTACCCACCAAGTTTCGTCGGAATCCGTCAACAACTTGATATCCTGCTGTATGTTGTTTTTGGCTCTTTCTCCCAATGGTGAAGAATCACTTTTTAAAATTCTCAAATCCAGATTCGAATCTTCACCAAAGTCTAATAATTTTGTCCTTGTCACATACCCAAGCTCTCTACAAAATTTCGTCCAAATCAGTCATCCACAACTTTGAGATATTTTGTTCACAAACAAACAAGAAAAATAAGTTGTGCAGAGTACGATACTTGAAAAAATCCATGAAACAAATTTGACCTCAACAATAGTTGATGGAAATGAATTTAAAAGGGAATAAACCTGAAAAATGCCAGGGGAATATGTATAATCATCACCTTGAAAAATATAGAACAAGAAGGGCATTCGGGAGAGCGCATACCTCTGCCACGCAATGCCTGATCCAGTGGTACATATCGGGCCCAAATTTTTTTTGACATCTCATGCTATTCATCGTTTTTGGGCCCGTCTCTCAATGGTGAAGAATCATTTTTAATGATTAAAAAAATTCTCATATCTGGATCTTCAAAAAATATAATCAGTTTGTCTTTGTCACACACCTAACATGTCCACCAAATTTCATCCAAATCAATCCACAACTTTAAGATATCCTGCATATCTAAACAAACAAACAAGAAAAAGATGTCATGCAGAACACAATACTTGAAAATCCACCCTCCCTCTCCATCGGTTGCCATGGGCACATCAAATTATCCATTTCATTTATATTAAAATTGACATTCTTAATCAAAGCTCAGGGCAATCAGATGAAAATTGATTATTTTTCAGATTGAAATTGATTTTAGAAGTTTGACCTTGAGTTGACCATTTGACCTCAAATAGTTGCTTTCCCAATTCAGTGATGGACAATGAAAATCCTGTTCAACTTTCAAGTTGATAGGATGTAAATTGACGATTTTTAAGATAAAAAGTGGTTTTAGAAGTTTCACCTTGAGTTGACATTTGACCATTTGATCTCAAAAATAGTTGGTTTCCCAATTAAGTGACGCATTATGCAAATCCTGTTCAAATATCAAGTCAACCGGATGACAAATGATGATTTTAGAAATTCGACCTCAAGATGACCTTTGACCACACAATCAATAGGCTTCTCAGTTGACACTACTTCTACAGCTTGGTGAAATTTTGTGATGATTAGTTTTACATTGTGAACAGTAGGTGATTGACAGACACACAAAGACAAAATAACAAAATCGACTGACTAAACATACTTGAAAAATCTTCGATTTTGCAAGAAACAAGAAAAAGATGTGCATTGTACAATACTTGTGAAATCCATAAAATAAATTTGACCTTAAAATAATTGGTGGTTGAATTAAATGACCAAATATGCAAATCCACTTCAAATTTCAAGTCAACGGGATGAAAACTGAGGATTTTAGAAATTTTCCCTTAGTTGTTGACACGGACAAGGAAATGAGATGCAGGTGGAGGCCATTCAGTCCATCATGCCTGTGCCACATCAACACTGCACCAACTTATCAACACCAGATCAAAACAAAAATATGAAAAATGTTTATTTCTTTTTTGTTATCTCACCAGAGGAGAGGGTATTACATTTGGTTTTGCTGATAATTATGATGTCATAGGTCATTTGGTGTGGCAGCCATGTTGGAAAACTTTGGATCTCTGTATCTCTGCAACCGCACCAAGGAAAAAATTGAGTGGAGGAATGTCATAGAAAAGATAGGATTGTATAGCATCGTCTGTCGACGTGTTGGATTAAGTGTGCCGCATTGGTCCGTCGACATGTCGATGTATAGCATGGTCCGCCACGTCGTTGCATGGTCCGTCGACATCGCATTGTATAACATGGTCAGTCGACATGTTGATGTAAATTAAGTGGGGAAACTGTGAGCTGAAGTGTGGTGGGGGTGGTGCTGCGTTAATTAGGTAGGGTTCAAGGATAATTTCTCCCAGTACATAATTGCCCCTGTGACCTTTTCCAATGTTTTTGCATTTCAAGACCGGTGATAAAAAGGAATCACGTCCTGAGAACAACAACCGAGCCGGGCATTTCCAGGCAGGTGAAAACCTCGCCTCTCGGAATGACGAGCGAGACCATGCCCCTGGGGTGGATGATTGATGGGTGTGACATCAGAGAGGAGGATTGAGTGAGGATCAAAGTGGGGACACGCAGGAGAAGGTGCAGGACAGAAGGAGTGAGGCAGGATCAGCGGTTGGAAAAGACGGACATTATGGCTGGCTTTTCCTCAACATGTTGAAGGCTGCACGATTCTTGTGTTCATGCTGAGGCGAATTGACTCACATGATGGAGTAAGATGCTGGCCATTGACTGTTGGCGAGGTCGTGTGGGACCGTGCCTCAAAGTTTCATGTTATGCCATTGGGGAAGGAGACGGCACCATTCCTCAGAGGGCCGCGGTGTCAGCATGTGCGATTGACGAAAGAAGCTGTGTGGTGGTTTCTGAGCCACAGTGTTGAGCATCACCACCCGAATTCCCTCCTGTATGTTTCCCACCCAGAGAGCGGCTGGGCGCCATTTTGGGTGTGTTTTCACGCACAGCGACAGCATGGTTTGGAGACCTTCAAATTTCATAAACTCATCTATGGTCACACAGCCAAGTGCTGGGCTAAAGGGAGGAATCAATTCTATTTTCTCTGTCCCCATGTCAGTATTAAATTCTGTGTGGAGGCACCTCAAATAGGAATGTAGGTTACCTCACATTTCATATTTATCCCGTATTGATTTATCCCCGTTATGAATACTTGATATATTTTCATCAAAACCCCGTATTTATTTAAGTTGCTCATGTTGTCCATTTGTCGTCGGTTCGAGGGTAACACCCATGTGCCCCCGTCCTTGCCGCCCTATAATATAATCTCCAAGGATCACGTTTTCGCCTCCAAGGGAGAAAAACATTTGGCTATCCGTCCAGGTAGGTTAAACCCCCTTGACACGCCAAGTGAATTTTTAATGTCATCGGTGCCTTTGATATGATGTCATAAATGCATATGTGGAACGCTACATCTAATCAATATGAACATTTTGAGGGTAATCTCGGGATAAAAGCTCCACAGAAAAATTTTTATGACGTCAGAAGTCACATGATTTGGCAGCCATGTTTAAAAAAAATAAGAATACCCTCCAAATTCTTGTAATCTGAAGTGGCTGAACAGATCGAGGCTAAACTTTAAACGTATGACCGCCTATCCATGAGGAACAAAAGGTTCACACAAATAATGGTTCCACAGAAAGAAAAAAGTTTTGATGATGTCACAGGTCACATCGTTTAGCAGCCATATTGGATTTACCCAAAAACTTGTGTATATATATATATATATATATATATATATATATATATATATATATATATATATATATATATATATATATATATATATATATATATATAAAAATCTTCTCCAGAACGGCTGGACAGATCTGAGGGGAAGCTTCGCACAAATGTTCCCCAAGCCTTGCATGTACAAGTTTGTTCAGGAATAATTGATAGATCACATGGTTTGGCAGCCATATTGTAATGAAGAAGATATTAAATAATGTTTTCTTTGGAACCGCTTAATCAATTGAAGTGAAACTTAATTATGATCTAGTGGTGATGGGGAATACATATCTATCTATAATTCCAGCAATCTCTGTGTGTGTGTGTCTGTGACCGCTGTTTCTCAACAACCGCTGGTCCGATCTAATTGAAACTTGCCAGATATATTGCTGGGGACCTGAGGATGTGCCTTTTCAAGGTTTGATATTAATCGGACAAGTGCTTCCCAAGTTGTGGCCATTTATTTACCAAACCAATGACAAGACACGTTGTTGCGTGGGCGTGGCCGATGGGGAAGGGAAGCTCAGCCGCGTTCCCCATTACGGGTTACAACGTACGGGCTTCCGGAGAGTGATGACTTCGTGTATTCTAATAATTTCTCGATTTCTTATGCGCATTTATAGATAAACACAATGCCCCAAGTTATGATCATTTTCATATTAGACGGTGCATAAATTTCGGTAACATCAGAGTGCTGGTATGCTCCGAACCAGGAAGTAAATTTTTTTTCTCTCTTCTCTTCTCTTTTTTGTTTTTCCTTGCGACGACATTGCGAAAAGGTAAAATACGTTGGCGCTAATTGAATAATTGGTCATTAAAACATAAATTGCGAATCATCGTAACTGTGATATGCAAACTTCCGCGCCACGCACGTACGGGCAACGCAGAGCGAAGAAACGGCCTGTGTGGTTGTTGTTTCTTGCTCGCGGTTGGAATATTTATTTATTATTATTATTATTTTTTTTTTTACGGGCACATACGAGTATCTATAATTCCAGCAATCTCTGTGTGTGTGTGTCTGTATGTCTGTGTGTCTGTATGCGACCGCCGTTTCTCGACGACCACCGGTCCGATATGATTGAAACTTGCCAGGAATATTGCTGGGGACCCACGGATGTGCCTTTTCAAGGTTTGATATTAATCGGACAAGCGGTTCCCAAGTTACGGCCATTTATCTGTCGACCAATGACAAGACACGGTGCTATGACATCACGAATAACGTCACAATTAATGTTTATTTATTTATTTATTTATTTTTTTGCACGATTGACGTCACAATTCTTCTTCTTCTTCGTTTGATATGACGTCACAATTGACGCTGGGGACCTGAGTATGTGCCTTTTCAAGGTTTGCTATCGTTCTTCATCCGTTTCCCAAGTTTGAAAGCTGTTTTTTTTCCCAAGGTTTGAATTAATTGTTGTGCTTGGTAGACATTTGTGAATATATTTACAGAGAGAGGAGCGAGAGAGGGGGGCGAGAGAGGGGGGAGCGAGAGGGGGGCGAGAGAGGGGGCGAGAGAGGGGGCGAGAGAGGGGGGCGAGAGAGGGGGGCGAGAGAGGGGGCGTCACAATTCAAGAGAGGAGGCGAGAGGGGGACGGGAGAGGGGGTGTGAGAGTGGGGGGCGAGAGGAGGGGGCGAGAGGAGGGGGAGACTAGGGGGAAGAGCGGGGGGTGGCAAGAGAGGGGGGAGAGAGAGGAGAGGCGAGAGAGTGGGGAGAGAGAGGGGGGGCGAGAGAAAGGGGCGTCACAATTCTTCTTCTTCGTTTGATATGACGTCACAATTGACGCTGGGGACCTGAGTACGTTTCCCAGGTGTTTCACAAGTTATGGCCATTTCTGATACGGTTGGTCTGATCTAATTGAAACAATGCCCCAATCCAGTCGTCGTTTACGAGAGCAAAGGAACGAAGCTGCACATACTGGCATGCACCTACGGGCATGCACGAGTGTAACAAATTTCATCTTGATCGGACACATGGTCTGGCACCCAGAATAATTTAATTTTTTTATTTGGGTTCTTTTTTTTGTTGTTGTTGAATAAGGCTGACTTGGCTGTGCCGAGATGGGTTTGAGGGTGGAGGAATAGCAGTTGAAACCCAAATCCTATCGAGGTAACTCCTGACGACTTCATCTTTGCTTTTCGCTTGTTTGGGTTCCTTGTGACGACTCCAATGCAGGACTGTAACAGCTGTTCCAAACAGCTGTTAGGAAAGCTGTTCCTAACAGCTCCTATTTGGTCTTCCATTTGATTTGAATACATTTTAATCGCATTCTAAATTCAATTGAATTGCAAGAAAAAGAGCAATCGGAGATTGCGGACCCTCGCCAGGACTTGTTTTGTGTGGCATTTGTGTACTGGTGTGTTACGTAATGAATAAGAGACATAATTAGAACTGCCACTTTGTAAATTATGGCAGTGAAGACTGGTTCAGCAATTTCAGAGAAGATTTTTGAAGGTTTATTTTTTTTTACAAAACAATATGGTTGCTGAATCACATGACCGATGCCATCATAAAAAAAAAAAATGTGGACCATTTTCTCCCTTGATGACCCTCAAATGTTCATACTATAGACTCCTATAGAGAAGGACTGGAACCTCACGATCTCGGGGTTTGTAACTTGAGTCTGAAGGATTAACTTGAGTCCGGGGCTAAAATGACTTCGAGAAGGGCGAGAGACACGATCCGGGGATCCATATAGAGGTTTTTGAGGACGAAGAGTTCAAAAGTGTTATTTTCAACACAACCTGAGTTCATCTTCAAGGTCAAAAGGTCATATTTCAAGGTCAAATTACTGAATTTTAGTATTTTTTGCCTGTTTTTGTGTCTAACTCATAGAGGAAAACTTTTGTAAAGTCCATGACAAAACATGACATTGTGCACCTGCTGCACCTACTTGCTGATTTATATCATTGTCAACTAATGTATGTTTTGTTTGTTTCTCTTTCAGAAACTGTCCAGCTGGTGATCTCAGAGGATCTTTGTGTTGTTTCCTGCTTTGGTGACAATATGCCACGTCGTTGCAGCTGCTTTGGTTGTAGAGGAAACTATGATGGGACGCCTTATGTAAAGGTCATATCCTTCCCAAAAGATCCTGAGGAGAGGGAGAGATGGATATTGGCAATGCCAAATGAGAAAGAAAGCTTGAGGTGCTAGAAAGGAGATATATATATTTGTGCGAAACATTTCAATTGTGATTGGGTGTCAGTTAGGGGTGGCAAATGACCCAAAGAACCCCCATCAATATTTCCTGGAGGACCGAAATCAGCTTTGAAGCAGGTGACCTCAGCCCCATGCCCAACATCATCTTCTACGTCAGAATCAAGAGCTAAGAGAATGCAGGCAGCTGATGAGGCTGCAGACAATATCCAAGATTTCAACCACTTCTGTGCTAAAATTATCTCCTATTTTCCTGGCTTTAACTTCATAAAAGACCAGGAAAACCTTTACCTATCAAGAACTGATGCTACTGGACAAACTGTCAAGCAGTTCTTTCATTTGCAACAAGTTTACTCACCTTTTGGATTTCTATTCTTGAATAGATTTGAGAAAGATGGTATTGAGGTGCCCAAACGACTTTTTCCTTTGCAGAAGAACAGCCTGCTCTCAAAATGGTCCCAGATTAGATCCATAACTGACCAGGTAAACATCTATGAATGCACAAGCAAGGAAATTCTTCAGCTTGTAATAAGCCAGCTCTGTTGGATGACTGAGGCACACGAGCTTCCTCATTTCACCTTCCTTCTGTCGCAGCTGCATCTTATGTTCAAACCTCTTGATCGTCGTCGATTTGATACTGATACTATGATTTTCGCAATGCAGCTTCACAACATATCACCCAGTGCATACAAAATGATTCGTCGATCCGGCTTAATCATTCTACCATCAACAAAAAAGGTAAAACAGATGCTTGCGAGAAGTCAGCAGGACTCCAACCTCAAAACCTTGTTCGACCAGCTTAAACCACAGCAGCGTTTGGTCAATTTAATGTTTGACGAGGTAAAGCTGGTCGAGACATTGCGATTTTCTGGAGGGCATGTTGTAGGATATGCTCAAAATGCAGCAGCGGGTGGTGAACACGAAATGCTTGTTTCACATGCGATGGTTGTTGAAGTTTCCTGCCATTTCGGTGGTCCACGCTATATTCTACGCATTTTGCCCTGCAAAAAACTAACTGCAGATCAGCTGAAGGAACTCCTTATCGAAGCTGCATCAGCTGTAGTTGGTGCTGGCGGTACTATGCTTTCTTTGATATGTGACAATTGCAATACCAACCGCAGTGTTTATTCAAAACTTGGAGGACCAGGAAGTTGCCAAGTGCTGTCAATTCAAGAGCAATCTATGTTCTTAGTGTACGACTACGTGCACATCTTCAAAAATGTTCGCAACAACTGGATTACTGTTGATGGCAAGACACTCTCATTTGTCGATGATGGTAATGAGTAGAAAGCTTACTGGAGTGATATGCAGGTTTATGAGATCGACCGGGCTACTCCTATTCGCTTAACCAAGCTGAGGCACACCGCTGATTTACCCAAGCCCCTTCAATGCCAGAGCGTACCATTGGTATGCCAAGTGTTCAATGACAAGACTGTCGCTGCTTTAAAGACCTTCAAGGATTCACTGGGCATCAGCGAAAGCACAATCAACCTCACCCAGATAATGAGTGAGTGGTTCAAGATGATGAACGTGAAAGACCGTTTCTCAGCTATCCATCTGTGCGACGAATCCAGACAGCCTTGGACAGCAGACTGTACAAGTTTCACTAGGCTGGAGCAGGCCTGCCAAATTATATCTACCTGCGCATGGCAAGGAGGTGGTGGTCGTAAGCTGAAGCTAACTCAGCAAACTGCTGAAGCCTTCACTGTGTCCACACGGAATAATGTGGATGCTGCCAAATTGCTTCTGGCAGAGAAAGACTTTGACTACGTTCTTCCTGCTATATTTGCAGATGAAGCCTTGGAAAAGTTTTTCGGCCAAGCCAGGCAAAGAAGCGGTGGAAACTTCTACATTGACGTAGTTGACATTATGGCTGCAGCTAAAATTGTAAATTTGCCAACACTCATTCAGCATGACATTATGCCCGAATCTAGTTCTCGTGTGATTGCTTGCGACAAGAACTGTACAACTTCCATAAATCCAGATGAGCGAAGTGAACTCATTGACGAGATTACTCCTCAAGACACTCAGGATGTCTTGGGGTCTGACGATGCCCTTCAGCATAAAGTAGTTTATTTGGCCAGACACCTTGTTCATAAATATGGCGATAGCACTCGTATGGAGGAGATCATTGATGATGAAGATGGTAACGAGGTGTCATCTGAGTTTCGAGATAATTTGAATAGAGGTGGATTGAGTGTGCCAACTTTGTCAACCGTCTTTTTTGTACATAATGCCTATAATTTGTATGACAAGACTAAAATGTGTTGCCGATTTCATTTTGCTGAGCTGTTATCCTCTGTAGATGCACCTTTAGCTAGTCATAATGCTGCATGTCCTACTTTAGCTAACATTCTATTGAAAGCTCATGTCCTCAATGTAAGTGACAAAGATAAAGCTTTGGGATGCCTCAGGAGGCAAGAAAAGCTCTCCAACTAGTGATAGACATAGACATAGTTGTAATAGGCATAGTGTTGTGACATGCATATAATGTTGATGTAATACGATATATGACAATAAATATCAAAGTTTGACAGCTCTACACACTTGCATCTTATTACAATCAGCCATCTCTCACCGTTTATGAGTTAGACACAAAAACGGGAAAAAACTACCAAAATTCAGTCATTTGACCTTGAAATATGACCTTTTGACCTTGAAGATGACCTCAGGTGGTGTTGAAACTGACACTATTGAACTCGCCGTCCTCAAAAACCCCTATATGGATCCCGAGATCGTGTCTCTAGCCCTTCTCGAAGTCATTTTCGCCCCAGTCTCAACTTAATCCTTCAGACTCAAGTTACAAACCCCGAGCATGGGAGGTTCCAGTCCTTCTCTTTTGGAGTCTATGGTTCATACTGATTGGACGTAGCATTTTACGTATGCAATTATGATGTCATAATGAAGACACCGATGACATCAGAAAACATTACACATTCCAAATGAGGAGTACTTGCTGTGTGCAATGTTTCAATTTTTTCTTTGGTGCATATTCAGAGATACAGAGGTACAATTTTTTTGTTTTTCCAATATGGTTGCCACACCACATGACCTACGACATCATAATTATCATTAAACCATTCTACATGAGTAGCCACACCAATGGTGAAAATTTTCTCTCGATCCGACAAGCGGTTATGGAGAATAACACAAAAGATCTGTGCGGACAAAAACAAACAAACAGACCCAAATGCAATACCCTCTCCTTCAGTGAGGGTAATAATATACATCATGGGTCAGGTGTTCAATCAAAGCAGGACGTCTTGGTACCCCGGTCATCACGTCCAGCAGTTAAGTGTTACATCACATATTAATTATACAACACACCAGAACACAAGCACGACAAAAAACTACACTGCACAAAACTACAGAAACGCCACACTAAACAAGTCTTGTCGAGGGTCTGCAAACAAGTCTTCTCCGCAACTGCTTGGCGGACTGAGACAAATTTTTTTAACCATCAGAGCGATTACTCATGAAGAATGTTTTAATGATAATTATGACGTCATAGGCCATATGTTGTGGCAGCTATGTTGGAAAAACGGAAAAACTTTGGACCTCTATTTTTGAAACCACACCAAGGGAAAATTTGAAACTTGGCACATGGGGAATGAGTGTGATTTTCTATGACATCATAATTGCATATGTAGAACACCACATCTGATGTTTGAACATTTTTGAGGGTTATCTCAGGATAAAATGGTCCACAGAAAATTTGGCAGCCATATTGTATGAAGAAAAAAAAAATCTCTCAAATGGCTGAACAGATCAAAGCAAAAGATAAAACATACGACCACCTATCCATGAGAAACAAAATGTTAATACATTAGTCATCGGTCACATGATTTGACAGCCATATTGCATTTACCCGAAAACCACTAAAAAAAAAAAACCAAATCTTCTCCAGAACAGCTGGACAGATCAAAGGGAAACTTCATACAAATGTTCCTCAAGCGATGGATATACAAGTTTCAGGAATAATTGATAGGTCACATGGTTTGGCAGCCATATTGGATTGAAGAAAATGATAAATGTTTTCTCTGGCACCACTTAATCAATTAAAGTGAAACTTCACAATTATGATCTCGTAGTGATGGGGAATTCATGTTTTAATTTTAAACTTGACCGGACACATGGTCTGGCAACCAGGATTATTTGATTTTTTTGATCTGGGGTTTAATTTTATTTTTACAAGGCTTACTTGGCTGTTCCTGGACAGGTTTGTGGGTAGAGGAGTTGCAGCTGAAACCCAAATCCTATCAAGGTTCGTCCTGATGACTTCATCTTTGCATTTTACTTGTTCGGATTCCTTCGGGTGACTCAAATGCTGGACTGTACTGATTTGGTCTTCCATTTGAATTGAATTTATTTTAATCCCATTCCAAGTTCAATTGAATAATGAGTAATAGTAAAAAAACGTCTCGGGTCAGGGTCAGGTGTCCGATCAAAGCGGGACGTCTTTGTACCCGGTCATCACTGCCAGCAGTTATGAAGTGGCAGTTCTAGTTATGTTTCACGAATTACATAACACACCAGTACACAAACACCAAACAAAACAAGTCCTGGCAAGGGTCTGCAATCTCCGATTGCTCTTTTTCTTGTTTATATCGATTTTCGTCCTGTCACTCAATGGTGAGGAATCACTGGAAAATATAATCGGATTCTGATCTTCACCAAAGTTAAATCAATTCGTTGTCACACCCAATGTGTCCACCAAGTTTCGTCTGAATCCGTCCACAACTTTTTAAGATATCGTGTTATAAATCGTGTTTGGCCCATCGCTTAATGTTGGAGAATTACATTAAAAAATCTATTTGCCGGATTGGGATCTTCACCAAAATCTAAATAGTTCGTTCTTGTCCCACACCCAACCTGCTTACAAAATTTAATCAGAATCCGTCCACAACTATTTGCGATATCCTGTACACAAACAAACAGACAGAAAGGGGTAAAAACATAACCACCTTCCACCTTTGGTGGCATTGGTAACTCGGAGAGATGTAGCTGGAAACAAGGAGATGAAGGAAGAGGAAAGGGGGAGCGCAGGAAACAGAGCAACCTCCAGAGTTCGTTAGGTAAGAGGTTTTTGTGGACAAGTTATTGGTAGTGGTACAAGCAATTAACATTCAACAAATTTTAAAAATATGTACTGATCGTGCTAATTAAAATATCAAAGGTCATACTTTGTGATGCTTTTGGCTCTGTATTAAACTATGAAGTAACTTTACCAATAAAATCCTTCAAAGATCAATGTTGCAGATCTTTCATGTGCAGCAAAATCTTTCATTGGCTGTAGGAGGATCCGGTGATATATCGATGTACCGGTGTTGGAATTCTGAATCTTCCGGTATCCTGAAAAAAAGCCAGCATAAAAAAACCCCCATATATCACCGAAAAAAATCGAAGAAATGTGTTTACAATGTTTAAATACTGTACATGATTTAAAAATCTTTGATACACTCGGCATCTCGGCTAAACATGGAACGGAACAGTGGAACATATGACGTCAAGACTACGAGGAGGTAAGTTCAGCAGGTTTGAACCTTGAAACCTCAGAATCCAAGCACATCAGCTCCGGACAAGCAATCATGTTTTGATTTACCCTTGTGGCTGGTTTTAAAATCAATTACCAATTGGTTGTTCATATGAATCGGGAGTGCCAAGAAATCCTCCATCTATCAATCCCTTTTTCAATCCCTCCATCCTTCGTCCATCAATCCATCTTTCAATCCCTCCGTCCTTCATCTATCTATCCATCTTTCAGGGCTTCTTCAACTCGTTACCCATCCATCGCCGGTCCCTCCCTCTTTCACTTCCAAAATCCAAAATCTCAAACTCCTCTCTTGGTCCTTACACCTTCCAACCCCCACTTCACATCATCCCCTTCAACCCCCCCCTGTTCATTCCACATCCAAAAACATCCCTCCCTGACCCCCCCCTTCCCCACAATCACCATCACCACATCTGGGGTGGCCAGGGCATGCCCCCCACAGGGTTTTTGAATACACATTGGGAAACGTCGGGTATCCCAGCATCCCAGGGGCTGCTCCATGCTTCCTGAAGTAGAGGGGGAGGGGCTACTCTGCGGGCCACGTGGGTGAGGGAAATACCACACTCATCTCCTCCTCGTGTAATCTCACCGCGACCTCGTGCTCCTCCCTGAGTTCCCCACCCGCCATTTTATTTTGTTGATCCGCCATAGTGTTCATGTCCTCGGTGGATTAAAATTAACAAAAACCTTTTAAAATAAAACAACCAACCGAAGCGAGCTGTGCACACAAATGATTAATTGTCCTTTGACGAGTGAGGTTCGAATCCGGCTCCTGAACACCGAGGGATGTTTGTACTGTACGTGACCCTGAACACCGAGGGATGTTTGTACTGTACGTGACCCTGAACACCGAGGGATGTTTGTACTGTACGTGACCCTGAACACCGAGGGATGTTTGTACTGTACGTGACCCTGAACACCGAGGGATGTTTGTACTGTACGTGACCCTGAACACCGAGGGATGTTTGTACTGTACGTGACCCATCAATATGGATTTATTAAATAAAAATCACACGGACACGAGACGTGAAGGAACAGATGTGGCGGGACGAAGAGAGACGATGATAATTAATAAACACTTACCAACGGGGAAACCAACCGAGGAGGTTCAATTTACTTTGGACCCACAGGGTGTGTGGGTGCGGGTGCGGGTGTGGGTGTGGGTGCGGTCCACGGTACACGGTCCACGGTACACAGTCCACGGTACAAGGTCCAGAAAGAAGAGCCGGTCCCGGCAAAAAAGAGAGAACCGTTGCTGAGGATCAAATGGCGACGAATCAAAGACCCAGACGCTCACGGAGCAACACAAAGGAAGTTTTGTGCGAGACGTTGATTCGCCCTCTCAGCTCCCCTCCCCCTCCCCCTCTCATATCCCCCTCCCCCTCTAATCTCCCCCTCCCCCTCTCATCTCCCCTCCCCCACGCGGCTCGACTGGCCAATAACAGCGCTCCGTCTTACCAACGAGGTCCAATGGCGATCCAAATTCCGCCTCCGTCAAGGCAGGAGACCCGCTCCAGGTGATGTCACGATATCGAACCCTCGGGGTGGGGGAAAGGGGTCGATAGTACAGAGCACACTGTGAGTGGTGACGACCTCCGAAAGATGACCCAGTCAGGGGTCTCCTCCCTGTACCTCACCAAGAACCAGTAATCCACGAGTAACAGGATACATGGAGCGAGAGGGTGTAAGACCAGGGTCCGAAGGGAATAACCCCATTGCAGCCTCCTCAGAAGAGGGTTGTGAGGAGGCTGGAGGAGGAGTTGAAGTATGTGTTGATCAGCTGTGACGAGATGAAGACAAACAGGGAAGTGGAGATTTGGTGTTGAAGAGAATGTTTCAGCGCCAGTTTGGCTTCTTGTTGTTTTATATCTTCGGACGTGACGTCATCAACTGCAATCCCACGCATGCTCTTCTTCTTCTTCTTCTTCTTCTTCTTCTTCTGCTTCTTCTTCTTCTTCTTCTTCTTCTTCTTCTTCTTCTTCTTCTTCTTCTTATTGAATTTTCACGGTGCTTTCAGAGCCGGTCGGCTCTCGACATGCCACACACCCGAACGCGATCAAAACTGTTTGTTATCCCGTCGAGTGTAAGGAAATTTAAATGGATTTCCCACACTCCTTCAGGAATTTTAGTACCAGCTAACAGAGTTGAGGGTGCTTCTGGTTCATCAGCCTCAACCCTCCAGGGAGATCCAACACCTTCATCCCCATTACTCCGACTTTCTGCACAAGATGCCACCTGGGTCCCTCAGAAAGAGGGAAATTTAGGAACAAATGATTTAGATCTTCGGGTTTCCTGCACGTCTCACAAAACCCCGTAGGGTGGCACCCAATTTTATACAGGTATGAATTTAGGCGGCAGTGCCCGAGTCTTGGCCCTCCAAGAGCCACATGGTCTCTCCGGGAAAACAGGGGAAGTTTAACTGGAGGTACCACATCTGGAGGAGGTACCACACCCGGAGGAGGTACCACATCCGGAGGAGGTATCACATCCGGAGGAGGTACCACATCAGGAGGAGGTACCACACCCGGAGGAGGTACCACACCCGGAGGAGGTATCACATCCGGAGGAGGTACCACACCCGGAGGAGGTACCACATCAGGAGGAGGTACCACATCCGGAGGAGGTACCACACCCGGAGAAGGAACCACATCCGGAGGAGGTACCACATCAGGAGGAGGTACCACACCCGGAGGAGGTACCACATCAGGAGGAGGTACCACACCCGGAGGAGGTACCACATCAGGAGGAGGTACCACACCCGGAGGAGGTACCACACCCGGAGGAGGTACCACACCCGGAGGAGGTACCACATCAGGAGGAGGTACCACATCAGGAGGAGGTACCACACCCGGAGGAGGTACCACACCCGGAGGAGGTACCACATCAGGAGGAGGTACCACATCAGGAGGAGGTACCACACCCGGAGGAGGTACCACACCCGGAGGAGGTACCACATCAGGAGGAGGTACCACACCCGGAGGAGGTACCACACCCGGAGGAGGTACCACACCCGGAGGAGGTACCACACCAGGAGGAGGTACCACACCCGGAGGAGGTACCACACCCGGAGGAGGTACCACACCCGGAGGAGGTACCACACCCGGAGGAGGTATCACATCCGGAGGAGGTACCACACCCGGAGGAGGTACCACATCAGGAGGAGGTACCACATCCGGAGGAGGTACCACACCCGGAGAAGGAACCACATCCGGAGGAGGTACCACATCAGGAGGAGGTACCACACCCGGAGGAGGTACCACATCAGGAGGAGGTACCACACCCGGAGGAGGTACCACATCAGGAGGAGGTACCACACCCGGAGGAGGTACCACACCCGGAGGAGGTACCACATCAGGAGGAGGTACCACATCAGGAGGAGGTACCACACCCGGAGGAGGTACCACACCCGGAGGAGGTACCACACCCGGAGGAGGTACCACACCCGGAGGAGGTACCACATCAGGAGGAGGTACCACACCCGGAGGAGGTACCACATCCGGATGCACCGTGTGACAGAATCTTCCCTTCGTGCTGGAGTCCCACTGAAATTGCCATTTTTTCTCCATCTGGTCCTTGGCCAGACGAATGATTTCTGATGGTCCCAGGGGGATTTGCGCCACAATGGTTATAGGGAATCCCCAACGGAGCACCGAGGCCAAACACCAGTCTTGGTGAGGTTGAAATCAACTTTAATAACACACACGATACAACGTGCCCGGCTAGGCCAAACGCTCCACGATACAGCACCCCTGCACGGTAACCCCGTGCACCACGCTCGCACGACACATTAAACCACGTCCTCTACTGGCGTAACCACTTTTTTTTTTTTTTTACGAAGTCATTTATCTACAATCATGCTTGGTGTTGTAAATGAAGAAAGTAGGTGACAGTACATGGCTTCAAATACTGAGGCAGAGTACACAAAGTTAAACAAGGGACAATGGTCACTTAACCTGGAGGAGGTCACATAAATCATGCACCAGTCAGTCAGATATACTGAGACAATCACCGGGTAGACTGCCCTCCGGTCTCGGGGATTATTCTGCCCCATGACAGTCTCTGCAAGCATTGTGACCACAATATGACTCGAAGCATCCAAAATAAAATCCTTGAAGTGTTTGGGCTGGTAACATACACGGTTGGAGCGTCTTGGTGTCCAGACGGTTGGGGACACCGTTGGATGTTCCTCACAGGTGTCGCCGATGGCTCTGGAGTAACCAGGTCTACAGGTGTCAAGCCTCGGGGATGCATCAGAACCTAGAGCTGGTACCTGGCTACTAGGGATTGGGAAGGATTCAGCACTGTCGGCAGGTGAAGACAGCTCATAGGGGATGAATGGGGGTCTGGTGGTTTTGTTGCTGGTTGGAGGCAAACGTCCTCAGTTTGTTGTGCAACACCATATCCCCGATTGCGAGGGAGTGGGAGCCTATCCTTCCAGTAGTCTGGGACTTTGTAGCATTCAGACTTTTTCACCCAATAAGCTGCACTCCTCAATTGGGACCCCACAAATTTATGGATGTTGCACCAGGGTCCATCGGTGGCAGAGACGAGGTAGCGGTTTCTTGCGCATGACTTGTTACGATCAGAGTACAAATAGATCAAATGACCGACTTCCACTGACACATTGGGCTTGACGGACCCCATGGGTGCCTTCGACTTCTCACTATGGGGGTGGTTCATGGAACGAAGATGGTGTTGGGCTTGTATCATTTGTAAGTCCGAGAAAGGGATTTGTTGATTGGTGAACTGATCCCGCTGGCACCACATCTCTCGGGCCGAGAGTCCCCGTGCACGAACTCGTGAGTTCATACCGGCAGTGGCCAGGGCGAGGGTTAGTGGAGTTACTGGTCCTTCCATCGGCTCCTGTCGAAGAAGTTTGTTTTCACATTCACGAACTGCCTTCTCGGCGATGGGATTCTTGTTGGGATTTTTAATGCGACCAATCTCGATGCACATCCGGTGATGTTTAAGAAGCTCATCGTGGACCAGACGTGTGAAGCCGGGAGCCGGATCGGTGCGGATGACAGCAAGTGGTCCATCCAATGGCCGGAGCTCTATGCATAAGCAGATCAAGTTGTCGTGGAGAGTGATGTGTTGTTCATTCTCCACAATGCACGATGTAGTGTAGGAAGTGGAACATTCTCGCAATATAAGAACAAGCTGGTGATTGTGCTTGATGATATCTGCTGCGAAGGATACACCAACAGCAACAGGGGGTTCTCCACTGGACTGCTTGGTAATGGTATGAGGAATGTTGCGCAATGCAGCACACTGGTGACACCTCGAGGTTACCTGATCGATTGCTCTGTCCAAGTCAAGAGCATAAAAATAGCGGTGAATCACAGAACTGAGTAGATGACGACTCGGGTGATCCAGTTGAATGTGTAATGCAGTTAGTAAGCTATTGACTACCTGACGTGGGACAATAATGCACTCACATGTCGAGGACAAGGGCTTGTCCCGACGGACTACAACTTGGCCATCTTTGGAAAGTGACGCAACCTGGATGTAACGTTTGACATCCTTGATGTTGGTTGTTTTCTTCGATGGGCGGGTGCCCTGAATCAGGTGGGCATGAGTCCGCCTTAAGTCTGCGCACTCTGCCTGAACTGCTGCTATCCAGGCAGTTCTGTTGGTGAAGGGCAGTTTGGTTCGGCCGGAAATAATGTCTTGGGCTGACACCTGCAGGACTACGGCCTCCTCCTCGCGTCTTATGAATGCACAAATTTGACAGGAGGTGTCGGTACAGTCTGGTGCATTGCGGCTGGCAAAATCAGATGGGGCATTGGCGGATCCTGCGAGGTGTCGTACGGTCGCTTGATAACGGCTGACGGTGGACAAGAATGTGGATAGACGAGGTCTCGCTGAAAACTCGCCACGACAGAGCTTCTCATACGCTTGCACGCATGGCTTGCTATCAGTGAGGATGGATGCATGATGTTTAGATAGGATAATGAAGGGACTGAAGTGTTTTACTGATACAGCAATGGAAAGGGCCTCCACTTCACATGGCAACCAGGTAGGTTGGCAGCCGCGTAACTTTGCACGAAAAAAACCCGCAAGGTGAGGTCTTCCATTGCGCGTGATGTACAGAGTTGATCCAATGCTGTGTTTTTTGACAGAACCATCCATCACGATCCATAGCTGATCATTGGACGAGGAAGCGTAATTATACGAGCTGACGAAAGAGCAGCTTGGGCTCTGTGGAAGGCAGAATGTAACTCATCAGTCCACACAACTCTGTCCAGTGATTGGCATCCAGCCACAACATAATCCAAGGGGGATAAGAGAGCAGAGCAGTTGGGGATAACATGAGCGAGAACCTTATATGCCCCGATAAAGGATCTCATTCTCCTGACCTTCTCAGGAGCCGAACAAGTAGAGAGTGTAGCCACACGGTGTGGGCTAGCCTGGATAGTACCACGAGACCAGATCCCTCCTAAGATGGTGGTCCTCTTTGGACATACAACTGTCTTCGTAGCAGAGAGGCGAAGTTGACATTTATGCAGAGCCTGCAACACCATTCTCCAGTTCTGGAGAAGTTCGTCCAATGTCTCACCACCGCAATAGAGGTCGTCAGCGAGTTTGGCGACGGTCCCCTTCTCCAAGAGATCACCAAGGGTGCGACACATGAGTTCTTCGAGTGCCGTCTCTAATCCAGGCATACCCATAGCGGATCTGGTATGGTTAGGTATGGAACGAAGAGGTCAGGTTAGATCTGTGACCTGCTACAGGTACCATGTAAACCTGTACTAACCTGTTCCATGGTCGGGTTGTCGGCGACTAAACCATCTCCCCCACCAGGTTTTCTGGTGAGGAGGGTGTTTGGATATGGACACCCAGCAGGATTAAAAACAAAACCTGTCAAAGGGCGGAGGAGCTCCTTCTGAGCCAACGGCCATCCATATCTAGTGCCCAACTGTGTCTGCGGACGTCCTCCTGCAGTTGGGTTACTTTTTTATTCGGAGGTTGGTGGCAGGATTTGCACTCCGGCCACCGTAAAACCCTTCATTCCGCAAAACACAAAAACGCAAAAAAATCTGAAAACCCACTCCGTGGGAGTACCTCCTGTGCAGCTTCCCTTCGCAGGGCAGCTCACCGGATGATGGGATTGGGGCAAAGCCTTTGGGACCCCCAATCTTTGATGATAGGAGGGAAACCACGGGGTAACATCCCTGGGTCAGATTGCGGGAGAGTGTGTCAGAGTGGTGCTGAGGTGTCGTCCACCAGACGGTGGTCTCCTTGGGTTAACCTGAGGCGGTCCCTTCGGGTGGGTGCCTGGAATGTCCTATCCCTAAGAGAGGATGATCACCTGTCTCTGTTATCATCTGAGCTCAAGCGTTTGGACATCGGGATTGCAGTTCTCTCTGAGGTTCGGAGACCGGATTGCGGCGAGACAATGGTGGGTGGTTACACCTACTATTGGTCTGGTCGCCCTGATGGTGATCATACCCAAGGAGTTGCTGTGGCTGTGTCCAATAAGCTGACCCCAATGATAATTGAGGTAACACCGGTCAACGAGCGTATTATGAGACTAAGGATTCGTCACTCCTTAGGTGTTATTTCCCTGGTCTCTGTTTATGCTCCGACTGAGGCGAGTGATCTCACCGTGAAGGATGCATTCTACGCCACGCTCGAGTCTGTGGTTGATCAGTACCCCAGACGAGATACACTTCTAGTCTTGGGGGATTTCAATGCATCAACTGGAACTGATAGGGATGGTTATGAGGTGTGTGTTGGTCCCCATGGGGGAGGAACTATGAACCAGAATAGCACGAAGTTCCTTGACTTTGCAAGAAGTCATGGACTTAGGGTGGCTGGTTCATGGTTTCAGCGCCCACAAGCTCATCGCTGGACTTGGTATTCCAACGCTGGCGGTGTGGCAAAGGAGATTGACCATGTGCTCATTGACGGTCATTGGAGGATGATCCAGAACTGCAGGGTCTACCGGAGTGCTCAGTTCCTCAATACCGACCACAGGCTTGTTGTAGCAACTCTAAAGCTGCACCTTAAATCCTGGAGAATGGTACCATCCCAGCCTAGGCTGGATGTTGCCAAGCTCAGGGATGAGAGAGTAGCTGAGGAGTTTGCGAACAGGCTGAGTGGACACTTGGGGGGTCTGGGTGCTTTGGGGGGTCCTGAAGAGTTGTGGAGTGCCTTCAAGACCACCGTCCTTGATGTTACCAGTGGATGTCTTGGAACTCACCACAGGGCAAAGAAGAATTTGGTCTCTCAAGGGAAACTGGATACCATTGACCAGAGTCGCAGGGCCAGGCTGAATGGCAGAGCTGAGCTGTTCAGGGAGCTGAGGCATAAAACTGTACGTGCACTGAGGGTGGACAAGGAGGCCGATGTGCGAGGAATCTGTGAGGGAGTAGAGCATCACCTGTGGACAGGTGATTCTCGTCCCGCTTACAGGGGAATTCGCACATTGCGTTCATCCAAGCCCATCCCTCGGAGGACTGCAGTTAGAGCAGAGAGTGGTAGGCTCTTGACAGAGGAGTCTGAAGTGAAGGCCCGCTGTGCCGGTTACTTTGAGCGGTTGTACCAGGCTGATCCCCCAGCTGTCGAGTTTGGACGTCAAGGGTGTTACAATCCCTGTTGCTGGCCCTCGAATCAACTGTGGTCCACCTTCGCTTGTGGAAACACTGGCTGTGGTGAACCGGTTGAAACGGGGCAAAGCTCCATGGATCTGTAGCATCCATGCTGAACTTCTCAAGGCTGGTGGAAATGGTGCACTCGTGTCGTTGCATGCAGTTTTGTGCTCTGCCTGGATCACAGGCTTCATCCCAACTGATTGGAAGAGGGGCCTTGTTGTTCCTCTCTGGAAAGGGAAGGGTGATCGCCAAGACTGCAACAACTACCGAGGGGTGATGCTGCTCTCAGTGCCGGGCAAGGTCTTTGCTCGGATAATTCTCGATAGGGTTCGCCACCATCTGCTTGAGCACCAGCGTCCAGAGCAGTCAGGCTTTACACCAAAGAAGTCAACGATTGACCGTATCCTTACTCTTCGTGTCCTCACCGAACGCAGCCGAGAGTTTTGGCAGGGGCTGCTTGCAGCCTATGTTGATCTCTGAAAAGCATTCGATTCAGTGAATCGGGATGTCCTCTGGAGGATTCTTGGTCTTCGTGGGGTGCCACCAAAACTGATCGATCTAATGTCTGAACTCTACTCTGGTACTGAAAGTGCTGTGAAGTGTGGTGGTACCATCTCTCACTTATTTCCATTTGTTACTGGAGTTCGTCAGGGGTGTGTACTGGCCCCCACACTTTTCAGCACTTGTATGGACTGGATTTTAGGGAGGATGTCGGAGAGATCAAGCTGTGGTGCAACGTTTGGGAATGTCAAGATCTCGGACCTTGATTTTGCAGATGATGCAGTCATCTTTGCGGAGACTTTAGATATCCTTTTGGGGGCCCTCGAGGTGCTGAATGAGGAGTCGGAGCCGCTGGGATTACGGGTTTCTTGGGTCAAAACTAAGATCCAGGCTTTCGGTGACATCTTGGATGCTGCTGTCCTGTCTGTGTCTGTTTGTGGTGAGGATGTTGAGGTGGTGGAGAGATTCACTTACCTTGGCAGTGATATTCATGTCTCTGCTGGCTGTGAGTCAGAGGTCAATAGACGTCTGGGTCGGGCCTGGGGAGTCATGGATTCACTGGATCATGGGGTGTGGCGCTGCCGGTGCCTGTGCGGTAGGACGAAAGTCCGAATCTTCAGGTCCTTGGTACTTCCAGTCTTGCTCTATGGATGCGAGACTTGGACTCTGACCAAGGATCTGAGATGGAGACTTAATTCCTTTGGTACCAGGACTCTTCAGAGAATCCTTGGCTATCGCTGGTCGGATTTTGTGTCCAACGAGCGGTTGTTGAGAGAGACTCGGATGAGATTTGTTACCTGCATAGTCCGTGAGCGTCAGTTGTGGCTGTATGGACATGTAACTCGTTTTCCTGACGCTGATCCTGCTCACCAGATTCTCTCAGAGAGGGAGTCTCATGAGTGGAGGAGGCCAGTGGGCCGACCACGTGCCTAGTGGTTGCAGCAAGTTGACCATCATCTCAAGGAGATGGGGATGGGTCTGGCATCTGCCTGGGGGATGGCCAGACGGAGCCCCCTGGAGTACCGGCGGAAAGTGGACGCAGCGACGCGCTGTTCTGGCACATGCTCCCATACCTGACCTGACCTGATCTGGTATACACACGTATTCCCCGGAAGGGTGTGGCTACACCACAGTACTTCATGGACTGGCGAGATAATGGGATTTGGTAGAAGGCACTCGTAAGGACGGTAGTAATTAGATACTTCCACTGAGCAATTTTGCGGAGGATGGAATCTACGTTTGGCATAAGAGAGGGTTGGAGCTTGCTCTATCGGCCCACATCAGCAAAGGCTGTGACGAAGCGGAACCCGCCACTGGGCTTCTTGATCAAGAATTAGTCGGGTAAATCTACAACAAAAAATAGCCTTACCCCCAAAAAATTGATACAAAAGGTTTTTTAACGGTTTTGGGTCGGGTTTGACCTCCAAAATAACATACTAAAAATCTACTCAAATCCACCTACCGGAAAGGGCCTATTTTCAAGATGGCGTCCAAAATGGCCTCCATGGGCTTAAATTGCCACAGAATGGGCACTAGTTGGCCTATATTTGCGATTTTTGTGTCAATTTCTATGTTTCGGAGGTCAACAAATCTATTGAAATCATTTTCAAAGTTGATCAGTGATGGGAAAGCCTTAAATCCAAGATGGCGTCCAAAATGGATGGCGTAATAAGTTCTGGGCGGGTCTTAGCCCTGATCTTGTCATCGAACAGACCTTGATGAGATCCCTGAAGAGCACTGGTGGCCTAACACGCGGAAGTGGGATGGGTGAAGAACAACGGTCTCTATGGACAATGTCAATGCCGGTCACGTCAGAATATAACAGTGCGATGCAGGAATTCACTGATCTTTTGTACACGACTAGTGAACAACACAAGGAATCTAGTGGCGCAAGGATGGAAAGAGATGCTTCTGACCTAGCCAAAATCAGTTCAAAACTCAGTGAATGCTCTCCGTTTTCTCTAGATCCCTCACTAAGAAATGTTGTGACTGGAGTGGTGGCCGCGTCGGATGTGAATGTCCACGAGCATAAGTCTGTTGGAGAGAAGATTATGGAAAGTATGGTCAATAAACCCGCTTTCACATCTTCCTTCAAACGAAAAGACAGAGCCAAAACACTTGGAGATGTATCTTCAGTCAAACTTGGTCCAGACAGAGCAATTGACCCTGCTCTACTCTTTCAAAGATTTCTTGTTGTGTCAAAAACAGGAAACATTTTGTTGGAAGATGTCATGGGCTATGAGCTGAGCCCATTTCCCCCTGCCCTGTTTGAGGGTATAGGTATTTTCAGAAAGGCTGACAAACCTCAATTAGTTCAAGCTATCAGAGATCATTCTGCCAAAGTGTCAAATGATACCGTGTCTGACTCTGTTCCCCAAACTGAGCACTATGTTCTTGATGGTGGCTCCTTGCTGCATCGTTTGTCATGGACAGCCGGGGACAGTTTCAATGTGATAGCCAAGTCGTATGCTGACTACACTATTCGTCACTATGGAAAAGCAACAGTCGTTTTTGATGGTTATGATGATGGATCATTTATTAAGGACAATACACACAAGCGCCATGGCCATATTGTTAATCCCGAAGTCAGCTTCACACCTGGAACAGAATTCTCTGGCAAAAAGGATGAGTTCCTGTCCAGGAGCTCCAACAAGCAACAGCTCATCAACCTCATCAGTGAGGAAATGAAGAAAATTGGCTTGAACGTAATTCATGCACCAAGGGATGCCGATGTAGACATAGTAAAAGCGGCAGTGACATCATCATACCAACAATCAACTACCCTGATTGGAGAAGATACAGATCTGTTGGTGCTATTATTGCATTACGCTAGCGTCGACAGCAAAGAACTGTATTTTCGTTCTGACAATTCATCCAGGAACTGGAAGGTGCACAATATCAACCAGCTGAAAGTATCATTGGGTGAAGAGCTATGCCCACATCTTCTCTTCCTTCATGCCTTCACTGGGTGTGACTCAACATCTCGAGTATTTGGAATTGGAAAAAAGTCAGCATTTCAGAAACTGGCAAAGGGGGATTCAGCAATCAAGACTTGTGCAAACACCTTCCTTGTCCCCAACCAAACAAGAGACATGGTCATGGAAAACGGCAACAATGCCATGAAAGTATTATTTGGAGGACATCCCTGTGATTCCCTCGCCAAGTTGCGATATAATGTCTTTGTGAAGAAACTGGCTTCAGCTAAGTCGTTTGTCACCCCAGAACGTCTGCCACCAACAGCGTCTTCAACAAGGTTTCACTCTCTGAGAGTATACTATCAGATTATGGTCTGGATGGGGAGGAACGGAAACTTGAAGGCAACAGACTGGGGTTGGAAACTGGAGGACAATAAACTAGTTCCAGTCTTGTCAGACAAGGACGCTGCTCCAGAAAAGTTGTTGAAGATGATCCGATGCAACTGCACAACTGGCTGTAGAACAAGTCGCTGTAGCTGTAGGGGATACGATCTGCCATGCCACAGCGTCTGCAGACCCTGTCAACTTGATACCTGCGAAAATCCTTTCAACAGGACAGTATCAGAGGACGAAGAGGAAGCATAGTTTATCTATGGTAAATGCTACTTCAATGAACGAACTTTCGTTGATGTTTTCGATTTACCCTAACTTGAAGGCATTTTAATTGAAAGTACGTTCTAGAGGAAAAGGTGATCATTGTGAGAGCCGAATAATTTATTACTTTCTAAATTACCAAAGCATATTTTTATTTATGTTATGCACAAGATGGTCAATTAATTCTGATCACTACACACGGGACAACTTTTCACGTAGACACTATTTGAAGGATTCGGCATGACCTCCAAAACATAGGAATAAACACAAACACTACAAATGTAGTCCATTTATTGCCCGTTTTAAAACAAGTACACGCCCATGGTGGCCATTTGGGGGGGGGGGCATTTTGGACGCCATCTTGGATTTAAGGCCTTACCATCACTAGTCAACTCTGAAAATGATATCAGGTGATTTGTTGACCTCCAAAACATAGAAATCGACACATACATCACACAAGCACAGCATTTATTGACAATTTAGTAGCAAATTTATGCCCATGGCGGCCATTTTGGCGGCCATTTTGGACGCCATTTTGGATTTAAGGTTTTTCCCATCACTGATCAGCTTTGAAAATGGTTTCATTGGATTTGTTGACCTCCAAAACATGGAAATTGACACAAAAATCACAAATGTAGGCCAGCTATTGCACATTCTATGGAAATTTAAGCCCACGGCGGCCATTTTGGACGCCATCTTGAAAATAGGCCCATTCTGGTAGGTGGATTTGAGTAGATTTTTAGTATGTTATTTTGGAGTTCAAAACCTTCCCAAAACCGTTGAAAAACCTTTTGTATCAATTTTTTGGGGGTCAAACCACAAATTTACTCTACTAAATGAAGGATTCAGGTATTCCACAGTAACCCCCATGTCCTCAGGGCGAGCAAAGACTCCAAGCTTTTCTAGTTCATCAAATTTGTGTTGTAGTTTCACGCAGTATATCTTGCGCATACTGTGGTAGACGGCCTTTGCGTTGTGGAGGCTGAACAGGGCCCATGTTAGCAACAGCCTCAAAGGGGCCTGCAGCACCATTGTAGCCTTGGAACACTGGGTCAAACACTTCATCATACTCTTCAAGAAGGGCACAGAACTTTGATCGTGTGTCAGGAGCGAACATGTTGTCAGGGTCGAGGGTGACAGTCGAAGAGTGTCCTGAGAGTGAAGTGAGTGTGCGTTTTAATTTGAGGGGGGGAGCTGGTCTCGGTATAGTCATCTGGGTGTTCTTCGGGTATGTACACAGGGCGGATTTGGCAAAATTGCTCATGTCGTTTGAGAACTCATGGTTCGTTAGTTAAATTGGGGATCCAAACCTTCCCGCTGATGCTACGGATGACACTCGGTGGGGGGCAGTACTCAATCGGTCGCAGTGACCTCGCACTGGGGGCATCCGTGCGAGGTTTGAGTGCAAACACTGAGTCGATATTCGACATGTCACATGGAAGGACCATTTCGATGAACTCACCGGGCCACAGAGTAGTTGTCAGGTTGGGCACGTACGACACAAGCTCGGCGTACTGCATGGTGATTAAGGATCCCTTCCTGAGAACCATAAACGTATGCGGTGCCATCACCCAGGATAACTTGATGCTTTGCAGGGCGGATTGAGATGTTATTAGACTCCATGAAAGGTGTTCCTGCTAGTACTTCTACGTTAAGATTTTCGACAACCAGGCCCTCAAACTGAAATTCCCTTCCGTCGCGAGTCAGTGTCAGTCTGGTCTCACCAACCACTTGAAGAGGGGAAGACCCATCAGCCTGACGAGCAGACTGTGCACTCTTCTGAATCTTGGCTCCAAACCTCCTTACAGTTGTCTCATGAATCAGGTTACCCGTGGCCCCACTGTCGATGGTAACTCGGGTTGTGTGGTGGCCGTGGAAGGTGTCTAGATATGGAGACTGGCGAGTCTGGACACGCAAGATAGTGGACGGTTCTGTATAGTCTATGTTATTAACTACCTTGTCCATATGGGCATATGTTTTGTCTCTAGACTCGTCGTCTGACTCTTCAGTTATGTCAGCCACATGGCGTGCTCTGGCGATGTACCGACGATCTCGTTCGGGGAGGAAAGGACACTCACTGAGGAAATGACTGTAATCAGTGCGGCGTACTTGTTTGCAGAGGGGACAGGACTTCGTAAGGTTGTTGGAATGAGTCCCCGAAAAGACTTGACGAGGTTTTGACGATGATGGGAACGATGCCGGGCGGGGGACTTGTGGTTGAGACTTTGAAGTGCGCAAGGACGTTGTATCTTCAGCAGCATGGAGCTCATCTAATAGCGAGTCAAGCGCCTGGGATATCTCCGGTTTGATGGAGGCTAAAGTGCGGGACGTGAGTTCAGTTCCATAGCGTTGTTTGACGAGTCCGGGGAGTCCACTGTGGACAAGGCGAAGCCATGCGAGCACAATAAAGTTCTCCAACGAGGGAGATAATTCCTCATCTTCCGTGATCGCCTTGTTATGGTGGAAGATGCCGCCATCTTGTCGAAGCAAGTTATCCTCCACAAACGCCATCAGGCGTTGGTATAAGTCTTCATGGTGCTCTTCGGGGTTATGGTGTATCGCTGCAAAGTCAATGAAGTGTGCGCCCGTCGACTGGAATCCAAAATGTTGTCGAATCGATTGCCATATGTTGACTACAGAGGTGGAGTTTTGGACTATGGTGTTGCGGGATATCACAGGGCAGTAGTTTGCAATCTGACCCAGCATAAGTTCCAGTACGGTGACTTGCTGTTGGGCAGTGTGACGCTGCACAACGGGGACATCCTCACCATCATCCACAAGTCGACGAATAGGGAACGCTCTGCTCTTCTTCTCCCAGGTGATGCCCTCAGTGAGGAAGGGCGCAAAGTTGGGATCGAGTGATAAAATATAAAGAAAATTGTCTCCAATTTTCAAATGAGTTCACCGTTTCACTCCTGCAAAGTGACCACTGCTTCGGTGCACGGTGTATGGTGGCCATTTTGACGACGGGCACATTGTACGGACGATGTTTATGACACAGCTGCAGAGTGAGCTCGTTGGCCGCTCACCTTCTTGTGAGGTGCGATTGGGGTTCGAAGATGGCTCTCGTAACAGGGACGTTCTGCCGATCGCCGTTCCCGGGGTGAAGAGTGCGTGGAATCGTATCCTGATGCTGCCACCAAGCCACAATGGTTAAAGGGAATCCCCAACGGAGCACCGAGGCCAAACACCAGTCTTGGTGAGGTTGAAATCATCTTTAATAATACACACGATACAACGTGCCCGGCTAGGCCAAACCTTCCACCATACAGCACCCCTGCACGGTAACCCTGTGCATCACACTCACACGATGGATTAAACCACGTACTCTACTGGCGTTGGGTGATATTTTCCAGTTTAAGAGCATGCTTCGCCGCAAGATCACAGGCCTCATTTCCACCAATGCCGACATGAGCAGGGATCCAGCACAGGTCGACCACTAGACCCTCCACTTCATGATATTAACCAAATGCCAAACTTCCAGCACAGTCATTCCCACAACCATCCTGTAAGACGCATAAAATGCGGAAAGTGAATCAGAGAGGATAACCACACTGAAGGGATTCAACTCACTTATCCATTCCAAAGCCAGAACTATGGCAAATAGTTTGGTCGAGAAAACTGAGAGATGATTCGTTAGCCGAAATGCCCTGACCACCCTGAAATCAGAGATGCATATTGCTGCTGCTGTCCTACCAAGAGAAGGTTCTTTGGAGCCATCTGTGTATACATGCAATGATTGACTCCACATTGAATTGATAAACTCAATAGCCTGAATGTATTTGACCGCAGGATTAGCAGTGTCCGATTTTCCCCAAAGATCCACATGAAGGTGAGGGGGTTCAAGGGTCCAGGGGGCCCAAATATTAATTTTATGATGGGGGTTGACTGGAAGGGAATCTAACCCCATTTCCTTAGCAGTCATTTTACAAGAAAGGCCGAAATGCTGGGAAGTGGAGTTCTCGTCAAGCTTTAGATATTCCCAGCAGTTTGTAAATAAGGCTTTACCAGGATTGTTATCCCCGGATGAGGTGGTTCTCGCCCAATATTTAATTTTCAAAAATTCCCAGCGGAGAGACAAGGGATCTTGCCCGCTTCCACCAGAAGGGCAGAAACAGGAGTGCTGGTAAAAGCCCCTAAACATATATGGATGGCTTTAGACTGGACAATCTCCAGTTTTTTTCCGATTGCTCATGGACATCCCCAAGGACCAGGCCACCATAATCCAGAAGAGAACGAATAATAGCTTTATATAACAACAGGAGACGACTATCACGGAATGCTCCCCACTCAGTACCAGAAAGACGACGTCATAGATTGATGCCTTTAGCACATTTACCAGTCAGTTTCTTAGCATGGGAAGTCCAAGTTAATCCCTTATCAAAGATGACTCTGAAGAATGATACTTCAGAAGATGGTTTCAGGGAAGTACCATTAACTAGCATCGCTATGTCCTCGATCCTTTTCTTGCAAGAAAATATGATGAACTTGGACTTGTTGCCCGACAGCTTAAAACCCCAGTCTGAGACTCATTGCTCCACAAGATGGATATCATTCTGAATTTTTTTTTACCCGAAAGGGCTAAACTCTTACAACGGATACACATGGCAATGTCATCAGCGAACAGAAATATCTTCCTGTGGAGCTTGGAATGGGAAGCTACGTCATTAATCATCTATCTATAATTTCAGCAGTGCGTGTGTGTGTGTGTGTGTGTGTGTGTGTGTGTGTGTGTGTGTGTGTGTGTGTGTGTGTGTGTGTGTGTGTGTGTGTGTGTGTGTGTGTGTGTGTGTGTGTGTGTGTGTTTGTGTGACCGCTGTTTCTCGACAACCACTGGTCCGATCTAATTGAGACTTGCCAGGTATATTGCTGGGGACCTGAGGATGTGCCTTTTCAAGGTTTGATATTAATCGGACAAGTGCTTCCCAAGTTATGGCCATACAGGATATACCAAACCAATGACAGGACACGTTGCTGTGTAGGCGTGGCCGATGCGCCATTTAGTTACCAATGACAGGACACGTTGCTGCGTGGGCGTGGCCGTTGGGGAAGAGATCCTCAGCCGCATTCCCCATTACGGGTTACAACGTACGGACCTCCGGATAGTGATGACTTACCGTATTCTAATAATTTCTCGATTTTTTATTCGTATTTATAGATAAACACAATGCCCCAATCCAGTGGCCGTTTACGAGAGCGAAGGAACGGCCTGTGTGGTTGTTTGAAAGTTTTTTTTTTGCACGTACGATCACGCGAGAGCGAAGGAATGGCGTGTGCGGTTGTTGTTTCTTTTTTTGCACGTACAGCCACGCACATACGGGCACGCGAGAGCGAAGGAACGGCCTGTGTGGTTGTTGTTTCTGGCATGCGGTTTGAAAGTGTTTTTTTTTTTTTTTTTGCACGTACGGCCACGCATGTACGGCCACGCACGTACGGGCACACAGGTATGGGCACGTACCAGTATTATTAAGGAGGCCATCTTTCCAAACTGAATCATATGCTTTATTGATATCAAGGAACACTCCCAGGAGAGACTCCTAATTATTTAGGGATTTCCTAGCTTCATTTGCCAGTGCTGTAATGTGGTCCATAACAGACCGTCCCTTTCTGAACCCGCTCTGGAATTTATACAGGAGGTTGTTCTTTTCCATGAAGAAAACCAAGCGATTGTTCACCATCTTCTCCATTAATTTGCAGATAACTGAAATAAGAGAAATCGGATGATATGAAGATGGGGCTGCACTATCTTTCCCATCTTTAAAGATAGGGATTACAATTGAGTGTTTCCAATCACAGGGAAGTTTCCCTAAAGCCCAAACCTCATTGAAGAATCTAAGGATCACATCCAACACCCTATCATCCAAGTGCTTGAACATGAGAAATGATAACCGATCTGGGCCCGGGGCACTATTCCCAGCCTTCTGGATTGCCTGTTTAAGCTCCCGAAGAGTGACGTCAAGATTAAGTGAAGAATTTAGAGGCTGAACTGCGATGGTGGTCACCAGAAATTGATTTGCTAATTGGGGAGTACGAGCTTCCAACTCATCACACTTTATGAGGTCATCCCCACTTCCGGAAAAGAATTGGCCCAGGGCCTCTGCCTTGTCTATATTTGAACAAAAGGTTTTGATCTGTAAGATAATCGCTGGAATAGACTTACATCCAGATTTAACACCCTGCACTTTTAACTCTTTTCCATATGGTTTTAAGTGGGGGGTCCAGATTCATCGAAGAACAGAATAATTTCCAAGATGCAGTCTTTGTTTGTTTAATAGTCCGTTGAGCATACGCCCTTTTCCTTTTGTATTCCATGGCATCCTCCAACCTAAGGGTTCTCCTTAATATTTTAAGAGCTGTCCTTTCCTGGATCGCTTGTTTGCAACCCTCATCCCACCAAGGGACTTTGATTTTCTTACCCACTGAGCTTCTGTAAGTTGGGATTGTCTCACCAGCTATGCCATTCACAGTTCGGACAATATTCCTGTTGAGGCTGTCAATATAGCCATCGACAAACCCTTCCTTCACTTCATTGGAACATCGACATGAGAAAAGACCCCATTCCGCCTTGGAAAAGTTCCAAGAAGCCAGTCCCTGAGGGTCCTCAGGATCTCTTTGTCGTTTAAAATTTGTGATCACTGGAAAGTGATCACTTCCTTAGTTGTCGTCATGGACCTTCCAATCGCATCTCGCTGCTTCACTTGATGAAATGAGAGTAAGATCCAGAGGGGACATCTTCCCTGTAGACAGATTAATACATGTTCCCGTTCCATCATTCAATACCACCATATCAAATTCATCAATCAAACCCTCGATACACTCCCCATTTCTCTCCGTGATTTTAGAGCCCCAAAGAATGTTATGACTGTTGAAATCCCCACATACAAGGACCACCCCATCCCCCCTTCTAAAAGCCTCCTGGAGCCTCTTGTGCACCAATGGTTGATAGGGATTGTAGAAATTTACAACAGAAACCAATCCCCTTGAGCCATGGACCTTGATCAGGTGACACGCTAATTCTGCAATACCTTCCATTACCGAGAAGGGAATACCAAATTTGACAAGAATCCCACAGCCACCCCCATTCCCACTTGCTCTATCCCCACGTATATGAGTATACCCCGCAATATAGAATCCATTATGTTTCTTGAGCCATGTTTATAGTAAACATATATCCGGTTTAGTTACCAAATCGGAGATACATTTTTTCATTCACATCCATGGGCCACGAGACTTTTCGCGTTCCATTGAATTATCAACATTAATCCATTGAGTCCTGAGACTGTTTGGCATCAGAACTGGTCTCTCTCTCTCATTTTTACCACCTGTCTTGTTAAATATCTTGTTGATATCCTTGGAGGAAATGCCCGCCCAACCTAGATGTTTACAGGCTGTGAGAGAGATTATGTTAATCTTCTCCGATCTCCTGTTCACAAAAGCTGTGCAATTAACCACCTCAGTAATGAAACCAATGAGCCCCATTCCGGAAATGTTTGAAACCACCATGCCACTTGTATGCTGGTTTGGCATTCCCGGTCCATGGACGCGGTCTGACAACCAACCGAACTCCGCGCATGCTCTGTTGTACTATTGGTTGTAAATATGATTTTCTTCCTCTTCATTCAGATGGCCTTGAGCTCGGTGTGCTTTGTGTGAGCTACCAGTAAACCTCGATCTATTCACAGAAACGGCGTGCTGTGTGTGATCCGATGGATTGAGGACATGATTAGGTTTATCTCAGCGAACTGGCAGAGGCTGCGGTACATGAATGCAGATACCCTGACTTACAAATGAGTGCAATTGGATTCCTGGTGAGGATTTTGGAGCCAGACTTGATGATGATCACTGAGGTGAAACCTAAGAACGACACAACAATGACCACAACAACATCCTCGGCACTTCCAGGATTTAACATGTTCACCAACGTGGACATGGACACCAGTAATGGTAGAGGAGTGGGAGTGCTGATAGATGTTGCTGGTCTCATCTGCAGGTGGTGGAAGTAGATGCGAAAACAAACTACAAGGATTCATGATGGTGCTCTCTGTCTCTTCGGAGAAAGGACAGCCTTCTTATTGGCAGCACATATCATAGTCCATCAGGCGGCTGTGAGAATGAGCTGAAAAACAAGCCAGTGATGGACAAGATAGTGATGTACTCATTGCTGAGGACTTCAATTATCCAGTGTTTATTGGGGACCATCACGGGCGACCCATCGGAAACGGGACCCGTAGCGCCAGAATGCCACGGGGGCAGTGTAGTGGGCACGGGCAACCCTCGGAAAGGGACCCGGGGTACCAGCATGCCATGTGGGCATCTGAGGGGGGCAATGCCAGAGAGAGCAACCCCCGCGTTCATAGGGAGCAGCTAGGCTCGGAGACAGCCTGCGGGCCCAGGGGTGCCATGGTTAGAGTTCGGCAGAGGAGGAGTTCCTGCCAGTTAAGCCACGCTTCCCAGCCACGAAATTGTGCGAGGGCATGAATGAAAATTTGAGGGCAAGGCCCAAATTTATAATGGACACCAACACAGGCAACGGGAATCATGGTTTTTAGAACCGATAGTTTAAAAGTGTCGGGCGTTTTTGGAAAGCCCCAGCGTAGTTTCAGGTTAATGAATGCTAGGATAATTAGGAGATGTACCCCTTTGCATCATCCATCCCTTCGCTCGTTGTAGGCCGCTGGATCCACCTTGGTAGATCGCTGAACATTGAGGAGGCCATTCTGAGGCTTTGTTTGGTCTCGAGACAGGACGCTAGTTCTCCCTATTCCCCTCTAAATAGGATTTTAGAGGTTGGGAGTAGGCTAGGTTGACGAGATAGGTTAGCCGGACAAAGACGATAAAGGGGGTTAGGGAGACAATTATAAAAGGGAAATAAAAATAATAAAAATAAAGAAGGGCTAAATAAATTTTGTTGTGTTGTGTGGCAAATTAAAGGAGTGGGTATGGACAGAGACAGGCAAAGGCGATAGAGTGGGGGGAAACAGTAGGCTCGGTTCGAGCCTGCCTTCAGAGCGCACTCCCTCCAGACCTGATGGAACCACACCACAGGCTGGCCAGCTTCACCTGCCGGCCTGTTGTGCTGCATCTGCCTGTTCTGCATGGGCTTGCCTTGCCATGCCTCGTTTGCCTGCCCCTGTGTCCATCCATCACCATGTGCGTCAAGATCATCCAGTTTTGTAATAAAGGGCTGCCCTGCAGGCAGCCACACCACGGAGACTGCATTGAGCAGCCCGTACATCGCTTTGCATCCAGTCCATTTTGTGTTTTGCTACCATCTCCATCCATTCCCCTGCACCAATGACTTTGCAATGATTTTTGCCTTCTCTTCACAGAAGCCAGGTCCTGGGCCATGGTTGGTGTATAATAAATAGATAAGTTAAGTAAAAAAATTGTAAAAAAAGTTGAACCCTACCTGCATGTTTGTTCTAGCGCTGGCAATTTTAGTTAAGTTGTCCGAATGAGTCTGTGTGAGTTTGTTTAGTTTGTTACGCAGCGCATTAGGTTATTTATTTTCGGGACATGTATAAAGAAATGTCACACTCAGGGATCCGAAGGTAAAATGTCCTAGGGGAAAACTTACACATGCTGGTCACACGAAAATTTGACGACTCGGGACGAGTCTGTAAAAAGGGGAGGGGGTAGTGTTGCGCATCTGGAAACCATTATCGCACTCATCATTCAGGTCCTTTAGCTCAGTTATCTCGGTAAGTACATGTTCTATTGATAGTTCGCCTTCCATTGTTTAATGGGTAAAAATTGATTAAATGCGCTGTGATTCATTTTAATAGTTAGGGTTCGATCAGAACACAAAGAAGAATGACCCTCCCCCTCCTCTGCAAAGAGGAAGAAGAACCCTCCCGTCCCATGATTCAAGGACGTAAACAACCCTCCCACCCGCTGTTGTGCGGGGGGGGGGGAGGGGGCAGCGCACAAGGGCATGAGTCACGCCAGGAGCAGGGGAGGGGGCCGATAGGGATAAGAAAGGGACCCTCTGCTTGGTTTGGAGGGTTGTTCATCGGAAGAGTGGGTTGTGGCTGGTTGGTTGTCGTGAGCTCGTCAAGAGTTGTTCAAGGGAGAGTTTGGGCTGGTTGTTGGTGGTTCATCGGAGGAGCTGGTTGATCGGAGAGTTGTTCATCGGAGTAGTTGGTTCGGGTTGTCGTGGTTCTTCTTTGGCCTGGTGGGCGAGGAGTGTCGGCCTGGTTCAAGGGTGGTCGAGTTAGTTCGAGGTTGTTGTTCTGCTGGTGCTTCTTCGAGTTGGCTGTGCAGTCGGTGGTTCAAAGGGTCGTGCTGGTTCTGAGTTGATCTGGTTCGGCCTTTGTTCTGCTTCATGGCCTCATCTTGGTTCGGCTGGCTCGACTTGGAAAATGACGCATCTTCAGGAAGGCTCGGTGTTTCGTCTCACCAGCAAGTGGTCCAGAGCACGAGGGGATCTGCTGGAGCTCGGGAAGGATCGCGGCTCACAGCGATTGGATCCAGCTCGCCCTCGCTGGTGCCCGGACCGAACAGCCTGAAGACCACATGAGGTGGAGAGGTTCGAGATAGGTTTTGGGTTTCAGCTCATCTGTCCCGCCGAGCTGAAGTCCTTATTACAGGCATCAGCCACCATTTCTTGGGTGTGTGTGTCCGTACTTGTGTCCGTGGACCCGTCTAACAAGTAGAGAACTGTTAAGTGCTTTGTGTGCTGGAAATGATTGCATTGCATTTCGTATAGTCGGTATAGTTCTGCTCTTTGCTTCCCTAGTTCCCCGATTACTGTATAAATAAACCCAAATTGTTAAGTGTTTTCAGCTCGGCGCGTCGATTCTTTCATTGACTGAGCATGTTGTGTGTTAAGGCTCTGTCACACCTTGACGATTTAACCAGCGTATGCCGACGTATGAAAAATTTGTCTAAAACGCTGGCACACTTCGAATACGTTCTGGATAAGTTTTTAATACGTTAAGAGCATGCTGGCATACGTCGTAGTACGCTGGCATACGTCATAGTACGCTGATATACGTCGTAGTACACCGAGCTCGTCGACAAATTTTAACATGCTTGAAATTTTTCGACGTATGCCAGCGTATGACTCACATGTTCCGAATACGCTGGCCATAAGTTGTAGGCACGTTACGCGATCGTTGACACACGTCGACACACGTTACTTGTAAGTTACTCATAAGTCGAAACACGTCGAGGTAATGTTTAGCGTACCCGAAACTTATTTCTAACCTATGAGTAACGTGTTGTAGGCACGTTACGCGATCGTTGACACACATCGACACACGTTACTCCTAAGTCGAAACACGTCAATGTAATGGTTAGCGTCAGTGTTCCAGACTCACTGTTTTTGTTTTTTTTCTTCGGTATGACGGTGATGTTAACACTTCGATTTCTAGTGCGGTTATAATACAATATAATTAATAGGCTGCCGCTCAACGATTTAAATCATAACCGCACTAGAAATCGAAGTGTCAACATCACCGTCATACCGAAGAAAAAAGAACAAAAAAAACCAGGGAGTCTGGAACACTGACACTAACCATTACATTGAAGTGTTTCCACTTACGAGTAACGTACAAGTAACGTTTGTCGACGTGTGTCAACGATCGCGTAGCGTGCCTTCAACTTATGCCAGCATATGCGTAATGTGTGTCATACGTCGAGTATGTCGAGAAACTCGGCGTATGACGACGTATGCCAGCGTACTGCAACGTATGCCAGCGTACTACGATGTATGCCAGCATGCTCTTAACGGATACAAAATTTACCCATAACGTATTTGACGTGTGCCAGCTTGGTTCGGCAAATTTTTCATACGTCGGCATACGCTGGCGAAAAGATCTGGGTGTGCAGTGGCTTCACACTTCGATGTCTAGTGCGGTTATGATTTGAATCGTCGAGCCGCAGCCTATGAATAGCCTACGCCACGTGATCGTCGGCGATACGCTGCCGCGCGCTATGCATAAGTTAGACTATCGTTGGGCATAGGTTGTGAACGCCGACAACACGCTCAGCATTCGTTGGTATAACTTATCTATATGTGATTAAAACGTTCTGTGTACGTTACTAAATATGTGATGCATACGTCCAACACGTTATTATACGCCCAAAACTTTAAAAAAAACATTAAAAGTTCAGCGTACGCCAGCGTTTTACATTCATTTTGAGACCTTGCCATACGCTGGCTAAAACATCAAGGTGTGGCAGGGCTTTTAACGAGCTCCAAATAAGGCATTTTCCTTCTCAAGGCTGGTGAAAATGCTGCACTGGTATTGTTGCGTGCAGTTCTGGACTCTGTTTGGAGCACAGAAATCATCCCAGCTGATTGGAAAAGGGGCCTCGTTTGTCCCTCTCTGGAAAGGGAAGGGTGATTGCCACGACTGCAACAGCTACCAAGGGGTGACGCTGCTCTCAGTAACGGGCAAGGTCTTTGCAAGGATAATTCTTCGTAGGGTTCACCATCATCTGCTCGAGCACCAGCACCTGGAGCAGTCGGGCCTTAACCTTAACCTCTACCTTAACCAGCTCCAAATAAGGGATTTTACTGTGTGGTACTATAACTTAACGAGGTCCAAATGAAGGATTTTACCGTGTGGTTTTAAACCTTAAATATCTCCAGTTAAATGCCTTATTTGGAGCTAGTTAAGGTATAAAATTAGAGAGTAGTTAAGGTTGAGTACAAACGCATCGTGGAGATCAACATTGGATGTGAGCAGTCCCTGCAAAAACTCTCGGTTGCTTTTAGTGAGGAGCCCAAGATCAAGGATATGGTCAATCGTTGACTTCTTTGGTGTGAGGCCTGACTGCTCCAGGTGCTGGTGCTCGAGCAGATGATGGTGAACCCTACGAAGAATTATCCTTGCAAAGACCTTGCCCATTACTGAGAGCAGTGTCACCCCTTGGTAGCTGTTGCAGTCCTGGCAATCACCCTTCCCTTTCCAGAGAGGGACAAACGAGGCCCCTTTTCCAGTCAGCTGGGATGATTTCTGTGCTCCAAACAGAGTCCAGAACTGCACGCAAGAATACCAGCGCAGCATTTTCACCGGCCTTGAGAAGTTCAGCATGGCATGTGCAGAACTGAAATATAGCCACAAATGCAGGCGTCTCTGGGCATTTATAAACATTGCAAGGTACCCCGTGATTCGTAGCTATGATGAACAAGCATTCGATAATACGAGTGAGGAAAGTGAAAAAAAACGTCATCGTGAAGAAATCGTTGCGGCCTATTCCAATGTAAGGCATGGTTGAGCAGACAAAAAAACATGGCAGCTTCAGACCCCAGCAAATTTACCAAAGATACACGTAAACACCCCAGAGAGCAAGGTGGTTGAGGATGCGCCTGAAAAAGGATGTTGGCGCGGATCTGGAGTTTGAGACTTGCCATGAGGGAAAAGCACTTGGGTCCCTCCCGAACACCTGGTCCTGAGGCCTCCGGGAACAGAGAACTCCCTGCACGGCACGTTGCGAAGCAACCACGAACGCCGATTGGCACGGCCAATCCGGACAGTTACACTACTTCGTGTGATACCTTATCTGTGGATGGCCGGCTAATCGGCGTCATTGCCCTCAGCATACACTCGGATTACTGCCAAGCGTTACAGTGAGTGTGCGCTGGCTGATAAAGCAAACAAGCCGGTAGGCGGCCATGGGGCGCCGAGCATCCGATGACCTTTGACCCCTGATCTGAGTTAATCTAGTGCTAAGTACTTACGAAATTTCAATCGAATCGGTTAACCCGTGTATGAGCAAGGGGGCTTTGAATGGTCATTTTGCCCGAACAATGCACTCATTGATCTTTGACCCTGAACTTAGCTGAGATCGGTCAATATGTCCTGAAGCAAAGTTGTACTACCTATTGAGTACTCTGTACCTATGAACTTTCATTCGTATCGGTTAACCCATGTCGGAGCAAGGGGAATTTGAATGGTCATTTTGCCCGAAAAATGCACTCATTGACCTTTGATCCCTGACCTAGCCGAGATAGGTCAATATGTCATGAAGCAAAGTTGTAGAACTCATTGAGTACTATGTACCTATGAACTTTCATTCGTATCAGTTAATCCGTGTCGGAGCAAGGGTGCCTTGAATGGTAATTTCGCCCGAAAAATGCACTTATTGACCTTTGACCCCTGACCTACTCGAGATAGGTCATTATGCAAATGAGCAAAGTTATAGTACTCGTTACGCTCTATAGGCATGTAAAGATTCATTCGATTCAGTTCAACCATCTTGGAGCGAGTGTACTTTGAATTTTCAGTGGGAATGCTCAATGGCCCCCGGACACCCAAGCTGAGAGGGTTACCATTTGGAAACTATAAGATATAGAAAAAAATGGATGTCATATAGCGGACAGAGAATCACCTGAAGATTATGCATACCAAATCTCATCGAGTTCCATCTTCTGATAACTACTCGGTATCAATTTGAATGAAAAGTACTGAAAATGCGGTTTGATATCGGAAATCCCCCAAAGTTCGAGGGAGTGCTGTGGGTGAACAAAGATATAAATCGAAAATCCGGCTTGGTCGTTTGTGCACAATGCATTCCAGATGATTAGTGTGAATTTTCATGACAATCTGACCATAACCCTAGGAGGAGTTTGCATTTGGCGCGAAGGCACCTCCAGCTCTCACATATTATCGATTTTTGCCCTTTGACCCCTGACCTAAGCAATATCGGTCAATATGTCCTGAGGCAAAGTTGTAGTACTCATTGCGTGCTATGAACCTGCAAAGTTTCATTCGGATCGATGCACTCACCTGGTCGCAAGGGGGCCTTCAATTTTCGCCAATTTTCGGGCATACCCCAATTGTAGTGGGTGCTGCGGGTAAACTATTCCATATATCACAAAAACCAGAATATATTTGGTAGAGCATCACCTGTAGATGATGCATGCCAAATTTCATAAGCCTACGTGGGATAATGGCTTTCGGAATTGATTTCGCGTGAACGGTACCGATTTTGAAGGTTTTTCGGCTGTTGCAAGGGAACCAAAGCGTCCCTAGCAACCATCACAATTTCCAAAGCACTAGGTCATAAGATGTACCTACCACCCGAGTTTGGTCAAAATCCGCCCACGTTTACTACCAATTATGCTGATGAGAAACGAACAAATATACCAACAAACAGACAGAATTACTAAAAACTAGCGCATGCCCATAGGTGCGTGCCCGTAGGTGCGTGCCCGTACATGCGTGGCCGTACGTGCGTGGCCGTACGTGCAAACACACAAAAAAAACTTTCAAACCGCGTGCCAGAAACAACAAACACACAGGCTGTTCCTTCGCTCTCACGTGCCCGTACGTGCGTGGCTGTATGTGCATGGCCGTACATGGGGAAAAAATAAGAAAAGAACAAATACTTTAAAACCGCTTGCCAGAAACAACCGCACAGGCCGTTCCTTCGCTCTCGCGTGCCCGTACGTGCGTGGCCGTACGTGAAAAAAAAAAAAAACTTTCAAACCGCGAGACAGAAACAACTACACAGGCTGTTCTTGCGCTCTCGCGTGTCCGTACGTGCAAACCAAAAAATAAAAAGAAAAAACTTTCAAACCGCGAGCCAAAAACAATCACACAGGCCGTTCCTTCGCTCTTGCATGCCCGTACGTGCAAACCCCCCTCCCCCTAAAAAAAAAACTTTCAAATCGCGAGCCAGAAACAACAATACAGGCCGTTCCTTCGCTCTCGTAAACGACAACTGGATTGGGGCATCGTGTTTATCTATAAATGCGCACAAGAAATCGAGAAATTATTAGAATACATTAAGTCATCATCCGGAAGTAGTGTGTGCCCGTACGGAATGTTCACATGCATTCCACGAATTATCGCTTGCATTGAAGTAACAACTGCTGTGATACTTACACACACATAGTTAATTAAAATCCACATTAAAATCAAGTTTACCTCCCTGTCTTTGCTTGCCATGACATTCGCTGCCATTTACCATTGGCACTCCTACACCACGGTAACTAAGGCACCGATTGATCCCCAACGTAACCGGCACAGCACGTGACGTCATCATCGGCCGGCCGCGCACCGGCCTACGCAGCCACGCCGATGCAGCAACGTGTCCTGTAATTGGTAACTAAATGGCGCATCGGCCACGCCTACACAGCACATGTCCTGTCATTGGTTGGTAAATAAATGGCCATAACTTGGCAATCACTCGTCCGATTAATATCAAATCTTGAAAAGGCACATACTCAGGTCCCCAGCAATATAGCTGGCAAGTTTCAATTCGATCGGACCAGTGGTTGTCGGGAAACAGCGGTCACAGACACACAGACACAGACACACACGCACACACACACACACACACACACACACACACACACACACACACACACACACACACACACACACACACACACACACACACACACACACACACACACACACACACACACACACACACACACACACACACACACACACACAGATTGCTGGAATTATAGATAGATGAAATGAGGTCAATGAGATGACAAATGAAGGGGTTGAATGCAGACTGCAGAGCAATGATGGAAGGAAACCCGTCGTTGTGAATCGTTTTTACCACCAAATTGAGATGTATTTCGTTGGCAAGCATGTTGAGTAGAGCGGAATTCCTTAACACTTCCAAAGGCCTCACCGTTTTGACAATTGGAAACAAAAAAAAGTTGTACACTTTTTTTGATAAATTATTTTTGGAACAATTTTTCTTCAATAAATAAATAATAATAAAAATTGTCCCCATGTACACACCTTTATCTCGTTAGCACCTCTTCATAAACAACATTGCTGAGGAAACGGCGCTTCTTTGTTTCCTCGCCCAGGGCAAGAATGCGGAGGCTGCTGGATCTGCCAACGTTTTGATAAATTATTAGTTTTAATGGCCAATTATTCAATGAGCGCCAACGTATTTTGCCTTTTCGCAAGGAAAAACACAAAGAGAAGAGAGAGGAGAGGAGAGGAGAGGAGAGGAGAGGAGAAAAAACCCGTAATGGCGAACGCGGCTGAGTTTCTCTTCCCCATCGACCACGCCTACGCAGCAACGCTTCCCGTCATTGGCTTATAAAAAATGGCCGCAGGAACGGTTCCTGTCATTGGTTGGTAAATAAATGGCCATAACTTGGGAAGCACTCGTCCGATTAATATCAAACCTTGAAAAGGCACATCCTCAGGTCCCCAGCAATATACCTGGCAAGTTTCAATTAGATCGGACCAGTGGTTGTCGAGAAACAGTGGTCACAGACACACACACACACACACACACACACACACACACACACACACACACACACACACATTGCTGGAATTATAGATAGATAAGGGTCACCTATTTCGGCGAACCAATTATTGGGGTAGAACGTCATGTCTAACCTCACTTGTGCACTGCATCGGACCAATCATGGAAAAGACAACAGATACACATTGGAAATAACAACAAACAATTATCTATCTATAATTCCAGCAATCTCTGTGTGTGTGTCTGTCTGTTTGTCTGTGTGTTTGTCTGTCTGTCTGCGACCGCCGTTTCTCGACGACCGCTGGTCTGATCCGATTGAAACTTGCCAGGAATATTGCCGGGGACCCGCGGATGTGCCTTTTCGAGGTTTGATATCGATCGGACGAGCGGTTCCCAAGTTACGGCCATTTTACTGCCTTTTCAGTGTTTAAAAGGTGTATATATGTCAGCTGAATATGTCGTTCCACCTTCTCACGCCAATTCTTCCCAAATTATTAATAACCGGATGACCACCGGTCCAATCGGATTGAAACTTGCCAGGGATATTGCAGGGGACCCACGGATGTGCCTTTTCGAGGTTTGATATCGATCGGACAAGCGGTTCCCAAGTTACGGCCATTTATCTGTCGACCAATGACAAGACACGGTGCTATGACATCACAAATGACGTCACAATTAATGGTTTTTTTTTTTTTTTTTTTTTTTTTTTGCACGATTGACGGTCAGATCTGATTGAAACTTGCCAGGAATATTGCTGGGGACCCGTGGATATGCCTTTTCGAGGTTTGATATTAATCGGACGAGCGGTTCCCAAGTTACGGCCATTTATCTGTTGACCAATATCTGTGAGAGAGGGGACGGGAGAGGGGGGGGATGAGAGTGGGGGCGAAAGAGAGGGGCGAGCGAGGAGGAGGAAGAGAGGAAGGGCAAGACTAAGGGGGAGAGAGGGGGCAAGAGAGGAGGGAGAGAGAGGGGGGTGGAAGTGGGGAAGAGAAAGAGAGAGAGCGAGAGAGGGGACGGGAGAGGGGGTGTGGGATGGGGGTGTGAGAGGGGGTGGGAGTGGGGGCGAGAGAGAGAGGCAAGAGAGGAGGGGGAGAGAGGAGGGGGAGAGAGGAGGGGCAAGACTAGGGGTGAGAGAGGGGGAGAGAGAGGGGGAGAGAGAGGTGGGAGGGAGGGGGCAAGAGAGGAGGCGAGAGAGGGAAGGGAGAGAGGGGGAGAGAGGGGGCATCACAATTCAAGAGAGGGGAGAGAGGAGGCGGCGAGAGAGGGGGGTGCGAGGAGGAGGGAGAGAGGAGGGGCAGGACAAGGGGGGAGCGAGCGGGGCGAGAGAGGGGCGTCACAATTCTTCTTCGTTTGATATGACGTCACAATTGACGCTGGGGACCTTAGTTTGTTTCCCAGGTGTTTCCCAAGTTATGGCCTTTTATGATACGGTTGGTCCGATCTAATTGAAATAATGCCCCAATCCAGTCGTCGTTTATGCACCTATGGGCCCGTACTAGTTTATAACAAACACACAAGCAAGCAACCATTTCATAGCAAGTATTTATAAGCAAGAAGGCAAAAAGGCACGTAAGATCAGATTTTACCATGACACGTATTCTTCTTCAATCTTCCCTCAACAAAAGACTTGGCCATCATTCACTCAGAGGCAAAGAATAAAACAAGAAGGACTTGAAAATAAAATTAAAGTAAAGAATGAAGAAAAGGAAAACATTCTTTCCTTCTCTCCCTCACGTCACGTCACACAAATATACAGAAGGATGTGGAGGAAAATGGATGGGGAAGATGGGCAGTGGCGATGTGAAGCGATGGGGACACGAAGCCGCGTCCCTGAGGTGTCTGGAAACAGCAGGCGAGTCCTCTCTGGCATCCCAGATATGCGAGCTCGATGTGCGACTCGCCCTCCTCGACCTCAAGTCCTTCCTCCTCAGTCCCCCGTCGATGAGGTTCCTCCGTTCACCCTCCTCGTCCTTCGTGGCTGACAGGACCGAGAGGTCAGGATGGCGCCCGTAGAAGGAGTGTTCTTTTTTCCACAGAAGCTCGACATCAACTGCTCGTGAAACCTTCCTCTCTTTTCCCTCACGCATTTTTATTCCTCCCCTCCGAAGCCTTCTCAGTCTTTTAGTCTTCTGCTCAGGCGAGCTCGTCGCATTCATTTCTCCTTTCTCCTTTCTGGCTTCCCTCAGCCTTCTGCGTCTGCTTTCTGCCTTTTGCTTCTTCCCTTTCTGCTTTCTGAGCCGTCGACTCAGGAGCGCTCTTCATCCCTGTTTGTGCGAGCTTGTCAAGTCCTTCTCTGCCTTGAAGCTTCTTCTTCACGTGGTTGTTCACGTGGTTGTTTGATTTTTGGGAAAGAACGCGGTTAGAGGAGGTGCGAGATTTTAAAACACTTATTTGTGTTCGTGAAGTATCTTTTTTCCAAGATTTTGAGGCTGTTTAACGGGAATTAAAATGATGACCTTTTTTAAAGGTTTCCCATCTGGAAATGCTCATGAAATCCTGCAATTGAGGAAACTGGTTTGGGCTCGATGGGACGAGAAACACCTGGAATGTGAGTGTTACAAAGTGAAAAGAAACACAGCGAGTGGGATCTGGAACACGTGTTCCCAACGACGTCCTCTTTCACTCCATAAAACAATCAAACGGGAGAATGATGCCGCACGAGATCAGCCACAGTGCCTTTGTGTGCTGTTATTGTTGTGGAAATGGATTGTACAGGGAAACATCTCAGGTCCATTCATTTGTAATTTCTCCCCGTACAAGCAACAACATATTTATTTTCCTTGATGTATTGGGCAGCGACCATTCCCATCCTTGTCTGTGACACTTGAAGTCACCGCCACCCTTTTGAAAACCTTCTTCCCAATTTGTCCCTGAAGGCTTGAGAATGGTCCCCCCGCCCCCCTCCATTAATAATACACGAAGAGGAAACGTCGAGTTGGATAGCGGGGAGATTGATCGATGGACATCGTGGTGGACTGTGGAGGAGTGAACATCGTGTCCATTCTGCCATCTTACTCTGGAGACCAGGAGAACAGGTCTCTGGTTCACTAGACGTCCTGACTCTTACTTGTCTGATGAAACGACGATTTCAAATCTGATTAACGAGCTCTAAATAAGGGATTTTACTGTGTGGTTTTAAACCTCAACCAGCTCCAAATAAGCAATTTTACTGTGTGGTTTTAAACCTCAACCAGCTCCAAATAAGGAATTTTACTGTGTGGTTTTAAACCTCAACCAGCTCCAAATAAGCAATTTTACTGTGTGGCTTTAAACCTCAACCAGCTCCAAATAAGGAATTTTACTGTGTGGTTTTAAACCTTAATTAGCTCCAAATAAGGGATTTTATTATGTGCTGTTAATCCTCAAGCAGCTCCAAATAAGCAATTTTATTGTGTGGTTTTAAACCTTAATTAGCTCCAAGTAAGGGATTTTATTATGTGGTACAATACCTTAACCATCTCCAAGTAAAGGATTTTATTATGTGGTACTATACCTTAACCAGCTCCAAATAAGGAATTTTACTGTGTGGTTTTAAACCTTAACTAGCTCCAAGTAAGGGATTTTATTATGTGGTACTATACCTTCACCAGCTCCAAATAAGGCATTTTAATGTGTGGTACGATATCTTAACCAGCTCCAAATAAGGCATTTTACTTTGTGGTACGTTACCATAACCAGCTCCAAATAAGGGATTTTACTGTGTGGTACTATACCTTAACCAGCTCCAAATAAGGGATTTTACTGTGTGATACAATAACTTAACGAGGTCCAAATGAGGGCTTTTACGGTGTAGTTTTAAATCTTAAATATCTCCTGTTAAATGCCTTCTTTGGAGCTAATTAAGGTATAAAATTTAGAGTAGTTAAGGTTCAGTAAAAATGCTTTGTGGAGATCAACATTGGATGTGAGCAGTCCCTGCGAAAACTCTCGGTTGCTTTTGATGAGAACCGCAAGATCAAGGATACGGTCCATCGTTGACTTCTTTGGTGTGAGGCCCGACTGCTCCAGGTGCTGGTGCTCAAGCAGATGATGGCGAACCCTACGAAGAACTATCCTTGCAAAGACCTTGCCCGTTACTGACAGCAGCGTCACCCCTTGGTAGCTGTTGCAGTCGTGGCAATCACCCTTTCCTTTCCAGAGAGGGACAAACGAGGCCCCTTTTCCAGTCAGCTGGGATGATTTCTGTGCTCCAAACAGAGTCCAGAACTGCACGCAACAATACCAGTGCAGCATTTTCACCAGCCTTGAGAAGTTCAGCATGGCATGTGCAGAACTGAAATATAGCCACAAATGCAGGCGTCTCTGGGCATTTATAAACACTAGTGCGGGCCCATACGTGCATGCCAGTATGTGCGTGCCAGTAGGTGCAGCTTCGTTCCTTCGCTCTCGTAAACGACGACTGGATTGGGGCATTGTTTCATTTAGATCGGACCAACCGTATCATAAATGGCCATAACTTGGGAAACACCTGGGAAACATACTCAGGTCCCCAGCGTCAATTATGACGTCATGTCAAACGAAGAAGAAGATTTCTGATGCCCCCTCTCTCTCGCCCCCCTCTCTCGCCCCCCCCGCTCTCCCCCCTGGTCTCGCCCCTCCTCTCTTGCCCCCACTCTCACCCCCTCTCCCCTCCTCCTCTCTCACCCCTCTCTCTCGCCCCCACTCTCACCCCCTCTCCCGTCCCCCTCTCTCGCCCCTCCTCTCTCCCCCTCTGTTGAATTGTGATGCCCCTCTCTCTCACCTCCCCTCTCAATGGCACCCATTCTGAAGGAAGTTTCAAAGAAGTCCCCGCCCCGCCATTTACATGGTCAAAGCCGCAACCAGAGCCCCCAGTCCGCCTCCGCGCGGAAAATGCCCAGTTACACTGTTTTGCACTGCACCATGCCCGCGAGAAGCGCCACACTTCGCAGGTCACAACGAGCACCAAGCGCCACGAACATGCATGTGAAACACGACTCGAGCATGCATGCGAGAACACCCGATGGGTTACCAAGTAATGCGCCGATGGAGGGTGCACGGAAAGGAACCCCTCACGACCGAGGGATGACCGAACCGCCGCGGGATTGAAGGTAAGACCAACGGGGTAAAGGAGGGACTGTTGAAAGGATGTTTTGATGGAGGGAGATTATTGGTGGACAGTTGAAACGGACCGATGGGGTAAAGGAGGGATGATTGACGACAACAGAGGGATTGAACAGAATGATGGTGTGAAGGAAGAAAGATTGAAAGTATGTGGGATTGAAATGAACTAGTGCGTGCCCATATGTGCAAAAAAAAAACAAAAAAACTTTCAAACCGCTTGCCAGAAACAAGAACCACACAGGCCGTTCCTTTGCTCTCCGTTTCAGCTGCACGACGCCTTGTCATGCGCGTAGCGTCGCGTGTCAAGTGAGCAGCTCGTTCTTCATCCGTTTCAGCTGCACAATGCCTTCTCGCGCACGTAGCGTCGCGTGTCAAGCGAGCAGCTCGTGCTTCATTAGATTGCATTGCGCATGCACGATGTGCAGCTTCATTCCTTCGCTCTCGTAAACGACGACTGGATTGGGGCATTGCTTCAATTAGATCGGAGCAGTGGTTGTCGATAATTAATTGATAATTCTGACATCAATTGTGACGTCATAGCACCGTGTCCTGTCATTGGTTTGGTAAATAAATGGCCATAACTTGGGAAACAGCTGAAACGGATGAAGAACAACGATATCAAACCTTCAAAAGGCACATACTCAGGTCCCTAGCGTCAATTGTGTGACGTCATATCAAACGAAGAAGAAGAAGAATTGTGACGTCATAGCACCATGTCCTGTCATTGGTTTGTTAAATAAATGGTCATAACTTTGGAAACACTTGGGAAACAGCTGAAACAGATGAAGAAGAATGATATCAAACCTTCAAAAGCCACATACTCAGGTCCCCAGCGTCAATTGCGACATCATATCAAATGAAGAAGAAGAGTACTGACGTCAATTGTGACGTCATAGCACCGTGTCCTGTCATTGGAGATGAAGTGCGGGCCCATAGATGCGTGCCCATACGTGCAGCTTTTTTCCTTCGCTCTCGTAAACAACGACTGGATTGGGGCATTGTTTCAATTAGATCGGAACAACCGTATCATAAATTGCCATAACTTGGGAAACACCTGAGAAACAGCTGAAACGGATGAAGAAGAACGATATCAAACCTTGAAAAGGCACATACTCAGGTCCCCAGTGTCAATTGTGACGTCATATCAAACGAAGAAGAAGAAGAATTGTGACGTCAATCGTGCAAAAAAAAAGGATTTGTAACGTCATTTGTGATGTCATAGCACCGTGTCCTGTCATTGGTTGGCAAATAAATGGCCGTAACTTGGGAACCACTTGTCCGATTAATATCAAACCTTGAAAAGGCACAAACTCAGGTCTCCAGCAATATACATGGCAAGTTTCAATTAGATTGGACCAGTGGTTGTCGAGAAACAACGGTCGCAGACAGACACACAGACCCGCATGTGCGTGCTGCCCGTTCGTGTGTGGCCGTACATGCAAAAAAAAATTTTTTTAAATAATTTCAAAAAGCTGTTTCTCTTGGGTAAATTCAAACCTTGGGATTAATTAATAATTTGAACAGTTAATTCAAACCTTGGGAAAAAAACAGCTTTCAAACCCTTGGGAAACAGCTGTTTCCCTTGGGAAAATTCAAACCTTGGGATTAATTAATAATTTGAACAATTAATTCAAACCTTGGGAAAAACCAGCTTTCAAACCTTGGGAAACACTTGGGAAACAGCTGAAATAGATGAAGAACGATATCAAACCTTGAAAAGGCACATACTCAGGACCCCAGCGTCAATTGTGACGTCATATCAAACGAAGAAGAAGAAGAATTGTGACGCCACCCCTCTTTTGCCCCCCCTCTCTTGCCCCCTACTCTCGCCCCCCTCTCTCGCCCCCTCTCTCGCCTCCTCTCTCACCCCCTCTCTCTCGCTCCTCTCTCTCGCCCCTCTCTCTCGCACCCACTCTCACCCCCTCTCACACCCCTCTCTCCCCCTCTCTCCCCCACTCTCGTCCCCCTCTCTCGCCCCACCTCTCTCCCCTCTCTTGAATTGTGATGCCCCCTCTTTCTCACCCCTCTCTCGCCCCCTCTCTCGCCCCCTCTCTCGCCCCCCTCTCTCGCCTCTCCTCTCTCCCCCTGCTCTCTCGCCTCTCCTCTCTCACCCCTCTCTCTGTAAATGTATTCACAAATGTCAACCAAGCACAACAATTAATTCAAACCTTGGGAAAAAAAACAGCTTTCAAACCCTTGGGAAACAGCTCTTTCCCTTGGGAAAATTCAAACCTTGGGATTAATTAATAATTTGAACAATTAATTCAAACCTTGAGAAAAAACAGCTTTCAAACCTTGGGAAACACTTGGGAAGCAGCTGAAACCGATGAAGAAGAACGATATCAAACTTTGAAAAGGCACATACTCAGGTCCCAGCGTCAATTGTGACATAATATCAAAAAAAAAAAAAAGAGGAAGCATTGTGACGTCATAGCACCGTGTCCTGCCATTGGTTGACAGATAAATGGCCGTAACTTGGGAACTGCTCGTCCGATTAATATCAAACATTGAAAAGGCACATCTGTGGGTCCCCAGCAATATTCCTGCACCCTGTTTATACATTTGTTCCTTCAATTCACTCATTTGTATATTCATTTGTTTACTTTGTTTATTCATTAATTGTTGAAACATGACCTGGAGTCATCGCATCCGCTCCCTGCGTCTCATTCTCTGCCACTGCGGGGGAGGGAGAACTGACGCTCGGTATGGGAGAAGCTTCTATCCTATAATCCTCGAACAACTCTTCCTCTGGCTCACTTCCTTCATCCTCGCTATCTTCCCGCCGAAACCCCATCTTGTGCACATCGACCATTTCCCAATCGTGTTCAATCCCCTCAGAAAAAAAAATTCCTATAAATTTCCAAGTGCGCTGCTATTAGCCACATTCTCCTGTCTGAATCAACTACAATTTAAAATGCCTCGGCTCTACTAAGCACTTCTCCCAAAGAAGCTTCGATTGTCCAAATTTAATTTTCCAATCGCGCCGAGCCAATTTGTGCTCGCGGCTGCCGTAGCAGATTAAAACTTTTTCTCCCGACACCAATTAGTGAGTGGTTTGATTATCCCACACTCCTGACAGCAAATTTTGAGTGTTGAGGGGGGAGAGGGGTTCGAAATATCACACGCTGACACCAGCTGTGGTGGTCAGGGGGTTCAAAAAATATCCCACTCCTAACACCACTTGTCATGTTCAGCGGTGTTAACACCGACTTGGGCGGATTGCCAAATGGTTTTCACTCAGAAGCGAACAGCCACAATCCTTGGAGATTATGGCGTGCGCAGGATGGGAAACAAGGAGGGCATTTATCAGAGGCATTCACCAGAACGGGAGCACATGGCTTTATCCTTGAATGCACGAGTTAACAAACACATGATGATTTAATTCAACAAATGATGATTCAATAAAAATGATTCATTGATTCATAATGAAGATGACTCAATGAGAGATAATGAAAATAAATCAAAGTTTGAGGTAATGAAACATAAGGGAAACTAAAACCTAAGATGAGACGTCTCCACTCAGTCATAAAAACAGACAAGGGAGCAGGTAAAATAAAAGAAAATCCTCCCTTTGTTGTGGCACTTAGCTGAATGTCCAGAGATGATCTTTTAGGAGCCTGGCTATCCTTGAAACCGTGTAGCCACCACGTGGGAAACACATTGCAAAACTAGAACGGGCACTCAATAGAGCACATACCTTCGCCAACGCTACATTTTGCCCCCCCCCAGAAACCGTTGATTGTGAGAGTATTTAATCCCATACCACATCTGCCATCTCATATGTGTTATGATGGCTTAAAAACATTAAATTTCCTGCTGTTTGACACTGATTCACGTACATTGTACAATTTCTGTATGAACTCCCTGACCTTTTTGGGTGTCGGTGTCAAGTCAATCTGATGACAACTGGTCACATAATAAGAAATAAGTTCAGTGACACCGCCCCCCCCCCCCCAATGCTTTAAACTCACCAATAAAGTCACTGTCAAATATTACACATCACAGGATAGGGAATTGAATTCTAAACATTTTGAATCTACTTACATGCAAATTGTTACATGCAAACTTACATCGACCGCACTATGGCAAAATGACGATTTTGACCTTTTCATGACCTCGACCTTGACCTTTGTACTCTTAATTTTGTAATTGGTATTGGAGTGTGGGGAACAGAACAGTCAACATTTTGGTGTTGGTTTCATGCAAATCGGATAAGAATTGACCGTGTTATGACTAAAACCGCACATTTTGCAATGTCGTGACCCCCCCCCCGACCTTTGACTCCCAACCGCTAATAAGGGTTATTACGTCATTGTGTCATGTCACATATCACAAGATGGGGCATTGAATTCTGAACATTTTGGCATTAGTTGCATGCAAATTGGATACAAATTGACCGCGCTATGGTAAAAAGACGATTTTGACCTTGACCTTTGACCTGATCGCTCCCAAAATCTAATCAAATGGTCCTTGGATAATAACCAATCATCCCACCAAATTTGCTGCGATTCAGTTCAATACTTTTGGAGTTATGCGAATAACAAACAAACAAAAAAACAATGTCACCCGCAGAGTGACCCGTATCTTGCCAAAAGGTGACCACGTGTGACTTCTTTAAGGTAACACTGAGGTGAACAGAGCTGCTATCCACCAGGAGCGACTCCTTGAGGAATATCTGCCTATGAGAGTTTCCGATGAGAATCGTTCTACAGAGTAACCATGAAAAATATGCGTTTGCCTCATAACGTCACCAAATGACGTCATAATGTCTCAAGCTTGACATATCTAGAAAGCACTCATGGAGGTGTTCAATTTGAGGTACTACACGATATGGCTCCTAAAACTTGAAAATTTGACCTTGAGGTCAAATATGTTTGACTTCAGGTGCTAACCATGAAGGTCAAGGCCAATCGCCACAAAAAATTAATCAGCTGAGCGCCAGAGCATGAACTATATCCCCATGAAGTTTGAAGACGATCCAATCAAAATTACTCAAAAAATAAGGGTTTCGTCGACTCCCCTGATTTGCGACAAAGTGACCTTGACCTTTGACTTTGACCTTCAAAATTTTATGCGCTTTAAGGGACCTCTATAGGCCTCTGATATGCGAAGTTACAAAATTTTCCAATGATAACTGTGCTCTGCAGAATTTTTTATACGTGATTACAGACAAACAAAAAAAACAAAAAACATACAACCTGACTAACATATCTTGCAAAAACTTCGTTTTGGCAAGATAAAAATAAAAACCAATGTCACCCCAGGGTGACCAGTGTCTTGCCAAAATGTGAACATGAGTGACTTATTTATTCGATTAAAGTTACTCAAAAAATAAGGGTTTCGTCGACCTTGATGCTTGACCTTTTTGTGACCTTGACCTTTATATTTTCGTACAGTTAATGGTATCTCTCCAGGACCGGTGTACATCAAATATCAAGAGATTTTGATGAGAACTGAGGAAATAAAATTTTCATGAAAAATCCGTTTTTTCGTCATGACGTCATCAAATGACGTCATAGCATCAAACTTTTGACAGATCTGGAAAACACTTATCAAGCGCTTTCATGTGAGGTATTACTCGATATGGTATCTAAGATTTCAAAATTTGACCTTGGGGTCAAAAACTTTCGACCTCCAGCGCTAACCATGAAGGTCAAGGCTGATCGCCACCAAAAATTAATCAGCTGAGCGCCAGACCATGAACTATATTCCCATGAAGTTTGAAGACGATCCGATCAAAATTACTCAAAAAATAAGGGTTTCGTCGACTCCCCTGATTTGCGACAGAGTGACCTTGACCTTTGACCTTGACCTTGAAAAATTTATGCACTGAAAGGGACCTCTATAGGACTCTGATATGCGAAGTTACAAAAATTTCCAATGATAACTGTGCTCTGCAGAGTGATCTATACATGATTACAGATAAACAACAACAAAAAAAAAACATACAAGCTGACTAACATATCTTGCAAAAATTTCGTTTTGGCAAGATAAAAAAACACACATATTCACAAATAAATAAATAAATACACAGCGATCAAACCAGGAACCACAAACCACCGCACAATTTCTTCTCATGATCGAGATTGCCACACCGCTCCTTCTATATTCCAGATCCACAAACACCAAATGGCGCCGCCCTTCCCCTTGATAATACAAGTCGATTACTGCAGCTTCGAGACAAGGCCAAGAGACGTGCTCTTCTTCTCCTTCTCTTCTCCTCAGAAACGTGCAAACTTCACGACCCAGCCAAACAGTCAATGGCCAGCGTCTTGCTCGAGCACGTGAGCCAATTCACACCGCACAAACATGAGAATGTGCAGCCGTCTCATCCATACCGAGGAGAGGCAAAAAGACCCTCTGTGTTCTGACCGCCGTCTCCACTCGATCATACACCCTCTGATGTCACACTGACCAATCGTGAACCTCAGGGGCGTGGCCTGCCGGTTACCGTTTTTGGAGCGGAGTTTGGCCTGCCGATTGTGTTCGGACTTCGTTGGCAGCCGGGTCGGCCATTGTTGTAATTGTTGTTGTAAAACGTAGTCTTTTTATGGCCGGCGTAAATGCAAAAACGTCGGAAAAGGTCACAGGGGGAAATCATATACTGGGAGAAACTAGCCTTAGATCCCACCAAGTTATCACAGCACCATCCCCTGTGTGGTGACACATAAACAACCGTAAGCTTATAGTTTCCCCTACTTAATTTACATTGAGATGTCTCCTACTCATCCATGGACCATGCTACACTACACAATCTCACCTTTACTATGAAATTCCTCCATCTACCCCACGACCATAACAATATGTAAATATGCTTGCGCTTTTGGTTTATCGCGGGGGTTTAACCGGAAGGATGAGTGGATTGGATGGTGGCAGTTTGAATAAAATAATTGACAATCAGAATCCAAATGTCTCGGTTGTCTTTTTTTTACACACTAAAAACACACACACGACACACACGCACACACGCACGCACGCACGCACGCACGCACGCACGCGCGCGCGCACGCACGCACACACACACACACACACACACAGACAGACAGACAGACATGCACGCACACACACACACACAGACAGACACACACACACTTCTTATCTTACTAGTATAACCCATGCTCTGCGCGACATGTTGGGGTGGGTGTGTTTGAGAAAGGAACTGATGCAGAGTATCAGTAGTAATTTTACTTTAATGCAGTAAGTGGAATACGATTTCACAGTTTCAGAACCATTTTATTTACTTTTTTGTACCATGCATCTCATATGGTCTTTGAGATAATGTAAGCCGAATATCACGTTACTCGAGCGCAGAACAAAGTCGAAGATAGCACGACACGAAACCACAAACTCAGAAATAATATATAAGATGGTATTGCTTTAATTAACCCCTAGGAATCATGTCCTCAACAGTAGTGTTTCTGGCTTGTCACTGAAGATGGATTAAAAAAAAAAATACAGACTAACAGTTTTGTTTAAAAAAAAAAATCTGTGAAGGTGTTCCTGCTACAAGTGCTTTTTCCATGCTTTTTCCATGCTTTTTCGGATTCAGACACTTAAATGTCTTTTGTATACTATGTATCTTTGTGTCTCATGGTATTGCTTTAATTAACCCCTAGGAATCATGTCCTCAACAATAGTGATTCAGGGTTGTCACTGAAGATGGATTAATTGTTGTGATTTAATCGAACCCACCTCCTGCGAGAAACATGTAATGTTCATGCGGTGTAGCTGGTTGGATATGAATGTCTATAAGGGCGGTGTATCCCGGTGGAACGTATTACTATTTTTTAACAGTATTAACGTGGCTTTGTAAAACTCTGTTTGTGCTGTTTTATTACTTACAAACATATATCTGCATATCTGAAAATCTTAAGGAAACTTCAGGAATCGGCATTTGAGATTCACCTTTAACCCGAGAAACCTGAACATGTCTGCGCGCGAACGTGCCATGCTTTGATTGTGTTTACATTCCCTCATACTCGTTCGTTTCATAACTTCAGTGCAAGCAGATTTTTTCATTGTCCTTTTAGTCCTTGGAAGGAGCTGAAAGTCGTGATGTTCGACGGAAACCATTGGTTTTTACATCGGGTGAGTGGGGGAGAGAGGGGGAAAGGAAATTTCATACCACGTGACGAAACTTCGTCTTGTTTCTGTGAATATTAATCTTCATTCGTTCTAAATCGGGAAGAGAAATGAGCCGGCATTACATTGGGAAGAAAGTGGAGGATCGAAGATGAGTGTATATTTCCTTGGTTTACGTTCACTATCAATGTACGGTACTCGTGAGTTTCTACCTTCAATACAGTATCCTCACCCTCACCCTCATCTTCATCTTCACCCTCACCCTCACCTTCATCTTCACCCTCACCTTCATCTTCACCCTCACCTTCATCTTCAACCTCACCTTCATCTTCAACCTCACCTTCATCTTCCCTCTCACCTTCATCTTCACCCTCACCTTCATCTTCACCCTCACCTTCATCTTCACCCTCACCTTCATCTTCACCCTCACCTTCATCCTCACCCTCATCTTCACCCTCACCTTCATCTTCACCTTCATCCTCACCCTCACCTTCATCCTCACCCTCATCTTCATCTTCATCTTCACCCTCACCTTCATCCTCACCCTCACCTTCATCTTCACCCTTACCCTCACCTTCATCTTCACCCTCACCCTCATCTTCATCTTCACCCTCACCTTCATCTTCACCCTCACCTTCATCTTCACCCTCACCTTCATCTTCACCCTCACCTTCATCTTCACCCTCATCTTCATCTACACCCTCATCTTCATCTTCACCCTCACCTTCATCTTCACCTTCACCTTCATCTTCATCTTCACCCTCACCTTCATCTTCACCCTCACCTTCATCTTCACCCTCACCTTCATCTTCACCCTCACCTTCATCTTCATCTTCACCCTCACCTTCATCTTCACCCTCACCTTCATCTTCACCCTCACCTTCATCTTCACCCTCACCTTCATCTTCACCCTCACCTTCATCTTCACCCTCACCTTCATCCTCACCCTCATCTTCACCCTCACCTTCATCTTCACCCTCACCTTCATCTTCATCTTCACCCTCACCTTCATCTTCACCCTCACCTTCATCTTCACCCTCACCTTCATCTTCACCCTCATCATCTTCACCTTCATCTTCATCCTCACCTTCACCCTCATCTTCACCCTCATCTTCATCTTCACCCTCACCTTCATCTTCACCCTCACCTTCATCTTCACCCTCACCTTCATCTTCACCCTCACCTTCATCTTCACCCTCATCATCTTCACCTTCATCTTCATCCTCACCTTCACCCTCATCTTCATCTTCACCCTCATCTTCATCTTCACCCTCATCTTCATCTTCACCCTCATCTTCATCTTCACCCTCATCTTCATCTTCACCCTCATCTTCATCTTCACCTTCACCCTCACCTTCACCCTTACCCTCACCTTCATCCTCATCTTCACCCTCACCCTCACCCTCACCTTCAGCCTCACCCTCATCCTCTTCACCTTCTTCATGCGTGCAGGTGAGGAAAATCTGTCCTCTTGCTGGTGGATTATGCACATCCTCGCTGGCACTGATTTTCACTGGTAGCGTGAACCACAGCCCGTGGAAGAGAAAATCAGAGACATAGTGTCTGGGAAGAATGATCTCCTCAAAGTGTTGGTCGTTGCTGGGTAGGGGGTAACGAAGCGTCGAGTGTTGACTCTTGTAGCTGTATAGTGTATAGGGACTAACTAAGCAATCTGACGCGATGCACACACCAGGTTGTCATGAATGTGGTCCACCAGTGCAAGTTTCGAGGCTGCACGACGATGTTGAAGAGTCTTCCACTAATGTTGTTTGTCCATGGATGGCAGACACTTCCATGTGACTGCCTGTCGTTGTTGGTCACAAATCTTGCTGCTTGTCTTTGTTCCGATGTGTATATGGATTCCAAGCACAGCCGACATGCTCTACAATAGGTCTTACTCATGCTTTGTAGCACAGGCCCGAGATGTGACGTGGGCAGCTTCTCAGATGACGTCTGAGAAAAGCCTCAACACCTTGGGATTCCGTCCTGATGGACTCGACATGCTTGTTCCAGGAGAGGTAATGAAATGGCTCCGCTCCTGCGTTGCCACCTCCAGAGGTTGATTGTCGACTAAATGGACCTATGTGTCAAGGAATAATACAGGATTAGCCTAAATAGGTTACAATGAAAGTTTTGGTTTAACGTTTTTGTCTGGACTCGTACAATGAAACTCGGATAGACAAAGGTTTACTTGGTTTATTACACCTTCTATGTATGTGGCTCTTTATAAGTTATACATTTCACATGGGGTTGACTCAGCTTTTCATTCTTCACCGAAATGAGTGCCAGTGTACTGGGAACAGAGGCACTGCATCAGCGGCATCGCTGCGCCCCCAGAAAATGATGCAACCAGCAGCCATAGGCTGCACACAAATGGCACGGCATACATTTCATACTGTCACGAAGTTTGCTTTGCCAAGTTATGTCATACTTGCAATATCTCATTTGAGACCAAGACGTCTTGTTATCGTTTTCTTTGTTGGTAGGTGTTACGACGGCGTGTCATCGCAAGTGGAGCCTGGTCATTGTTACTACTTCCCATGAGCATGGCTGCCTACCTGTTCTTTCTCCAAGTCAATCTCTTTGATCCTTTTGCTTGGCTTACAGGTGTGTGATGTTGATGTTTTCTGTAATTATTATATTTACTCGATGTATTCCATTAGCCCGTTTGGCATTCCCATCTGTTCACACGGCTTGTAGTCTTGGAATCCCAAGTTAAATTCCCACGTTTTGTGTCGATTTGTCCATTGTTTACTGATATCTGATGCATCTTGTAAGCTGATATCATTTATCACTTGTAAGCCATTTATAAGTACACCGATGTACTACGTGTACAAACTATTACATGAGTACTTTGAGGCAAATGAGCTGGGTGATTTGTGCTGTAACTGATGGAAACAGCAGCACGAGCAAAAGTGCCTCATCTTGTGCAACCACAAAGAAGAATAAACCAACATGAAGATTGTTTTTTCTCAATTGCTGATCTCCGGCCAATCAGTGTTTCCTTGCCAGTGCCTTGCAAGCAGTGTGTAGTGCAAAAGACATCAGAACACGAAACTCATTAGTCCAAGAGCATTAGGGTTTAACCTGGACATTTTTGGTAACAAGCTGATTTTTTCAGGAAAGGTCCAGGAATGTGTGTGAAATAACATACTAAAAGTCCTCAGGAATCCTCCTTGAGCGTTTTCCGCAATCCAAGATGGCGTCCAAAATGGCCGCCATTTCATGTTTTTCTCTTAACTTTGCAAGTAGGTTTCCCCAAAACGCACTTTAGATGTCTAAATATATGTTTTGAAGTACAAGGAACTCAATAGAATACATTATAAGGGATGTAGAAGCACACAAGTGCCAATGCCATCACATGATTGCCATCACATGATTCTGCAATTTCTATAACGCATCACAATCACAGTACTCTAGCATGTTTACATATTGATACCTGTGAAGTTAAATTACGGATGAATCAACTCATTGTGGGGTGCCAGAATGTCTGGTAGGAATTGTATTGGGCAGAGAAAATCTCGCAAGGAAACCCGAGAGGAAAATAATGATGATAGTGGCTACTCCACAGAAATTCACTGCCATGTAATATGTGACTTGAAGACTAACTTATTTTGTTATCCCTAGATGTGCACTGCACTTGTACTGTCGCAGCCTGGTAATATATTTTATCTCCTATGACAACCAGGGATGACATCTCATAGCACTTTGTATCCAATGGAAAAGGCACTTTAAAATGTCTGCTATTATTAATAATGAATGTATACCAGCATATCACAATATAGGAATGACATGACACACACAAAAAAGGAACCTTTTATACAAATACAGCATACATGTACCAATAGGAAGGAGTGTCATACACTCTCTGATTTCTATCATACTATAATTCTTTTCATCTGCATGAAACAAATAAAATGATTCAATACAATGTTTTAGGTGTAACGATAGACTACTCCACAGAAATTCCCTGTCACGTGATATTACACAGTACTGTGTAGTACATGCATGAAGACACAAATTTTGATCATGCATTTAGTCTGGGTACCAAAAATAATAGTTTTACTTCCTTAATGATAACGGAATGTTTCAAATAGAACTCACCTCATGGTAGACATCAACTGCATCTTGTTGGTAAAAAAGGTTAGCACCAAGTTTTCAATTTCCGAGCTTTAGGTGACGAAAATGGACCATATGGCAAATTTATGTCGCCCTGTCTGTTTAGCATCAAACTGATGGTACAATGTTTCCCTCGTAATGTCATAAGCAATTAAGGGCACACTTCTAGACTTTAACATTCAAATTGATTTGAATACTGTATGCACAGCAACCACATTTATAATTGAAATGTTTGTTGAATATTTTCAGGATGAAATATCACAGTTAATTAATTAATGATAAATATTTAAACAATTTTGAGATAAAATTGTTAATGACGGCCATTTTGGACACCATTTTGGATTTTTGGAAGAGCTCAAACAGTTTTATTGGTACTTGCGTGCTTCAACATCTCTTAAAATGTATTCTATCGAGTTCCTTATACTTCAAAACATATATTTAGACATTTAAAGTGTGTTTTGGGGAAACCTACTTGCAAAGTTATGACAAAAAACAGTAAATATGGCGGCCATTTTGGACGCCATTTTGGATTTTTGGAAGAGCTCAAGCGGTCTTATTGGTACTTGCGTGCTTCAATATCTCTTAAGATGTATTCTAATAAGTTCCTCATACTTCAAAACATATGTTTAGACATTTAAAGTATGTTTTGGGGAAATCTACTTGCAAATATATGAGAAAAACATGAAATGGCGGCCATTTTGGACTTTTGGAAGAACTCAAGGAGGATTTATGAGGACTTTTAGTATGTTATTCTAGACATATTCCTGGACCTATCCTGAAAAAATCAGCTTGTTACCAAAAATGTCCAGGTTAGGGCCTATTTTGACCTAATGCTCTTGGACTACATGTTCTTGGGGAAATAGGAGGCAGTGGCCGAGGATCGGTCAGCACTATCAAAACTGCTTGGTGGTGACCGAATGCGTGCCCCCAGGTATCGATTGCTGTGTGCATTGTTGTAGCCATTGTCCTGGAATCAACCCACTGATAAATTTTGAAGAAGTTTTCGACGTGTAAATGTTCGACCATTTGGAATACAAACAGTGGACCATGACAGCTCGTTGGACTCTGCAGACCATGTTTAACTTGTGAACAAATTTATGAAAACCTTTCTGGGAATGCTGAAAGGGTTTTTCCGACATGTTTTATTGCAAAAGCACAGACGCTCATTTCTTGCTGGAAAAAAATGATTTCCTTGGAATCTTTCAATCTGACCACTTTGAATCTATCTTTGCAGGCATCTAGGAGAACGAGGAGAATCATCCTTTCCGATTCTAAAATGAGAGAAGGGATGGGGATGCTAGTTATCTGAGCTTTTTGTGATTTTTCAACCGCATGTGGCATGACACTGGCAGCTTTCATTTATTTCAAAAGAGATTGGTTAATTTCCTCAAAGGAAATGTGGGAAAATCAAAAAGAACAACTCTTTTACTGATGGATTTTTTTTTTTTTCCAATTTGTTGAGCTCCAGTGCAAGCTGTGCTCCCTGCTAGTATCAGCAGCACACATGTGGTGTGCGTTATGAGCTTGCTTCGCCCAGTAAAAAAAATCTTTGAAACCGACAAACTTTTTGCCACCCAAGAGCTATTTCTGGTCAGACCTCAAGTTAAGGAGTCAGCTCAACCCCCACCACAGACAAGTCTGATTGCATATTCTGTTAGGCTAACCATCTCTGAACATGCCAAAGGAAGGTGTAAAGTCACCATTGTGGTACCATGTTTTTTTTTTTTCTATAGGCTATTGTTTGTGATTTGGGTTTGCCTCCAAATTGAAAAAAATAACTGCATTTTAATAATGCTTCTTTTGTGGCACTAATGTTTGAAAACAAGGGGGGAGGGGAAGAAGATCTCAGTAACATCACTGAATGCTTTTAGTTGACACTCGATGATCCGTGAACCCGTTGGGTTCCCGTTGTGACAGAGGTTGATGAAAAAAGAAAAAAAAGAATTGTAATATTATTTCGTGGTCAAACTTTAACTTGAAGAAAATTTGAGCATTTACCTCAGGAGTCATCATTCTGCCAACCGGTTTTTTTCGAGGCATATCAACATTCTCCATGGTTTGTCCTTGCACTTTATGGATCGTCATACCAAAACTTGACTGAATCGGGAATTGATTTTAAAACATTTTTTTCGTTTCCTGATTTGAACAAAACTTGATACTGCACACCGCAGGAGAATGGTGAGTAAGGTGGCCCTAAAATTTTTGCGCTATCATGTACCGTTTTTGCTGTATTTCTGGAGCATACATGCATATATATATATATATATATATATATATATATATATATATATATATATATATATATATATATATATATTAGACTAGGCGTAAGTCGTCACCATCAGGACCGAGAAAAAAGTGACGACTTACGCGTATGCGAACATTTATGATGACTGTGGGGTGAAGGATGAAGTCGCGCGTGGCCTGGACTCGTGTGAGAGCCGGCTATTGTACCAAAAGGAAAACACAATCCTCGGGGCATAGGTGGGGGTGGGTTGGTGAGTTGGAAAGTGATCAAGCAAAGATGGAATTCATGAATCAGTTTGTCAAAAGTGAAGATAATGAACAACTCTGTAAGACAACTCGTATACCATCGGTGATGGTATGGTGACAAATTACATGACACACAGTCATCGTGGTGATGATTACCACTCAATGCCGATGTGTAAGCGAGTGCGGTAATGTACAAAACAAGCCAATATAAAACCATGATCGGACTTCAACACGAAGCTCGATCGATCCTTTACTTCTTCGCGAAGTAATCCGTTATGTTTGACTGCCTCAAACTCTTGGGCATCTGGTGCATGAGAAAGGATTCAAACCGGTCATTGTATTCCATGATGTTGGCTGGGCAATCCTCCACCGAAAGACAGTATTGGCCGAATCGGCCGAAACCGAATATTTGGCTGAGCCGATATTTGCCGAAACCAGATGATGAGCGCGTCATCGACATCTTCAAAGGACACACATTTCACGCATTTCACACTTCCCACCGGCCTCACGATCTTCTCCACTTGTCCAAATATCTTGCCCTTATTCTTCAAGATATCGTTCAATGTCTGCCGTTTGATGTCCAACTTCTCAGCTATGTCTGTTTTCTTCATCAGTGGATGTGCCTCACAAAACTGGATAATGTCGTATTTTTCTTGGTAGGTTTTAGTTGTAAGCTTACGCTTAGTCGCCATTGTCCTGCCTGCAGTGCGATCAACGTGTGTACGCAGTTATAAATAGCCTATCACTGGCGGTGTACACCAATGAGCGAGCATCACGATTCCATGAAATCGGGCTTCTCACGAGGCAGCAGTTCCATGTGACGAGTTAGGAGTGGTAATTTACTTGAGTTTCCATTACATGGGAATGGACAACATCTGACGACTAAGACGAAGTGACGACTTAGAGATGACGACTTACAGAGGGATGACCCTTTATTCAAAGGGATTTAACATGAGATAAATTCGGGACTTTTTGACGCTGCCGACTTTGGCGAAGTGACGAGTTACACGCTGCCGACTTACACCTAGTCTACTGTATATATGTGTATGTATATATGTGTGTATATATATATATATATATATATATATATATATATATATATATATATATATATATATATATATATATATATATATATATATATATATATATATGCGAGACGAACCGTGAACCCGTTGGGTTCCTGTTGTGACAGCGGTTGATGAAAAAAAAAAAGATAGCTCCAGCGAACTATACCACTGAGGTTGTGTGCATTGATCAAATACTCCCGAAGAGCACTTGACTGAATCGGGAATTGATTTTTTTTTAATAATTTTTTTCGTTGCCCGATTTGAACGAAACTTCATATTGCACACCGCAGGAGAATGGTGAGTAAGGTGGCCCTAACATTTTTGCACTGTCCTGTACCGTTTGGGCTGTATTTCAGGAACTTGCATACATACAAGATGAGAGTTTTAGTGATATACAGATATATACTTATATATATATATATGTACACAAGTTGAGAATTTTAGTAATATATGGATAATATGCATACAGTAAACCCTCCAATATAGTGGGGGTTAGGTTCCGAGAAAATGCCACGATAGTTAAAACCGCAATCGTGGAAACCAAGGGTCAATGGGAAGAGGGGGGTTTGGTTCCTGGACTTCCAGAAATATTGAAGATCTGCGGCAGCCATAAAGAAATTCATTATAATTGAAATAAACATGTATGTATGTATGTATATATATATATATATATATATATGTATATATATATATATGTATATATATATATATATATATATTGTTGCGGTCTTCGCGCCCGCCGGCGTGCGACGGCCACGTAACTCGAATCGCGGCACGTCGCCCACCGGACGGACAATCCAGTCGTGACCCTCTCGGACTAACGCCGGGAACCAGTCACGGGTGGACCTTTCGGTCTCACCGCCATCGAGCCAATCAGCCCCCGCGTGGGATAGGGTTGCTCGCCAAATTCGAACTACCTAAGTACCCACGCGGAGGGTAGACCGGGCGATCGCACCTCGCCGCAGGTCGACTTTGGACACGGGCCACTTAAGCGACCCGTTCCGTACTATCAGAATAACCGAGCGGTGTTATCGTCGACCTCGACGGTTCGATTAATTATCGGGCGTACTCAGCCCACTACCAACCCTTTACGTGAAGCAAGATGAGGGTTCAATGGGGGAAAAGACGAAGCGAAGCGGGAGAACAGTTCAACAATAAAGCACATTTATTCTCGGCGAACGGAAAGCACACAAATACAATTCCACCAAATGCACACAAAAAAAGAAAACACAATTCCATTTACACAAAAAGCAAACATAAAAGTGAAAACACAGTGCAGAGCTAATACCGACTACCGAGCACACGGCAACACTTATACAATTCTACTTCACAGACGGCGCCGACAACACATACCCAAAACCAAGGAAAAGAAATACCCTCAAGAATGAGGTAGGCCTGGGGCCGAGACCTGGTCGGGCCTACCCGTCTGGTGATGAGACGCGGAGCGGCGATGGCCCCGCAACCCGCGGGCCTCGTGGACAGTGCCTGGCAGGGGGTGGGAACGGGGGCCCCCTTGAGTGGCACTATCTCAGCGCGGGGGAAACAGGGAGGGGGTTGCTGATGCTCGGGGTATAGGATCTTTATTATGTGCGACGAGCGTCTCCACCTCGGCCAGGTCGCGCTGCCGGCCTCCTCGGGCGCGCAGCTCCTTGCACGACGCGAGCACCCCCTCGTCCGGTGTCGCCGCCTCTCCACAGCTCGTCCCCTCCGTTCCGACTTCAACGCACACGACGAGCAGCTCCACCGCCCGCGAAGTCTTGACTCTCTGTTCCGACTCCTTCGCCTCGTTCCGACCTTTACTACTCCCGTTCTGCTGACTCTTTCTCGTTCTCGTTCTGCTGACTCTCTTCTGACTCCTTTGCGACTCCCTTCTTCCTCGTTCCGACTTTTTACGACTCCTTTGACTGACGAACACCGTCCTTTTATCCCCCCGTAACTTCGCCTTTGACCCCCTCCCTTTGACCTTTCAACTCGCTCCCCATTGGCCGAGAAAAAGTGGGCGTGAAGGCTTTTTGATCCACAAATTTGCATATATCGATCGCCCTGGGGCGTGAGCCATTCGCCCCTCGCTCACCGATTGGACGGCAAAAAGTGGGCGTGTGTCGTTTTCGATCCGTTTTTGAAGCAGAAAATCCGTGGTTTTGTACACGCTGTTCAACGTGCGCCCTACACGAGTCCAGCATCGGTGCCCATGAGTGGCGCGAGATGACGGTGATGCGATGGTGGCGAGTTGTGACGGTAAAGGTCGTGGCGGTTGTGGTGAAGCGGTGTTGTGGTTGGTGGTTGATGTTGTGGTTGTGGTGATGGCGATCGGTCCAAAATAAAGATAGTAAAAGAAAAACGGCTATCCTGAAGAGTCGCAGCACGCATAAATGACATGTATTCCCACTAGACAACGGGTTTGGGCCTAACTACACATGCACTTACCGAGATACCTCACCTAAGGGACCTGAATGGTGGTTTGCGAATCTGGTAACCACAACACTACCCCCTTCCCTTTTTACAGACTCGTCCCGAGTCGTCAAATTTTCGTGTGCCATCATGTGTAGTTTTCCCCTAGTACACTTTACCTACGGATCCCTGAGTGCGACATTCATGGTATTCGTGTCCCCAAAATAAATAACCTGAGGGCTGCGTAACTATCTAAACAAACTCACTCACACGGACAACTTAAATAAAATTGCCGGCGCTAAGACATACATGCCGGGGGCGCACTCATATGTACAGTACATCTTAACCTTAACTTACAAATCTTACACTAAACCATGGCCCAGGATCATTGAACTCTGCAAAAGAAAGCAGTTAGCAGGGAGCCAGGCTGCCCACATGCAGTCTCTGACTCAAACAATGCAGGTGACAGGGAACGTGGCTGGCTGCTCACACGCAGTCCAAGGCCTTCCCTTTTGAACTGAACTCAGTGAACCACAACGGTGCATGGGCCGCACAAACGTAGTCTCCGTGCCAGCTCAAGTGGCACACGCAATGAGCACAACGAATGGATGCATGAACACAAACACGGTGCACGGGCCGCCACTGCAGGCCCGTGTTGTAGCTGCCAACAGGGCAGTTCTTGCAGCTTGCAAACTGTTGCCTTGCGGATCCTGGCGCACATGGAAATGAACAGGGGGGGGGGGAAAGCAAAAATTGAACGGGGCTGGTGAACGTGGGCAGTGAGCATGGCATGGCAAAGGTGGCAGGCAAACACAGCCCGCAGAAGAAGGCCGCTGCAGGCAAACACAGCCGACAGATGAACTGGCCGGCACAGGCCTTGAAGTACCACAGCTGCAGATGAAGTGGCCGGCACAGGCCTTGAAGCAAAACACGGCCAGCCGATGGCACAGGCCTTGCAGCAAAACAACAGCTGCCGATGAAGTTGGCCGGCCTCTGCCTCGCAGCAACGCAGCCAGCAGATGAAGCTGGCCAGCCTTTGCCGTTCAGTGGAGGTTGGTGGAGGGAGTGCGGTGGTGCTGGCCACTTGGAAGGCGGGCTCGGACCTACCTACCTGTCTCCCTCCCAACCTATCGCCTTTGCCTGTCACTGTACATACCCACTCCCTTAATTTGTCAAACCCCAATTTAGCCCCAACTTATTTTTTTGTTGTTTTTATTTTTACTCCCCCACTATAAATCGTCCCCTAACCCCCTTTATCGTCCTTGTTTGGCTAACCTATCCTGTCACCTAGCCCACTCCCAACCCCTACGTTCCCTTCCCGGAGGGAGCAAGGGAGAGCTAACGTCCTGTGTCGAGGCCCAACGAGAAGCCTCAGAATGGCCTCCCCCAGAGTTCGGCGATCTTAACACCAAGTGGGTCCCAGCGGCCCACAACGACAGCGAGGGGATGGATGGTGCGGAGGGTACATCTCCTAATCTACCCTAACCATTTAACTGTTAAACTACCCCGGGGCTTTCAACAAGCGCCTCTCGCTTAAACTATTGGTTCTAACAACCCAGATTCCCGTCGCCTGTGTTGGTGTCCTCACAATTTCGGGCCTCGCCCCCAATTTTCTCTCCGTGCCCTCACACGGTCTCCTGGCTGGGACACGTGGCTCCCTTTGGCAGGCACGACCCTCTGCCGAATCTCCCGCTATGGCACCCCCGGGCACTACACTGCCTCCGAGCCTACCAGCTCCCTAACACCGGGGAGTGCCCCCCATGGCACCTCCCCTGAAACGCACACGTGGCAGGCCGGCCTCCGGGCCCCTTTCCGAGGTCACCCGTGCCCACAACACTGCCCACGCGGCTAATGGCGCCCGGGCCCCCACACCAAGCAGGCGCACCCGTGCCCACTACTCTATCCCGGCCCCCATGGGCCGCATGGCCTACCGCGGCCGACTAGCCTGGTGCCCGGGGTACCCACTCAGCGATACTCACCTTTCGCAGCCACGCTCCCAAGCCCGTCAACAGGGCTCCTGCACCCCTCCAAATGGGTCTCGAGCCTACTTTCCCACCAACAACAAAACGACCTCCATTTTTCAATTTGACTAACCCAGCTAACTCACTCTACACTGACCCCGGGGTCCCTTGGGCGGGAGTCACTCCTCCCCCCAATCACTCATCGCACCATGCATTCCCCATTCACTCCATACACACAGACCCGCTGGCCTCACTCACTCAACATGTACACGTACTCACCTCACAACCCACAACTCTTCAACACACACACCGCTGAACTCTGCCATCCTTCTATCTGCATCCCCTAACTAACTCGTGCTCCCACGTCGTCCCTTAAACTAGTAGCACGTTCCTTTTAACCTACGTAGCTAAACTACGTCAACTCTACACATCCACAAGTCTGTCTCTGTCTCCTAACTCAAAAATTCATTTTATTTCCCAACCTAAAGCTCACTAAATCCCTCTACCTAATCCATTCCACGGACTCCATGAGGACTTACCCCTGCCCCATGAAGTCGGTCTAACTAAGCTAACCCTTCCCCCTAACTAGTTTCCATCCTGTGCCCAGGGAAGGGGGTCTTTCACCCCTTGCCCAGGAATCCTTTGCACCCGAAAGTGAGGCTTGTTTTTCCCTTTTTTTTTTTTTTTCATGCCCAGCACCTGCGCGGCAACTCAGAGCTCGCGCACTTTACACCTGCCCGTGACGTCATGCAGCTGCACGTGTTCCTCGTCCCTCCTTGGACGGTACCATCGGCCGGGATACCCCTCCTGCCGGATTCCAACCACACGTGCAGCCATGACGTCACCGTGCGCATATAAAAAAAAACAAGCCACACGTCTCGAGGGGTTCCCCACGCGAACACATGTGCCCTGCCCGTTGGAGCTGAACACACACGATCGCGTGGAGAACCCGTCCGGTCCAAATCCATTTACCTGCCTAAACTTTGTCCGTCCGCGGGATCGGCAAATCCACCGCGTGCGTTTCCGGACCGGGACTTCACTCTCGCAAGCGAGCACGTGGTGGTCTCGTGCGTTGCACAGCACGAACCGCGTGCTCACTGCTGGGTGAACCCGGCACGGTCCTCGAAACAACTACAGCCGCTACTCGGCTTTCTCTCCTCTGTCGCCGTCTCCATTCCACACACGCATACCTGCGTGTTACGACGCACACAGTCCACACCATCACATTCACACCGGGAGACGCGGCTGCGTGCTCCCGCATGCCAACCGACATCTCCCTCTCATACCGCTCTCTCACACACACGGTCTCCCTGGCACACAGCGACCTTGCACACGGCCGTTCACTCACGCGTGCCTCACTACTCACACAAACCATACTACTCACACGTGGTGCTCCATTCACTCGCGCGGGGCACTCACCCGCGGTGCCTCACCCACGCACGCGAGGGCACTCAACCGCTGTGCCTCATCCACACACCGTGCCTCACTCATACACGCGGGGACACTCACCCGCGGTACCTCACTCATACACACGGCGACACTCACACACGCGGTCTCTTCCACACAACGTCCCTCACTCATACATGCGGGGGCACTCAACCGCGGTGGCTCATCCACACTCCGCGCCTCATCCACAAACGGCGTGCTGGGGAAGCACGTACTCCGGCACCATCGCCACCACACCACTCACACGTGGTGCCTCACTCATACTGGCCGTTTCACTCACACACACGGCCTCCCACACACGGTGCCCCATCCACACCCGGCGTGCTGGGAAGCACGCACTCTGGCACCATCGCCACCACACCACTCACACACGGGGTCGCTTCCACACACGGGGACGCACTCACACCTTGCACCACACACACAGGGACAACCACACTGGGGATTTGTGTCCCCACAAGGGTCTCCGGGGCCTCTACACCCCCCAAGCTCTCCAAGCACCTGTCCACAGCACCCGTCCTCTCAACCTCGCAAAACACGACCGAACTCACCTGGTCGTGACTCGCCTCAAGGGGGCATACTCCCTCCCCTCGTTCCTGGAGGAGGCCATCCAGCTGCTCACACCGGGTCCCTGCACGCTCCGCGAGCTCAACCTCACTATCCTCCACTACCTCCGTGTGTGTGTGCGCGTCACTTACCCCGTCTTCATCGTGTAGTCTTCCCTCTATCGTTCCCATCTCCCGTGTCTCTGCCAACTCTTCACCCTTTACCTCCCTTGTCTCAACTATTATTTCTGTTGTCGTCACCTCGTGTCTCGTCTCACACGTTTTGGTCTCCCCATTTAATTTTTCCCTTTCGGTCATCGTCACGACCCTCGCCCAACACGTTCCACGAATTATTTTTTCACCCGCCTCCACCGCGGGCCTGTCAGCCGTTGCACCCCCACCCAGCTCGTTTGCTCCCACACGTGAAGTCGCCATTCCCAGCTCCCTGGTCACGGCCTTCATGCCCGCCTGCAGGCATCGGCCCATGTTCTGCGTCTCACCCCGCAGCTCTTTCATTTCTTCCCTCATTTGCTGTGTATTCGCATCCATCGTCGTTTTCACTTCATTCATTTGCTTGTTCATTTCGTTTTTCATTTCATTTGTATTTGTATCCATCTTTTCGATCATTTTCGCATTCATCTTTTCGTTCATTGCCGCCAGCATGGCGCATAGCTGGGCCATGTTGGATGCACTCAGCTGAGTCGTTTCGGCAAGGGTTGGGGAAGGGTTTTGGTGGAGAGGGGGGGGGAGGTGTCATACAGTGCGGCCGCTGCCGCACCCACCTCGGGCCCTGGGTTCAGTTGGGCGAGTCCGTGTTCCTGCACAATCAACATTTCCTGCTCGGGGATTCCATCCTGGACCATGGATTCTACATTATTACACATATACATTTCTAATACCCCCGGCTCCCGCTCGCCTTGAGACGCCATCTTGCTTCTCGTGAAGGGTTAATTTGCTCGCTCGTAATTTGGAGGGAATCGGGGGTCGCTTCTCTCACCCCTGGACCGATTCCCGTGAATTTAGCCGGAGACAGGACAGCCCGTTTTCCTGTTCTCCGACACCAGTGCCGCGAGGAGGGCGATGAGTTTGTATCCCACTCCTGACACCAGTGTTGCGGTCTTCGCGCCCGCCGGCGTGCGCGGCCACGTAGCTTTCGAATCGCGGCACGTCGCCCACCGGACGGACAATCCAGTCGTGACCCTCTCGGACTAACGCCGGGAACCAGTCACGGGTGGACCTTCGGTCTCACCGCCATCGAGCCAATCAGCCCGCGCGTGGGATAGGGTTGCTCGCCAAATTCGAACTACCTAAGTACCCACGCGGAGGGTAGACCGGGCGATCGCACCTCGCCGCAGGTCGACTTTGGACACGGGCCACTTAAGCGACCCGTTCCGTACTATCAGAATAACCGAGCGGTGTTATCGTCGACCTCGACGGTTCGATTAATTATCGGGCGTACTCAGCCCACTACCAACCCTTTACGTGAAGCAAGATGAGGGTTCAATGGGGGAAAAGACGAAGCGAAGCGGGAGAACAGTTCAACAATAAAGCACATTTATTCTCGGCGAACGGAAAGCACACAAATACAATTCCACCAAATGCACACAAAAAAAGAAAACACAATTCCATTTACACAAAAAGCAAACATAAAAGTGAAAACACAGTGCAGAGCTAATACCGACTACCGAGCACACGGCAACACTTATACAATTCTACTTCACAGACGGCGCCGACAACACATACCCAAAACCAAGGAAAAGAAATACCCTCAAGAATGAGGTAGGCCTGGGGCCGAGACCTGGTCGGGCCTACCCGTCTGGTGATGAGACGCGGAGCGGCGATGGCCCCGCAACCCGCGGGCCTCGTGGACAGTGCCTGGCAGGGGGTGGGAACGGGGCCCCCTTGGTCGCACTATCTCAGCGCGGGGGGAAACAGGAGGGGGTTGCTGATGCTCGGGGTATAGAGGATCTTTATTATGTGCGACGAGCGTCTCCACCTCGGCCAGGTCGCGCTGCCGGCCTCCCTCGGGCGCGCAGCTCCTTGCACGACGAGAGCACCCCCTCGTCCGGTGTCGCCGCCTCTCCACAGCTCGTCCCCTCCGTTCCGACTTCAACGCACACGACGAGCAGCTCCACCGCCCGCGAAGTCTTGACTCTCTGTTCCGACTCCTTCGCCTCGTTCCGACTCCTTCGCCTCCGTTCTGCTGACTCTTTCTCGTTCCCGTTCTGCTGACTCTCTTCTGACTCCTTTGCGACTCCCTTCTTCCTCGTTCCGACTTTTACGACTCCTTTGACTGACGAACACCGTCCTTTTATCCCCCCCGTAACTTCGCCTTTGACCCCCTCCCTTTGACCTTTCAACTCGCTCCCCATTGGCCCGAGAAAAAGTGGGCGTGAAGGCTTTTTGATCCACAAATTTGCATATATCGATCGCCCTGGGGGGCGAGCCGGAGTCGCCCCTCGCTCACCGATTGGACGGCAAAAGTGGGCGTGTGTCGTTTTCGATCCGTTTTTGAAGCAGAGAAAATCCGTGGTTTTGTACACGCTGTTCAACGTGCGCCCTACACGAGTCCAGCATCGGTGCCCATGAGTGGCGCGAGATGACGGTGATGCGATGGTGGCGAGTTGTGACGGTAAAGGTCGTGGCGGTTGTGGTGAAGCGGTGTTGTGGTTGGTGGTTGATGTTGTGGTTGTGGTGATGGCGATCGGTCCAAAATAAAGATAGTAAAAGAAAAACGGCTATCCTGAAGAGTCGCAGCTCGCATAAATGACATGTATTCCCACTAGACAACGGGTTTGGGCCTAACTACACATGCACTTACCGAGATACCTCACCTAAGGGACCTGAATGGTGGTTTGCGAATCTGGTAACCACAACAATATATATATAGTTGTACCGGGCATAGTGGCGTGCGCCTGTAATCTGGCAACTCGGAGGCTTGGGTTGGAGGATCGCTTGAGGACGGGCACTCTGCGCTGGGCCGCACTATGAGAGGGTGTAGGGCAGCCCGGTATCATGGCGAAACCCAATCCTTATCCCTGTGTCATAAGAGGCGACCAGGGTTGTGTCAGGAAGGGCATCCGGCGTAAAACCTGTGCCAAATCAGTATGCGGATCATAACGGATGATCCGCTGTGGCGACCCCAAACAGGAGCAGCCGAAAGAAGAACAACAACATATTGTTACGGTTGTGGAAATTGACAGAACACCAGTCAGGTCCCCCAGAGGTCAGTTTTCTCGGTAAGTGTGTGTTCCAGGTTAGAACTCCCCACCGATGTATGAAGGGAATTATTCGTGTGCCAGGCTGTGCATCTTTGAGTTAGCCGTTATTCTTTCTCTATCTTTTATTTTAACAATGACGACAACCCACGTCCGCGTTTGGCGATTTTCCAACATGTCCGCTTGTGATCAGGGTGATTTCCAACACGTCCGCGTTTGGCGATTTCAACCACGTCCGTGTGAAGCCGGTGATGTCAACCACGTCCGCGTGCAAGCATGACTTGCAAAACGGATCAGAAAGGCCTTACCCTCTGAAGAAGCTGGCCAATCAGAAGTGAGAGGGGTGGATCCAGCCTGGGTGAAGGTTCAAACGTGAAAAGGGGGAGGGCGCTGATTTTGGGTGGCGAAGCCCACAGCGGCCCCTCCCCTTGGGGCTATGACTAGGTTGTTGGCTGGGTTGGAGAGCGGTTAGTTGAGAGCCGTTGGAGAGATGCCGAGCCACCGGCAGGAGTTGAGCCGTTGGAGAGCCTGTGGGAGCTGGCGAGAGCAGTGGAGTTCGTTCGCTGGAAGGTTCGCCAGCAGGAAGCCGGGGTCGAGACCCGTTCGCTCCTCCGCGCGTCGTCGGCTCGGCCAGGCCGCATTGAAGGCCGGATGACCAAGGAGAACCGTACAAGCTGCTCATCAAGCTGCCCAAGCGATTGGCGCGTTCGCGACGCACCGGGCCGAATGGAGACACCAGGGGTCGCCGATAAAAGGACCCATCGAGTCACCACGAGGGTGGCCAGGTAGCCGGCCTGGTCTCTCAGGGCCTGTTTCGGTCATCCCGGCCCAGAGTACATTAAAAGCTCACGAGCCCGGTTCTTTCTTTCTTGGGTTTTGCATGAAAGTGTGTGGCGCTTGTCCTTAAGTAGAATTGTTGTTAAGTGCCTGTATGTACATTGCATAATAGACATTGGCTGTAGGCTTTTGCTCGTGTCTTGTCCCCTATTCCCCCATTGACTGCTTACGTGCTGGGTGAAAATAAACACCATATTGTTTGAATGTCAACCCGCTCGTTACATCACTTTCTCCATTGACTGCCATGATGCGTTCGGGAAATTAGCTGACTGATTACAAAGCCGATAAAATAATCTTGTCCGACGGTATCTGGCAAATTAAAACCGCTCAGCATTCACGTACGGAATGAGCCGCTTAAGCGGCTCGTTTTCGTGCAGGCCTCGTCGAGGTATAAACTCCCGGCATTTCTGTCCGCGCGAATAGTTAGGTATATTGATAATTCAGCGATTGACCCTGTAGCGTGTGGACGGAATAGTTGGCTGGTTTATGGTGTATTAAAACACCTGTAGCTGGGTTTCGGCGTTTGTCCAGAAGCTACGACGAGATTGTCGCATTCGGTGGACACGCGGCCTGGATTGGGCTGAAAAGGTCGTGTGCACGCCGAACCGGTGGAAATCTATAACAATATATATATATATATATATATATATATATATATATATATATATATATATATATATATATATATATATATATATATATATATATATATATATATATATACACACAGTGGTGCCCTCAGAATCCGAATTTAATTCGTTCCAATAGGCTGTTCGGATTCCAAAAAGTTCGGATTCCAAAACTATTTTCCCAATAAGAAATAAATGAAAGTGAATTAATCCATTCCTGGACCCCAAGAAAACCCACTTTCAAGACAGGTTCAACTGAAATTACCCATGTTTAAGGTAAAATAAGATGAGTAAATGACCTTTTCTGGGTCATGAATCTCATTCCAAACCTGGGGGATGAGCAGGAGCGTTGTCGCTTCTTCTATCAGGTCTGGATGCAGCTCTGGCCTATCAGTGGCCATTGGGATCCAAAACGTAAACTGTTCAGCCAGGTGGAGGTATGTAATTAACCATGAAGCACCAAATGGTGTTTTATATCCCAGTACACTCTGTGGAGACACAAACATGCCGTTTTCACCGCACGGTTCCACGGGAGAGAATCAAGAGGTGAAGCGATTGGGTGACTCAGCATGACGACACTACCATGTTCGTGAAAAAAAAACGTTGAGTTCGTTAAAGCCGATTCATCAGAGGGTTCATTGAATGAGTTCACTTCACGACGGGTTTTTGCGCTTTTATCGCTTCTTTATTTTTCAGAATCCTACACGGTCGATTTCGGCAGCTTGAACATGGCAGCGAGATCAGACACACGCGTACCGCTCTCATGCTTAGCGATAAGTTCTTTCTTCAACTGAATTGTCGTTCTCACGGACTTCCTCTTATTCCTATTTGCTTCACTGCTCTTCTTGGGTGCCATGGTGAATGCACAAGGGTGATAATTGAAAAAAAAATGCACAAATCAAGGTGAAAACACGAGGTAAAGTAGCGATCGACACACGAGAGATGCTTTCACGAGTACTTCCACCGACGAACTGAATGAACAAAGCGCGAAGATGCGCGTAGAACAGGTGGGGGAGACACGTGAACAAACATCAACGCCACGTTGTGTTCGGTTTTTAGGGCAAAATTTTCTCTCAAAAATTGTTCGGATTCCAATTTGTTCAAACAATGGGGCATTCGGATTCTGGGGGCACGACGGTATGTATATATATATATATATATATATATATATATATATATATATATATATATATATATATATATATATTTATATATTTATTGTTACGTTTGAGGGGGGGGTATGCATTCAAAGGGTAATTAGGATGTTTAATTAGGTATGCCATGCTGTTCGAGTGTACCAGGATCTCGATGTAATAAGTAGCAATTCAGTGGTGATAAGTTGTCTAGTAAATGTCCATTTCTTCAAGGGGGAAATGATAATTGTCACGTAATTAGATAGGGACACGGGATAGGGTAAGTGTGTCTGCGTAAACCCCTTTTAGTATTCTCTGGAGGCTTGCCGTGACGTCACAGGACAGTGCTGCGGATGGCTCCGCCCCGTGATCACGATTGGCGGAAGGCGACGGCGGTGGGCCAATAAAACGGCTCGATTGGAAGTGACGAGGACGGGAGGATAAAAAGGTTCTGTTCGGGGTCGAAAAGGAAGAGGAAGAAGATCGGGATAGAAAGACCGTTTTTTGGGGTGGAGGTTGTTGTGCTGGGAGCGTGCTTGTTGTTGCGCTGATTCGGCCCTGGTTTCTTCGTGTCTTGTAGCCTTGCTGAGCCTCGTGCCTCACCTTGGTTGGCTCTGGGGTTCTGCTGGCTCGGAGTACGGGGTCGAACGGCGGGTGGACCTGCCTCCCTCTCCTGCTCGCGGTTTGGCGCCGGAGCTGGTTCCCTGGCGGCTGTGAGCGGACTTGGGCCAAGACCAGGAGGTCGACAGCACCACGGTTTCTCCTGCGCCCCTGACGAGAGCAAGGCCAGCTCGTCCGACGCCAATCCAGGGACTGTTGCGTCCACACCACGGTCCGGCCTGACCACCAGGAATAGCTACGTTGTGTGTGTGTGTGTGTGTGTGTGTGTGTGTGTGTGTGTGTGTGTGTGTGTGTGTGTGTGTGTGTGTGTGTGTGTGTGTGTGTGTGTGTGTGTGTGTGTGTGTGTGTGTGTACCTACCTGGTGCCTTAGAGGGTTTGAGATTTGTATATTCATTGGAATTGTCTGAGTTCTCCCCACGCCCGATCCCACACCATCCCGTCGAATCGCCCCGGATCCCTCTTCTTGCCGAGTCTTGTTATTTCTGGTTAGAGGAATAAACGTTATCAACTCGGTGAAAAGCGACTCGTGCCACCTTCCTCGTCCCATTTGCGGTAGAGCGATTAGAACCACCATCTTTGGGTTATAAATAAATAAACCGCCTCCATCGTTTCGGCTCATTCTACGTTGGCGGGACTGTTCAAGTCCCGTGAACGTCACTATATATATATATATATATATATATATATATATATATATATATATATATATATATATATATATATATATATATATATATATATATATATATATATATATATATACATACAATGCTTTTACCTTTTAAGTTTATTACTTTACTCTGCCGTAAATATAAAACACAAGACTTAGCTTTGGGATGATGCTGTTCGAGGGGGAGGGTGGAACGGGGGCGGGGGGAGAGGGGAAGGGTGAGCAAGGAAGGTGAACATAAAAGCAGCATTAGCTTTATAACGAAGTCGCCTGCAGCATTGCCACAGTAGAGAAGGGTAACATAATCCATAATCACCTGACCTTGAACCTCAATCTTTCCTGCTTGGGCAGGAAGCTACAAGGAATGGCAGATCGTTTTCCAGAAAAATTCCATCTCTTCTGTGTTAAAAACCTGCTCTGGCACCTCGATTTGTTTATTGAGCTGAGGTTGAGAATATCCTTTTGAGAATGAAGCATTAGAACAGGGGTTGGACTCCAGATCTCGAAAATTAATGGTTTGAGAATGGGTGTTCTCGTATGGAGTTGGAAAATGATGGTTTGTGAATTGGGTTTGAAGGAAAATGAAGGTTTGGGAATTAGGAAGAGAACAATGGTAAAGGTTCAACCTGCATTCATTGACCCTGTAATGGCAGGCCAGAAATGCTCCATTTTCATCTCGAGCCAACCATTCTAAAAACTCAGTCTTTTCGCCCAACGTCATAACCTTTCTCTGCCTTTTGGCACAACTAACTTGTCTATCGCTTTGCATTTGGGCTCGTTAAAAACGGTGCATGAGAATCAACACAAGGCTCGTAACCGGAATTAATCATACACGCATGGATGGGATGGGTGCAAACGATGACTCGTCTCGGCTCAAAAACTGCGATTGGTTGAAATTAAATCCCATGATGATGAAATTGGAACACGATAGGTTGTGGAATACAATGATTCGGACCGCAATATTAGAACTCATGATATTGCAGAGTTTACTATATTTATTACCTATATTCTGCTGTTCAGGTGTTGGAGGATCGCTTGAGGACGGGAGCCCTGCACTGGGCCGCGCGATGAGAGGGTGTAAGGCAGCCCAGAATCTTGGTGAAACCCAATCCTTATCCCTGTGTCGTAAGAGGCGACCAGGGTTGCGTCAGGAAGGGCATCCGGCGTAAAACCTGTGCCAAGTCAGTATGTGGATCATAACGGATGATCCGCTGTGGCGACCCCTTACGGGAGCAGCCGAAAGACGAACAACATTCTGCTGTTCAGGTCTTTCAAATAGCAGACATCTTTTATTTGTCCGTGGGTCTTTTTAACATTGTATTTGGGATGACTTGTCCTCCTTGCCAGATCCTAACCATATTTACCTCCACCACCGAAGGTGAAGGAGGTTTTGTTTTCATGTTGGGGAGTCGATCAAGTCGAAAAAAAAAAAAAATTTTTTTTGATCTACCCTTATCAGTAATTCCGTCGATATGTTTGTCTGTCTGTCTGTTGGGTAGTCGATCGATGCGAAAAAATTTTTTTGGGACATTTGTTCTACCCTTATTATCAGTATTGAAAATGGCGATTTCGATGAAACTTGGTTGGTCGGTTCATGCCATGACCGAGTTGTGTGCAAGTGAGAACCGTTGCTCTGGACACCACCGTTGCCTCGCAACGGGACTGAAATTTTTGAAAAATCAAAAATTAATTTTTTCGAAAATCAAAAATCGGGCCATGAGCGACTGTGGGCAGTACATTCAGCCATATTGTCAAAAATTTCCAGCCGGATCCTATGAAAACTGTCGGAGAAGATAGACTTTGAATGAACCCTGGTCGAAAACAATAAAAAAACGAAGTTCGTTTTATCTCAGAGACTATGAGTTCGATATACATGAAACTGGTATGGTAGGTTCATGGTATGTCTGAGTTATGTGTGAGAAAGAACCGTTGCTATGGACCCCTCCGTTGCCAAGCAACGGCCGAAAAACCTCAATGTGGGGGTATTTAAAAAAAAAATTTGTATACCTTGTCGAGGCTCGTGTGAGAGCAAACACACAACACACATCAAGGGGGCATGAGACACGGGGTGGGAGTGGGAGGGACAAAACAGTGGGGAAGAGACACATTAGGAGATCTGTGGAGGGGAGAGGGATGGGACGGGGAACATGGGGAATAGAAGATGGACATTACAGGGACTTTCAGGAAGGAAAGCAGGGAATTTGAAGGAAGTGGGCTTGGGTGGATTTATCGGGGATAGAAAAGATCGAGGATTTGGATGGGGGAAGATAAGAGGTGGTGGTGAACAGCTGTTTTGAAAGCCTGGAGGGAAGAATGGGAAAGAATAGAGTGAGGGAGTTTATTCCAAAGGCGGGAAAAAAGAGGAATGAAAGAGTGAAGGTGAGCAGTGATTCGTGATTTTGATAGTTTTACCAGAAGGGGGTTGTAGGCTGACCTTGAGCGCCCTGAGGAAATGTGTTGGGGACAAATCGCAGAGAGAGCAGGGGGGCGGGGGCAAGGCTGGAGAGGAGACGGAAGAAGACAGAAAGACCACCGACCAACCTGCGGTGATTCAGTGAGAGGACCAAAGACTCAGCCTCATTGCGGGAGATGTCGATGATCCGAAATGCCCTGGTTTCTACAGCGTGAAGCTGAGAAAGGTGGGAGGCAGGAGCACCAGCCCAGAGGGGAGAGCAGTACTCCATCAGGCTACAGACAAAAGCTTTGTAAGTGGTCAGGAGCTCAGGAGGGCTGAGGAAGGACTTTGCACTACGCAGGATTCCCAGTCGGCGACTGACTTTGGAGGCGAAGTTTGAAATGTGGCTTTCCCAGGAAAGGTCATGGCAGATAGTGAGTCCCAGAAGCTTGAAAGAAAGGACTTCTTCCAGAGGATTGTTTAGAAAGTGGATGGGTGGGTTTTCTAAAGGGTCCTTTCGAAGAGACATAGTGAGAGTGTGAGATTTGTCCGGATTGAAAGACATGTTCCACGTGTTGGACCAGTTTGTGATTTTATCCAGATCTGCAGTGAGCGAAGAAGCTGCTGCTTGCCGGTCTGAGGGATGACAGATGGTACGGCAGAGGGTGGAGTCGTCGGCAAAGAGAAATAGAGGATTGTCCAGAGAGTCCGAGAGATCATTGATGAAAACCAGAAAAATAACAGGCCCAGAACGCTACCTTGAGGAACTCCAGCCTGGACAGGAAGAGGGGATGAAAGAACTCCATTTAGGGCTACACGTTGACTGCGACAGGAGAGGAAGTCTGCGAGCCATGAGTGGAGATGGCCTTGGATACCATGGGAAGAGAGTTTGGTGAGTGGGGCAGGGTGCCAGACTGTGTCAAAAGCACATGATATGTCCAGGGATACGGCTTGGATTTCCTGTCTGGCATTGAGAACCTCCATCCATTGATGGGAGAGCAGAAGCAGCATATCCAGGGTAGAGTGACCTTGTCTGAAACCAAATTGATGATCGGAAATCAAGCCATTGGACAAGAGGAAGGATTTCATGTCTGAAGCGATGATGGATTCCATAACCTTGCTGATGATTGGGAGAAGGCTGATTGGTCTGTAGTTGCAGGGATCTGTTTTTGCACCTTTTTTATGCAGGGCAGTGATGTTTGCAGATTTCCAAGCAGATGGCAGATGACCTTGAGCAAATGAGAGGGTGAATAGAACAGAGAGAGGGTGAGCAAGAGCAGAAGAGCAGGCTTTGAGGACACGTGGGCTGATGCCGTCTGGACCGGTTGCGGAATCTGAGTCGAGGTTTGACAGCAAGCTCTCCACCTTGTCAGGAGAAAAGGACACAGAGTCCAGGGACAGTTGTGTGTGACTGGGTAAGTTGGGTAGAGAAAGTGATGGGTTTAGGACACAAGATTTAGCTGCAAACACCGACTTTAGACATTCAGCTTTTTCACGTGCAGTATCAGCAGTGCGGCCATTTGAAGTAAGGGAGGGGATGGAGGGGGAACATACACCAGAAACAGATTTGATTAGACGCCACCAGGATTTTGAGGAGGGAGAGAGGTTTGAGAGTTCAGACTTGAGTTTAGAAAGATGTTGTTTTCTGGCTCTCCTTAGGGTGGTAGATACACACTTGTTCCGAGCTTTATGGAAGGAACTGAGATTGCCCTCAGTTGTTGTTTGCTTTCCATCAGGCAAAGGCAAGTTGTTTCAGGACAACTGCCTCGCCACAAGCTTCAGTAAACCAGGGGCGGGAGGAAGGGTTGGACAACTGAAGACGAGAGGGGATAAATCTGTGCATGAGGGAGAGCAAGTTTGTTTCAAAGAATTCCCAGGATGAGTTGATGTTGGAGAAAGTAGAGATAGGAGACCAGTCTGTAAGTTTGATGGCTGCTTGGAGACCCTGCCAGTCGGCTTGAGTGAAATGCCAGACTCGACGGCGGTGAGGTGGTTCTCTGATAACAGCCAGAGAGATGTCCACTTTGACAAGGACGTGGTCAGAAGAACCGATTGGAGCGGAGGAAGAGCAGCAGATATTGTCAGGGAAATTTGTCAAAATCAGATCCAGAAGAGATGGAGTACCATTGGTTGAGATCCGGGTCGGGAAGTTGACCGATTGAGTCAGTCCCAATGAGTCGCAGAAAGCTTTTGCTGAGGTGCCATGACAGGTGAGAGATACTCACACCGAGCCAACTGGCATGATGACAATTGAAGTCGCCACATGAGAGGAAGAGAGAGTTTGGATGAGAAGATAGAAGATGGTCCATGTTTTCGGATAGTGAGGTGTTCGGATAGTTGGAGTCATCACTGTTCGGTACAGTACACATATAAACATGTGGTGGGAGTGGAGGGGAAGCCGAAGCCAGAGGTATTACTGGGGGTGTGGGGGAGTGAGAGCAGTGCATGGAGATTGAGGAATAGAATCTTTGATGAAGAGAGCAACACCTCCACCAGGACGAGGCTCAGGTCTGTCATACCGGAGGAGGGAGTAACCAGGGAGAGATACTTGGGAGTTCGACACGTCTTGTAGGAGGAAAGTTTCTGTTAGGCAGATTATGTCTGGTTTGTCAGTGGCAACCTGTACCTGAACTGAAAGGTTTGAGCGAAGGCCCCAGATATTTGAGGTCCACACTTTTAATGAAGATGTAGGGGAGGAGGCTTTGGGTGCAGGGGGTGGGAGGGGGAGGTGGAGCGTAGGACAAGGGACGAGGAGGGGAGGTAAGGAGGGTTGTTGAAAGAGTGTGGGGGATTGCAGAATAGCTCGGGGAGGGGGCTGGATGAGGAGGAGAAAAGGCTCTGTGGTGCTGGGGGAGAGGGGGACAAGAGAGGGGGAAGGAGGCACTTGAGGATTTGAGGAGATGAAGGTGAGAGGGCAGTGGAAGGAGGCAGCTTTGTGGATGAGAGGGGAGGGCAACTGTGAGGAGGATGAAAGGTGGGACAAAGGTGAGGGGGGAATTTTTGAGAGAGGTGAGAGGGAGGCTTGGAGGGAGAAGAGTGGGATGGTTGCTTTGAGAGTGAGAGTGAGGGGTGAGAGGGAAGTATTTTAACGAAAAAACAATCTGCAGCATTAACCCTTGAAGCGAGAATCATGAATTTTCTTGTGCTTAATCCTCAGGTCATTCCCCTTTGAACGGGCCCATCGCATCAGGTTATATTGGGTAGTTGACTACCCATGTCCGCCTACCGGCTTGTTGGGTAGTCGATCCAGTGGAAAAAAAAATTTTTTTTGATCTTCCCTTATCAGTATTTCCGTCGGTCTGTCTGTTTGTCTGTCTGTCTGTTCGGTCAGTGCTCCGTTAATACAATGGCGATTTCGATGAAACTTGGTTGGTAGGTTCATACCATGACCTCGTTGTGTGCAAATCAGAACTGTTGCTATGGACACCACCATTGCCTAGCAACGGGACTTTGAAATTTTTGAAAAATCATAAAAAATTAATTTTTTCAAAAATCGGGCCACTTGTGACTGTGGGCAGTACATTCAGCTATATTGTCAAAAATTTCCAGCCGGATCCTATGAAAACTGTTGGAGAAGATAGACTGATTGAACCCTGTTCGAAAACAATTAAAAAAAAACGAAGTTGGTTATATCTCAGAGACTGAGTCAGATATACATGAAGCTGGTATGGTAGGTTCATGGTATGTCCTAGTTATGTGTGAGAATGAACCGTTGCTATGGACCCCTCCGTTGCCGAGCAACGGCCGAAAAACCTCAATGTGGGGGTATTTTAACGAAAAAACAATCTTCAGCAAAAATCCTTGAAGAATCATGAATTTTCTTGTGCTTAATCCTCAGGTCATTCCCCATCGAACGGGCCCATCACATCAGGTTCTATTGGGTAGTCGACTACCCATGTCCACCTACCGGCTTGTCTGTCTGTCTGTGTGCAGGATTTATCAAAAAGTTGTTGATGAGTCCGGATGAAATTTTGTGGATAGCTTTGGTGTGTGACAAGGACTAATTGATTAGATTTTGGTGAAGATCCGAATCCGGATCTGGATCCGAGAATTTTTTAAAAGTGATTCTTCACCATTGAGAGATTGGGCCCACAATGATATAGTACTGCATAGCATGATGTTTCAAAAATGTATTGGGCCTGATATGTTCTCGTGGATCAGGCATTACGTGGCAGAGGTATGTGCTCTACTGAGTGCCCTTCTAGTTTGTATGTGTATTCTTAAAGGACTGTCAAGGACACACGCACACATTTTGATACCATTGAGTTAAAGGTCAAGGTCATTGTTCACCTCATTGGTTATTGTAATGTCCGGGGTGCAGTGAGACACGGAGAGTCGAGAGGGTCGTCATAACTCTGTTTATTGCGTTCCCGAATGCACACCACTACGAGCCTCTAGCGGGCGCGAACAGCGATATGCATTGCAGACACGTGACTATTATCACAACTCCTCCACGCCCCCTCAACGCTCTATGCCAATACACCACACTCCTCCCTCCTAAAAGGATGATTATAAAATGGCAATGACAATAATCAAGAATCATTGGCCCTATGACACAAAAAGCAACTTGTGCCAAAACGGCACTCAGCAAAAGCAATGGCACCATGACACAAAAAGCAAAGAGGAACAAAATGACATCAATCGTGTAAAATCTTCCAAGTACCACGTCGCTTGATCTAACCCTCGGGTGATGGTCGGGCTGAGAATCGAACCCAGATGAGATGGCTCAAAAGAAAGCGTGCTTCATCCACACCACCTGGCACAATAATAATACCGTTGTTTTAATCAGGCCCATAACTCACTCTTCTATTCCCATCACATCATATACCGTGTTGGTGCGAGCGAGTTGAATTCCAAATTCAGTGGACTGGGTGCTTGAGTACTGAGTTGCACGACTAAGTCAATGGTGTTAGCAGACCCTAATAACAATGGCCATGTTAAAGAAATAAAGAGGGAAGTTCGGGAGCACAGTACAACTATGCAGCAGAGGCGCCACCAGACGGCCCACTGACAAGCCTTCTGGCTAGGTCGAGGTGACACGCTCAGACAAACCTCCTGCGCCCCTGGCCGACAAGCTCGCTCATCCCCCACGGACAGAAACAGGTAAACACGCTGAGTCCGCCAGACATGAGGGCGCCGTCACTGGCGGGAGCAGCGGGGAGGGCGGCCTTGGGAAGATAACACCAGGCCCCCGCGAGATAAACGGGAGGAGTGACGCTGAACAGCGCGTAGTTCCACGTGCAACTCGAACCGAGCAAGTCCCACACCAAAACCGCGCACCAGCGCCGGGCGCAACACCGCCCCTGCCACGGACCCCTCAGGTCGCAGCAAAACAAGCCGAGATCCCAATGCACGACCACACGGATCAGCGTTGGCTGGACGAATAGCAACGTCATAAAGCGGCAGAAACATCGTTTGCGCAGATGCAAACTTCTCTTTACGTACAGCGCGTTCCCACAGTATAATTTTAACACATGAGGCTGCAGCGAACTGCGGACTGTCATTGAAGACGGGGATCTGGAAGACCTCTTTATTCGCAACGATCGTCCGCAAGTTCTTCACATCAAAGAAAGCATTGATCCCAATCAAACACATTTTGCTCACACGCGGACTGTCGGCATTTGCTTTTATAACGCCATGCTTAATCACTCGTGCTGCGAGAATCAAACATACAACAATTAACAAATAATGAACCACGCTGCGAGCAAGCCTCTTGGTTGTAACGACGTCGAGGCGACTTGCATGCAGGTCCTCATCTGAACGTCGAAGAGGACACCGTCGATGGCCGCGCATCGCGAACTTCTTGGATGCGACCGGTTCGCTTTGGACTTGGCACAGTGCCAACACATCAACCCGGTTGGTTGATCCAGACGAAGGTGGACCCTCCGCGCAACGCAAGCGCGAGAGCCCGTCGCAGCTGGCATGCTCCCCGTTGCTACGGAACCGTATATCGTAGTTGCAGGAAGCAAGGAACGGACACCAATGTTGTATCGCCACGGCCCCTGCCACCGGGTCCTCGCCCTCAGGTCTCGAGGGAGGCCCGGGCCCAAACGGAGTACGGGGCCCGAAGGAGACACAGGCGCACCTGGAGGTACGAACTCCGAAAGAGGAACCTCCACTCACCGACTCTAATCGGCTCGGTACGGGACGCCCAAAGTGAATGGCTGGCGCCGTCCAGTCTAGCCTGAGGCTAGTCAGCCAGTCTCGGCCCAGAAGCGCCGGCCCCTCCCCTCGTACCACAAACAGCGAGAGCAGGGCACTTTGACCTTGGTAGGTCACCGAGACGTCTGTCACAGCAAGTGGCGTAATCGCTTCGCCGGTGTACGTGTACAGCGTGAGGGTCGACCTGATAAGATGATGACCGTGGAGTCTACGAGCGGTCTGTTCGCCCATGATCGACACCGCGGCCCCAGTATCAATTTGAAAAACGATCTGCGTCTTGTTCACCTCAATCTCCACTGTCATTGGTCTTGTTACCCTAGAACCAGTTGAAAACAGGTTCACCATCGGCAGCAGGTCCCGCCCCGGGTCGTCTGGGTTGCTCCGTGCAGGTTGCAGGTCTCGCTCCGGGACGGAAAAGCGTACGTCGTGTACAAAACCTCGCATAGGTTGCAGGTCTTGCTCCGGGTCGTCAGGGTGGTCTCGCACAGGTTGCAGGTCTTGCCCCGGGTCATCGGGGTTGTCCCATGCCACGTGGACCTCCGGACCACCTGTGAAGCTCTGGCCGGCAATGGTTCGGACATTTCTCGGCGTCTGTTCGACGGCCGATGCCGTTCCGACCGCTGAATTGAACGTAATGTCCTCGTACTTCAGCCGTAGTATCGCAGAAACCATGTTCGAGTCTTGCAATCCAGCAATAAAACGATCATTGAGCCTGGCCTGCCGTGCACTCGACGTGAATTTGCAGGCGACGGTGAGATGTCTCACCCGTGCGGCGAAACTCGCGATGCGCTCCCCTGGGTTCCTTGCCAGGTGATCGAACTCGTACCGCACGAGCTGCGATGATTTTCCCGGTGCCGTGTGCGCCTGGCAATCCAATTGCTCCGGAAACAACTCGAAGTCATTGCCGACGAAAACATGCACTCCGCCATGAGCGGTGATCCGAATACCATCTTCGTCACCAATGTAATGTCCAGGGTGCAGTGAGACACGGAGAGTCGAGAGGGTCGTCGTAACTCTGTTTATTGCGTTCCCGGATGCACACTACTACGAGCCTCGAGCGGGCGCGAACAGCTATATTATATGCATTGCAGACACGTGACTATTATCACAACTCCTCCACGCCCCCTCAACGCTCTATGCCAATACACCACAGTTATCTTTATTCAGATCCATCCATCCATTGGGACCATACTCTGTGCAGAGCGTTGATGCTGCTTAAGCAGTCTCCTTGGCTATTGGGCACAATCCTGGACGGGTTTCCACTCCAACACAGGATACCAGCAAGCTGGCACTCATTTTGCCAGCCTCGGAAGGATGACAGGCAGAGTCAACCCCACCTGGTATTACTTCAACAGCCAAGTGCGATTTAAACTCAGGATCATAGGATCCCAAGCCTGCCACCCTAACCATTAAGCCAACACCAGGCATAGTAGCTAATCATTCTCAGAGAAGGAGATCTCTTGACATTATCATGATGGACCAAGCTTTACATGAGTTCAGTGTGTATGGAAAATGACCAAAGGTTACTGATGCTCTTCACAAGATGTCAGAAGACTGGTTCCCAGACATGGTTTCCTTGCATTCATATTTCTCCAGCATGGATCTTGCTTTGGCTCTTTATAGACTACGCCCAAATAAACTCTGAATTAGACATCCCTCCGATGGAGCTTGTGGATTATGATGGGCAGAGAGTGCCCAGCTGGAATGGCTTTCATGCAGTGGCTTAACACAATCTTGGACAGGAGAGTCCCCTTGTATTTAACCTTGTCATCTATTTTAAGGCAAAGGAGATCCAGTGGAGGGCACCTGGTGAGTTTTCTGATCCTAATATCTGAATAGGAGTATTTCATGTGGCACTGAATTTCCTTGCTTTCCTTGGCAAAAACAATGAAAACTCTGGATTGGAAGATCTACTCATAGATGCAAGTGTCTATGGAACCAGTTGAACATCTGATATTGTGCATGGCAAGTCTTTTATAATTGTGGAGTAAATGCCCACAAGCTTACTTTTGAATGCATGTTCTGTCTACAATGACATGCCTTCATACAATGGTTGGGATCAAAAATGGAACACCCAGTGAATTCAGTTACTTCGGCAGAAGTTGTCGAAGAGTCAACATGCTGTTCATGAGAAGGTTGAAGCTCTTCCATAAATGTTTGCAAAGCTACTTGCTGAGCTGGAACCACTGACAACTAAATTTTGGAGGTTCAAGTATGAAACGAGAGAAAAATCACAATTGTTCTCCTTCTGAGATGACGATATTTTAATGGCCAAAACACCTTTGAGTTCATGAAAGCCAAGAAGACTGCAAACTGGCTTCTCCATCAATCAGCAACAGGAGCTCTGGAACCACACTTGTATTTGAAGAACAGGATCAACTATTCATGCTGGCTATTACTACCAGAGTATCTGGCCAACATGAATCAACTGGAATCGCCATCAACAGCAACATAATAAAAACTCGAGGGGGAGCACTCGGGAGAGTGCAAACCCTCCGCCGCCAATACTGCTGGGTCACTCAAGTGAACCTTATGTTATTCATTAAATATGATGTCAACAGTGCTGAGAGTTATAGTTCTTTTCTCCATTTTTTTTTGGGGGGGGGGGGGTTGGAAATCACTTAAAACATGTAAAAATGCAAAAAATATTTTTTTCCTCAATTTTTTTTTTGGTGGGGGGGGGTTGGAAATCACTTAAAATATGTAGAAATGCAAAAAAAAAAAATTTTCTCTAACTTTTTTTTGGGGGGGTAACAATTTTGGGGGGGTTGGAAATCACTTAAAACATGTAGAAATGCCCCCCAAAAAAATTTTTCTCTATTTTTTTGGGGGGGTAACAAATATCTTTTTTGGGGGGGGTGGTTGGAAATCACTTAAAACATGTAGAAATGCAAAAGAAAAATTTTTTTTTCTCTAACAATTTTTTTTTGGGGGGGGGGGGACCAAGTCCAAAATTTAATGGCATGATCCTTGGACCATACCTAACCCCCCCCCCACCAAGTTTCGTCGAAATCCGTCGGAGTTTTTCCGTAATACTGTTCACAAACAAACAAACAGAAAGGGGTGAAAACAGTAACCTCCATCCATCTTTGAAGATGGCGGAGGTTAACTATAATTAGTAAAGCACAGGTTAGGGTTCAAACCAGGATGGCTTCTCACTGAATTTATGTTAGTGGAACTGGAATCGGCTTGGGTTGAGCCAACAGACACATGCATGCAACCCCCTCTGATATAGAGATAGTAGGTCGTTCTCCCTCCAGGTCTTAAGGAGGACCCAGAGAATTAAGAAAATGGTGCAGGGTGTGCCCACCTGGAGGGTTGGGAGTGTGGGTGAATGAGAGGGGAACTATATGGTTCATAGTATGGAATCTGTGCAGATGGTTGACACGAGCACTGTTTTTTTTTGGGAACTGGCAATGTAGCCAAACATTACTATGACCGGACCACTGGGACACGGAGGATGCAAGAGGGCGGAGGTGGTGTTTGACCAATACAGTGATAAATCGATCACATCTTCGGAAAGAAGCAAGATAGGAACATCAGATGCACTTGAAATCAACATTGAGAGGTCTAAAACACCCATCCCAAGGCATTGGACCAAATGCTTCGGGAATCTGAGAAATGAGGACAATCTGTGATCCTTCATTTGTAAGAGTTGGTGCCAAATGAATCAGAGGAAATCAAAGATGACATTTTTCAGGCAAAAATGACTAAATCCAGCCCCAGGAGGTTTTATGGAGGTAGCTGCTTGTCATTGTATGAAGTCTGCTCGTCACCATGCCGACTGCACATGTCGAGTGCATGGCCTTGCTTGTACAGAAGCACGTGCCTGCATGGGTGACAATGTGCACGTCCAAACAAACTAGGCCAAAGATGATGATGATTATGGGCTGTCATTATGATTATGAACTCTGATGTGATGATCATTGATTGTATGGTGACAATGATGATGAGCAATGATGATCAAAAAAAAGGATTAGCCTGGTGTTGGCTTAATGGTTAAGGTGGCTGGCTTATGATGTTAGGGTCATGAGTTTGAGCCCCTGTTAACATTGAAACCTGTGAATTAACACCAGGTGGGTTGACTCAGCCTGTCATCCTTCCGAGGTCAGCAAAATGAGTATGAGCTTATGGTAACGGGGGCACTGCATCAGCAGCACAGTTGCGCTTCCAGAAAATGAAGCAACCAGCTGCCACAGGCTGCATATGAAATAACAACATGATAAAGGATTGCATTAATGATATCCACAGACGATGCTGATGTCATTGACTCCGGATCATGATAAACTCTGATGGTGTGGACTATAGCTATGTTCATGGTGTTGATGGTGATGATTATGATAACACCTATTGGACCTTATCCATCTAAAAGTAAGTATATATAAAAGTATATATAAAAGTAACCTTGATATAGGTGTTGTTATTTACCACTTCCCTGTTCTGTTTACATTACTTGGAGGCTGACCCCCATCACAAACAATAGCCATTATAAAAAAAAAGTGACACCATAATGTGACTTGATACCCTCCCTTGGCATGTTGAGAGGAGGTTTCCCTAACAGAATATGCAATCAGACCTTGTCAGTGCTGTGGATTGAGTGGGGCCATTTTTCAGTCAGGCTCTTAGTCTCGTGCCACTATGAGGACTATTTCAGATTATCGGCTGATTGGCTTTATTTTATTTATTTATTTTTGCCATGTTGGATGTGAAAGTATTGTCAGCACTTTGACGTGCCTTGCCACAAAGATGCCAACCTCACTTGCGACGCGTGCCTTGCCACTTGTCGAAAGTGAGGTTGGCCCTTTTCATTGCCCATTCCAAGGTCTATTCAGCAGCAAACAAACAAGTTCGTTTCTTGGTACCCATTTCAACGCAGTGATCACTCACATTCTATCATGTCCTGAGAGTATCCTTCATCCAATCATTACCTCCGCCACCAAAGGTGAAGGAAGAGATGTTTTTACCCCTTTCTGTGTTTGTTTGTTTGTTTATTTGTTTGTGTGCAGGATATCTGAAAAGGTTGTGGACTAATTCGGATGAAATTTTGTGGACAGGTTGTGTGTGACAAGGACTAACTGATTCGATTTTGGTGAAGGTTCGGATCCGGATCTGGATACGAGAATTATTTAATTCTTCAAGTGATTCTTCGCCATTGAGAGATCAGGCCAAAAACGATATAGTGCTGTATAGCATGATGTTTCAAACATGTATTGGGCCCGATCGGTTCTCGTGGATCAGGCATTACGTGGTGGAGGTATGCGCTCTACCGAGTGCCCTTCTAGTTTTGGTTTGTGTTCGACAGACGTTTACACTCCCCATTTATAATTGCAACACTGTATCTACGTGTTGAATGATATGCAAATGTTGTCATTTTGTATGAAAAATAGTAATTCTGCTTCAATCATATTTATTTCGCCAGAAATGCCTGCTCCCACCAGGAGCAAAATATCGTGTCAATACCTCCCGACCTGATTAAGCTCTTGCTTTGTCGTTTTGTGATGGAAGGGCGGACGGACATGTCTCCTTTTTGGTAATAGAAACACCCGTTCCCTCTGAGAGCATAAAAAAGTGTCAATTCCAGCTCCTTCCGTCAGAGGGCGGAGGTCAGCGGTTAAACCACTTGCATTATTCTCCATTTACAGGCGAAAATCGCAAGTCGTCTCCCCATTCCTGCCAGGGGTGGGGGAGGGGTGTTTATGGGAATTATTTCTTGCCCGTGACTTGACCATGGGTACCCCAGCATGTATGCAAGATGTGATGGAGATTGGCCCCGCCATTTTCAATTCTAATGTTCAGACACACTTAAAGAGAATTGCTTTATTTTAGTTTGATTGATTCACCGATCACAGCTTGTTTGGTAATGATCATGTAGCAACAACTTGGGAGGGCAATGATCTCGCGGCACAGAAGTACTTTAACTGCGGGTATTTAAAATGTATTGAAAATTTAATTTTTCGACAATTCATGAAAATGATGTATTCTTAACCACTTGTGAGCAATGTACAAAAATGTTATTCCTCTTGATCATTAAATGCAAGCACCACCTCTCCGAGCCCAATCATCACTATCCATCCTCATTGATTATATTAAATATTGTGCTATGCAGTATATTGTTTTTGTCCCTGTCTCTCAATGGTAAAGAATGATCTTAAAATGTGAGATATCTTGCTCACAGACAAACAAACAAACACAAACAAACAAACAAACAAGAAAGATTTCGTGCATAGCACGATACTTGCAAAATCCATCAAACAAATTTGACCTTTAATATAATAATTGGTGGTTGTATTCAATGACCAAATCTACAACTCCTCTTCAAATTTCAAGTCAATTGGATGAAAATTGACAATTTCAGAAATTTGGCTTATAGACCATGTGGAGGGACTCGCTATTACCTTCAGAAAATGATTTTCGTTGTGCAGATCACCAATCTGGATGAAATTTGGCAAACTTAAAGAATTTTAGACGCTGAGTCCAAATCCACTTGTTTCCACGTCGAGGATGTGACACAATTTGTCATTTTTGGCAATTAAAGATCCACCGAACATTAAAGCACAATTTTGACACAGAAATGAAGAATCAAGGTTAGACTGATATGTACGTCAAAGAAAACTCTTGTGAGGTCTTAAAATGATACAATATGTTTATACAGAGCCATATTCACTGTTACTAAAGATGTTTATAATTAAAGGTCGTAAACCGAAGCAGTTACATATTTTTACCAGCCGAAAACGTTTGGACCGACCAGACAGGCCTTCGAGTTGACCAAGGCAACTTTTTGTTTAAAAGGCAGCCACACTGGCTATTAAAGGTCGTCACATTGACTATTAAAGGCAGTCACAGCACCTATTGAAGACGGTTACATTGGCGATTTCGGATTAAATCAAAGACAAAGAGACTGCGCGACTCAGCCTGATGAAAAGTAGAACCGCCACAAGAGGATTACTGTCTTGGAACTGCAGTATTTCTTGCTCTGAAGCGGTTGCTGAACTTGGCTCTTGACTGCTGCTATTACAAAACTCAAGTCCACTATTACATGCTAACCAACCTGAATACTACTGTGTAGTAGATCACCACAGCAAAAGCAGTGTGACAGCCGCATTCACAGTTTGTCGTCGGAATCATCATCAGTTCCGCTTTCATCATCCATAAGTTCCATTTCTTCATGGGTCTGTTCATTGTTGGTGCAGTTTTGACACCCACAGCACTCTGTGCAGGACAGTCCTTTTGACCGGCAAGAACACTAGTTGGTCTCGCATTTCGTCTTCTTGCAATTACATTTCGTCGCCTCTAACAGTTCCTTTGGCGCTGGTGGTTTGCTCAGCCAGTGAACAGTCAGTGCTCCGTTGCGTTCCACCCATCCGTGAAATGTAGGAGAAGGGGCTTCTATAAACCTCTGTCGCGCGGTGGTGGATCGCAGACTGATAGTTCACTCTTTTGCAATGCAGCATCAGAGCGTTGCTTGTAGGTGGCACCTTCTGTTCTCCCAGCTACTGGCTGCAGAATAGCTTGTCGCGAGCCTCATCCACACTCTTCATGGTCGGCTGATTGTACATGGCGCAGACGAATTGTTCCAGGTCGTGAATGATATTCTGATCTAGCGTGAATTCTCGACCAATGCTCCTGAAACAGGTGATGAGATGGGGACTCTTCATCATCAAGTCAAATGGGCTTGTTTTGCCCTTACCGTGGAATGCACTGGAGGTATCACTTCCCGTGAAATTGTTTATACCTATCAACGCATCGCAGACAGAACTTTCCAGGGCATTACTCAGCTTCCTAATGTCAACGACGATAATGTCCTTGGGACTTCCTGTGACCAGATGGAAATTTCGTGCCTGAATCGACTTCGAGTGAGCCAACGCCAACACAAACACATCGGTGTCGAAACTCTCTATGCGCACCGACTTCATTCCGTCCCGCGTGAGCGGCATGTAGCAGGAGCTTCGTGTCAGCTTCGTCATGGTCCGATTCAAGTTCAGGTACTGACGACACAGTCATGACACCATTCGATGCCTCGATTCTCACATTTGCCGGCATGACTGACGTACAACAGCATGTCGCCCAGTTTTGATGGAGAGATGTTTGTCGTCCACGATTCGACGATGAACTCTATCAACGCCTTCTTGTTGGCTCCGCTCAGGAGATAATTGGCCCACTGTTTTGGAATTGGCCCACAGGGCTTGATCACGTTCGTATATGGTTTGCACCTGAAGATCGCCCACCCTGCCCGCTCGTCTGGCATGCTCCAGGCACTTGATGCTGATACTTGGGTAAGTATCAAACACCACGTCCAGTCTCAAAGATTGGTTTTGTCGTGCTTTGGCCACTACTATGTTCAGCACCATCTCTTCCAGTTTGCCGAAAGTGTTAGGCAGTGAACCAGCCTTTATCGCCTGAATAACGGCCATTCCATCCACAATCGTTGCACCTTGGATAGGCCGAGCGTCCACATGGCAATCGGGCCACAGTTTCAGTATATGGTTGCGGAGTTTGGCTTTGTCCGTCTTAGCAATCGAACCATCACCAAATGCCAGCGGGAAGGTATGTTCGCCAATGGGTAAGCGAGCAGATCGTGGAGCAGTGGGTACGCGTGTTACATTGCTTTTCTCGCCAATCAACAGCAGTCGTGTGAAAAGACGACGTTCATTCGCAATTTCAACCCTCGGCGTCTGCTGGTGGGGAGTCGCCGACTTGCCTCGCGCCTTTGAGAAAGTTGCCAATTTGGCCTTCGAAATCAGACTGAAGAATGGGACCTCACCCGAGAGAAGCCGATCACGCAAGAATTGCACAACAGCATTCTCTCCCTTGACATACGCGTTCAAAAAGTCCACGGAAGTGGCTGGCGGTGCGATGACACCTGAACGAATATTGACGAGTTCAAGGTGAGCGCCGGAGAAAGGGTTAATCATTTGAAGTGCTGTGTCCATCACTTGTACCACCGCTGCTTCGTTCTTCTTCGAGCTCGACACATCCAAATCCTTTCTCGTTCGGGGCTCGTCGTGGATACCCGCCATGGACTCGCATTTCCTTGCGATTTACGCATGTGCTGGTTGGGACAGGATCCACTTCTTCACAGCTGTTTTTCTGAGTGTAACCAATGATGCCTCTACTGGTCTTGCTGTCCCTATTTAAAGTTTGCTCTATGATCTGATCGCATGCAACACTACTAAATCCATAACGAGTATGCCGTTGGGCAGTCCATTTGCCGTCCATGAACGCTTGATAGGTGTCTGGGTGGGAGTGCTCTAGCCCGGCCATTTCCAGCCAGTAAACGGATAAGTACCTTGCATAGTTTAGGTGATCGTACTCAAAGTACCAGGGCATTGACGCTCTCGTGATCGCACGGTGTTTCGGCCAGTTCCAAGTACGAGTTGCCCGTACAAGCTCTAGTGCGAGCTCCACCATTTCCAAGTAGGAGCACCAGAATGCAAATGTTTTGCTCGCTGTACATTGCTGCTGTCTGAAGTCGCTGTTGCGTGTGAACATTTCCGAGACCTCTTCCGATGACAGAAACTGTTCGAACAACGGAGACGGAAAAGTTTCCTGGAGACGCTCTACACACCTCTCAAATCGCACACGCGTCTCCTCTGCGAGGGAGTCCATGAAGGCCTGGAAGCACAGTCTTCCGAGCACGTCGTAGACGAGCTTGTGACAGCGCAGACTCCTGTTATAGTGGTGGCCGTTTATTACTGAATTTGCAGAACGCTGAGCGACAATACCAGACTCTATTATGAGGTCCAGCAGACCTGCGTCTCTGAATCTTTTTCCGATCACGCCGAGGAAGCTCATGAGTTGGTGGAATTCGCCGAGACGCATTACCAACCTTTCTGTCAACTCCGGGTGCAACCAACGAATCTCCTGCGCCTTACTGAAGATCGCAAGGTCGAAGACAAGAACTACTTCTTCACGTTCCAGTTTATCAGCCATATCGATGCTTTGGCGTAGGACCGTGTAAACGGTGTCCAGTTCCGTGGGTGATGCCTCGATCACGGGAAGGTAGATGATGGCTGACTTGGTCAACTCTTCATCCCAACGAAAGAGGGTGTTGTACCCAGTCCATGTCGGCAACCGCCCGTCCGTTTTCTGGACCATTTTCATTGTGTAATAGAGTACATCTAGCGATAGGCTGTCCTCTTGTGATGGACTGATGTTAATGTCACAACTGTAAAAGGCTGTGGCCCCTTGCCTTTTCCCGCCACCATACTTGAGAATGGGTAGCGTGTTACCAACTAATGACCGCTGACGACGGCTAATTGGAGTCACTGGACGAGCGTGCTGAATCGGCTCAGAGGGTGCGTCTTGTATCATCAATCCATTGGTGTGGTGAGTGGTCCCATGACCGGTGAGGGTCTCCTCACTGAAATCGATGTTATCGTACACAAATATTGTTGGTACATTTCTGAGGCAGTTTGAGGGCAGTTTTCCCTCCTGATCAATCTGCAACAGTGCCAAAACAGTTTCCAACACCTGTGTAGTACTGACTGAGACACGATGCCCAAGCTTGTTGAGCAGTCCTAACAGTCGAGTAGAACCAGTCCAATGTTTCACAGTCAGGCCCAATGCATAGGACTTCGGAGTAAACGTCTGACCCCTTGACGCTATAGAAACAACGTCTTGAAGAACAGAGACCATTTTCAGATGAATATGCCGTGGGAGTTCATCCTCTGTAGTTGACTCTGTTTCTGTTGTAGAGCTACTGTCGACAACAGCAGCCTGAGCAATGGAACCAATATCAATGTCCTTCATGTACACCACTTCGCTCTCAGACATTTTTGGTGGACGATAGAAAATCATGTCTGGGTACCGTTCCTGCAGTCCTTTCTTCAGTCTTGTTGCCTGGTAGTTGGCCTTATCCTGACCTTCGCATACTCTGAGTAGGTCATCAAACATCTCACACAACTTCTTCATATGTAAAGATTGCTTTCCATCAATGAGTCTTACCTGGATTACTTTATCACAGAAAATGTCAAATGTTGAGTCATCGTTCACTTTCTGAGTTTGGAGTTTACTTTCACTCTGTCTGTGGTATGTGTCATTCACATACTCATAATAACATTTACGGTGATAACAAACTTCCAGCGCCACAGAGTCTTTATCCTTTATAGTTGTCATTATTCTCACAAAACGTTCATCTCTCCTCGGCTCAGCAGTTTCCCTCAGCTTTCCTCCATCCTGTGTTTCTGCCAGGGACAACTGATCACGTTGAGATTTTCCTTTGACACGGATGAATTTGTCTTTTTTTCTGGCATATGATGCAAATTCTTGGCAGTCGACCAGCTGATTTGCCATCCACCCTTTCTACAGAGGTTCTGAGGGATTTCTACGTATTTTGTGGTATGAGTGTCCCTCTTCTTCGAGTCTGCCCACCACCTCACTGGCTCGAGCAGAAACTGCAGTAGTGCTGGTTTCTGATTTCCTTTTCCTGGCTTCAGCGCGTTTTATATGATCCTTGTTACAAAATGACGCATAGCAGAACCGGTGACGGCCGGCATCCGCAGGAGGATCAGTCATTGGCAGCAGTTTCATAATTTGATCATCCAGCAAACGGCATTTGTTGATAGTTTCACTATCTGTGGCGTTGCACCAAGCCTTTGCGCATTCGCATACCTTATGCCAGCTCTTATCTGTGAATTGCGTCACTTTCTCATCATCCTCCCTGCCCAAGTTTATGAAACAACACATATTTGATTGTTGAAAGACCAAAAATCACATGACAACCATGGGCGCCGCCATCTTGATTTGTTGTTTCCTGGTCATTTCCTCCGCGATTACAAGCACGCCACGCCCACTTCGTGGCGGTAATTTCAAATGGTAATAACTGTCAGTGTGTCAACTTGTGCATATGGAAACAAGTAGGAATTTCAATGTTGCGTTCTCATGAATGTACAGGGTGAATTTCGTTTCGATTGATGATCTGCACAACGAAACTGAACGAACCCACCCACCTCCACATGACCTCGAGTGCGTGCCCGTACGTGCGTGGCCATACGTGCAAAAAAAGAAAAAAAAAAAAGGAAGAAGAATTGTGATGTCATAGCACTGTGTACTGTCATTGGTTTGGGAAATAAATGGCCATAACTTGGGAACCACTTGTCCGATTAATATCAAACCTTGACAAGGCACATCCACAGGGCCCCAGCAATATACCTGGCAAGTTTCAATTAGATCGGACCAGTGGTTGTTGAGAAACAGCGGTCGCAGACACAGACACACACAGACGTGTGTGCCCGTATGTGCGTGCCTGTACGTGCAAAAAAAAAAGAAAAAAAAGAAGAAGAAGAATTGTGATGTCAATCGTGATGTCATAGCACCGTGTACTGTCATTGGTTTGGTAAATAAATGGCCATAACTTGGGAACCACTTGTCCGATTAATATCAAACCTTAAAGGCACATCCACAAGGCCCCAGCAATATACCTGGCAAGTTTCAATTAGATCGGACCAGTGGTTGTCGAGAAACAGCGGTCGCAGACAGACACACACACACAGATTGCTGGAATTATATATAGATGTTGACCTTTTGGCTTATGTTGACGTCGAAAACACTTGTGTGTTGAATTCAGTGACCTGATATGCAAATCATGTTAAAATTTTTCGTCGATCAGAAGAAAATTGAGGATTTTAGAAATTTCACAAAGCTTTTGATCTTTGGCCTATGTTGACCTTTTGACCTCAAAAACAATAGGCTTCTTGCTTATGATGAACTCCAGCAGGTGGTGAAGTTTCGTGAAGATCGGTTTAAAATTGTGACCTGCAGGCAATTGATATACAAAAACAAAGACAGATAGACAGAATAACACACACGACTAACCAAGATACTTGAAAAATCTCAGGTTTTGGCAAGTAACAAACAGGTGAAAACATAACTTTCACCCACCTTCGATGGCAGAAGTATAAATGTTCACAGGATATCTAAACTCATCTTCTTCCCTCAGTATTTGGTAGAATCTGTCCTGGGCAGATAATATCTCCAAGCTTTCCTCCAAAGGAAATTTGAACATGAAATGAGTGTGTGATCACACGGACTTTGTTGTAATGTGCTACAATTTTTTTTTTCTCCAAAGGGTAGATATCCAGGCTGGTCATGGTCTCGCAAACATGATCATAAAGCTAACATGATCTGACATGATCGGTTACCTTTTCGGGGTTGGTTTGCTGCAACCATTGAAACGACACAAGTCATGCCTCTTCAGGGAGGTCATTTCCAGCTTGGAAATTCTTGGGATCATGACTACAGTCGTAAGATGTTCTTCATTTCCTATAACACAGTAAATGAGGTCTATATTTCGAGCAGATGTAAAGCTGTTTGGTGAAATATTTATTTCACAGGATTAGTATTTTGATGTCGACGTGAGTTGGAGAAATGGGTATTACAACATTCACCATCATTATTTTGGGTGAAGTATATTGCCATGGGGTGGGTTTCTCTGCAACCATTTGGAATGAAGACTTGGAGGTCAAAATTATCAAACTGGTGAGACCACCATCACAAGAAAGACATCTGAACGTGGAATCGCTTTGTCCTCTCGTCTTGGCATCCGATTTTATGAAATGCCGAACTTCATCATTGCTGGCAATGTATCCACTGGCATGAAACAAATTGATTACTTCTCTTCAACCAAATCAATGGTGAGGTTTCACAGCTAAACCATGAGTTGTCTGATTGTTTGACTTTATCATGAGGGCTTGGATCAACTGAGTCAAACAGAGGGATTCCTTAGTGACAGATCCTTTGGACACCAAACTTGAAATAAGATCTCAGAATGTTTTACTACAATCGCCTGTTGCTCTTTCCCTTGTAAAATCACTCAGGTCTTGGCATTTCACACTCTTGGGGTGGGGGTGGGGTTCCTTCACCTCAGCTAATATTTGTTCTTTTGGTAAATTCAGTGGTGATCAGCAATGTCATTTGCATCCACCAATTTCAATGCTTTGGGTATGTGCTTTCGAAAGGCAAAGGATACTTGCATGTGGTGACCATCAACACGCATAACGATGAGACTTCCCCGAAAACATTCTTCTAAGTCTCAAAGCAGATGAGCCCTTTCTCCTCTATTTTCTAATGTTGTGGCCTCCACAGTGCTCGATGCATTTGCGGAGGTTGATGTTTCCTTGACCCAATTGAAATGTTGTGGCAGAACCTGAAGCGAGCAGTTCATGCAAGAAAGCCCACAAATATCTCTGAATTGAAGCAGTTATGTGAGGAGGAATGGGCAAACATTCCTCCAAGCCGTTGTGCAGGACTGATCAAGAGTTACAGGAAATGCTTGGTTGAGGCTACTGCTTCTCAAGGAGGTGCCATCAGTTACTGAATGTTAAGGTTCACATTCTTTTTCCAACAAAGAAATTGAATGTTGCATCATTTTGTTCAATAAATAAGTAAATGAAAAAGTAGATTAAATTTTTTTTTGTGTTATTTGTTTAATCCGGTTCTCTTTATTTATTATTAGAACTTAGATGAAGATCTGATCACATTTTAGGTCAGATTTATGCAGAAATACAGAAGATTCTGAAGGGTTCACAAACTTTTTCTCACCACTGTACATGGCTCACTCCCTTGACACGAACATACAAGGCCATCTAACATCTCAGCTGCTGTGGGTCTGTTGAATAATTTTGGATGCATTACATTTGCTTCTCTGTACCATCCGCAGCCATCTGATATGGGAATTTATGCACTTACAGAAATGTAGGAACACCAAATGCTGTGTACCAAAGCCAAAGATCTCTTCACATGTCCGAGAAAAGCTGGTTCCGAAGGTGGTAACTTGTGCGCACTTGGCACATCCTTCGTCGCTGCTCATTTTTCCTGAAAAGATCATTGAAGTTGGTGTGAGCCTCATTGTATTTTCTTTGTGGATCATGCATCGCACTCACCAAGTGACTTGAAGTGGTGAACAGCCTCCTGAAGATCACCAGTTGCCAGTGTTTCGAGTTGTGGACTGTTGTGACGATGCAACGTCTTCGTAGCTTTCCATGCTTTCTTTTCCCCATAGTCAAAGAAAGCTGATACACTGTCACAACCAGTCAGTGCATGAAACGCAGGAAGCTGTGTACACATTTCTGGAGGCAATCTTTTACATATCTCATGCATTGTGATGAGTTTGCATCTAGCCGATGTTCTTTTCTCCACCCATAGTTCATCATTTTGCTGAAGCTGTGGAAAGCAACATATTGCTAAGTCAAGCACATCAGTATCAGTGGATTTTATTGAAATGGATCCTTGCGTATTCTGACTTCAAAACTGATCATCATTTTCCTTCACATGGAGAAGTCCCAGGTCCGGCTCTTCCGAGGAGAAACAGAGATTAAACCCCTCATAATACATTTGGTACCCATGGCCATACTAATATATATATATATATATATATATATATATATATATATATATATATATATATATATATATATATATATATATATATATATATATATATATATATATACATATACATATACATATACATATACATATACATATACATATATATATATATATATATATATATATATATAAAAAGTCAATCAGCTAAGGTGTGATAAAGTGTAACACAATCATCAAAATATAGAATTCTTTATTAAATGATATAACTAATGTTTTTAGGAAGTTGAATTACTTCGCTATAATAATCAACAGGAGAAAATATAGTTATGTACCCACATTTTGAGAAAAAAACACAATTTACCCCAAGCTTTGAGGGTTTATGCACGTTATTGTTGACGGACAAAGATGGACGGCTGCCGACTTTGCGTTGCAGTGCGACAAGAGAAACGTACCTTTACTTTCAGGGACATCCTAAAAATTTTGAATAAATACATATAGTGGTAATATTTATACTGTTCTTCATCCCCACCCCCTCTATTTCTGTCAAACAATAACGTGCACCAGACATCCCCCTATTGGCCACGTTCAAATTCACATGCAGCGTCTTCAACATCACCCATAAGAACCACTCGGCGAAAAATATATTTAGGTGGTGTTTTCCGTGTAAAATGGGGTAGAGTTGGCTTCAAATGCTTCAAAATGGACCAAATCACTAACGTGCACAATATGTGTCCGTCAGATTCTAACGTGGAAATGGCCAACTCCGTCAGAAACCATAGAAAGTGAAGATGGTGGACCTGACCTCGTCCTTTCGACCACGGTTCTAGCACTTATTTACTTTCTTTAAATGTAATTTACATTCCTATGAAGTCACACAACATTCCTATTCATTTTTTTCAAGTTCAAGACAGATATATACTTACGCACGTTATTTTTTTATGACTGACACCGACTCCGTCAAATATGTTGCCATTACGGACTTCTTCCACAGATTTCGATGACGTAATACGCACCGGCAGGGTCAAGTCTATTTCCGGGTGCAGACCGTTCACATGATCCACTGTTGGCGGGAGTTGATGGCTTGGATTACGCACGTTATATTCACGACGGACGTGGTCGGGTTGCTTTTCATACCTCTATTTCAATACTGAAAAGCTTTGGTGCACAAAATTGGTTACATGCCATCAGGAACTTAGCATACAGATACGGCCATGACACTATTTCAGTACATGCTGCTGCTATCTGGTAGTAAACTCAACCCTGAGCCCCTGGACAATTTTGACGGACGCACTAACGTGCACAAGCGGAATTTTAAACCACATTTTTTTTTTAATTTAGCAAAGGACGGATGATTAAATTTATGTTCATACATAACCTTAGATGGTGACCTTTAAATTAAATGTATATATATTGCGAATACAAATCTAGAAAAGGCAATAAAAGCAGTGTGAAACTGGTCAATGAAAAATGTGACGCTCAGGGCCTTCAAAAAAATCGTTTCCCTCTTTTTTTCCTCAGACTTTAATATATGTGCCTGAAACTGTCTTTTTTATCTCCTGGAAATTTATACTGAAGTATCCAACCATTAATGGACCATTTTTTTCAAATAGTAGAAATTTATTGAATGATTTTCTCATGGCCTACAAATATAACACCTTAGCTGATTTTGACTTGTATATTATACATGTGTGTATATATATGTATATATATATATATATATATATATATATATATATATATATATATATATATATATTGTTACGAATTCACGCCTGCCGGCGTGCGAACTGCCGCCTTCCACTAATAGTAGCAGCTCGCCCACCGGGCGGACAATTCAGTCGTGACCCTCCTGGAACTATCGCCAGGAACCAGTCACGGGTGGGGGTTTAACCTCACCACAGCCCAGTCCGTATTCTACCCGCGCGAAATAGGGTGAATCGCCGAATGTCGATATACCTAAGTACCCGCGCGGGTAATTACCGAGGGGCTGCACCGCACCGCAGGTCGGCCTGGGACACGAACCGCTTAAGCGGTCCGTTCCGTACTACAGTGATAACCGAGCGGTGTTATCGCCGACCTCGACGGATCCGATTCTTGTCACCGGGCGTTCAAAACCCACTACTCATTCCACGATGCATGATGGCTTTTTAAAAGGGAAATAGGAGATGACGAACGGGATACATTGCACACAAGGACATTTATTCACTAAGCACGTATTACACACACAACACAAGCAAGGCAGTAATGCAATGTATAGGCAAGAAATAGAAAACAAAAGCAATACAACCGACTATAAGCAAGGGTGTATTTACAGCACAGTTACTTAACAGGTTCTACTTACAGGGACACGGCGCCACAGCAGTCATACAAAACAAAAGAAATGGAAAGACCTCCTCACAGGCAATGGGGTAGACGGGGTCCGGAGACCTTTATGGTCGTGGGCCGTGGATGACCGAAAAGGCCCACGAGACCGTGCAGGTTACCTGCACCCTCGAGGTGTCTCGGTGGGCAGGTCGCGACATCTGCTCCCTACGGCAGCTAGCGTGGCTGCGCCTGACTCCCGGCCTTGCGACGCTGGGCGGTAAGCTCTCTCCGGCGCTCCTCGCCAGATGCGCAGGTTCGCACCACACAGCCGGCAGAGCTGCGCCTCCCGTCTGCGTCCCCGATGCGTCGCCCGGACTCGTCACCAGCCCGCGCCTTCGCCAACAGGTTGTTCAACAGGACCACCGGGAGACGGGAAGAAATCAGCGCCAAGACGAGGGAGAGGGAGCACGACCCGATGTCCAAGAGAGAGAGAACTCGACCTCGACCACCAAGAGAGAGAGAACTCGACCTCGACCACCAAGAGAGAGAGAACTCGACCTCGACCACCAAGAGAGAGAGAACTCGACCTCGACCACCAAGAGAGAGAGAACTCGACCTCGACCACCAAGAGAGAGAGAACTCGACCTCGACCACCAAGAGAGAGAGAACTCGACCTCGACCACCAAGAGAGAGAGAACTCGACCTCGACCACCAAGAGAGAGAGAACTCGACCTCGACCACCAAGAGAGAGAGAACTCGACCTCGACCACCAAGAGAGAGAGAACTCGACCTCGACCACCAAGAGAGAGAGAACTCGACCTCGACCACCAAGAGAGAGAGAACTCGACCTCGACCACCAAGAGAGAGAGAACTCGACCTCGACCACCAAGAGAGAGAGAACTCGACCTCGACCACCAAGAGAGAGAGAACTCGACCTCGACCACCAAGAGAGAGAGAACTCGACCTCGACCACCAAGAGAGAGAGAGAGAACTCGACCTCGACCACCAAGAGAGAGAGAGAACTCCACCTCGACCACCAAGAGAGAGAGAGAGAGAGAACTCCACCTCGACCACCAAGAGAGAGAGAGAGAGAACTCCACCTCGACCACCAAGAGAGAGAGAGAGAACTCGACCTCGACCACCAAGAGAGAGAGAGAACTCGACCTCGACCACCAAGAGAGAGAGAACTCGACCTCGACCACCAAGAGAGAGAGAGAACTCCACCTCGACCACCAAGAGAGAGAGAGAGAACTCCACCTCGACCACCAAGAGAGAGAGAGAGAACTCGACCTCGACCACCAAGAGAGAGAGAGAACTCGACCTCGACCACCAAGAGAGAGAGAGAGAACTCGACCTCGACCACCAAGAGAGAGAGAGAGAACTCGACCTCGACCACCAAGAGAGAGAGAGAGAACTCGACCTCGACCACCAAGAGAGAGAGAGAGAGAACTCGACCTCGACCACCAAGAGAGAGAGAGAGAGAGAACTCGACCTCGACCACCAAGAGAGAGAGAGAGAACTCGACCTCGACCACCAAGAGAGAGAGAGAGAACTCGACCTCGACCACCAAGAGAGAGAGAGAGAACTCGACCTCGACCACCAAGAGAGAGAGAGAACTCGACCTCGACCACCAAGAGAGAGAGAGAACTCGACCTCGACCACCAAGAGAGAGAGAGAACTCCACCTCGACCACCAAGAGAGAGAGAGAGAGAGAACTCCACCTCGACCACCAAGAGAGAGAGAGAGAGAACTCCACCTCGACCACCAAGAGAGAGAGAGAGAGAACTCCACCTCGACCACCAAGAGAGAGAGAGAGAACTCCACCTCGACCACCAAGAGAGAGAGAGAGAACTCCACCTCGACCACCAAGAGAGAGAGAGAGAACTCGACCTCGACCACCAAGAGAGAGAGAGAGAACTCGACCTCGACCACCAAGAGAGAGAGAGAGAACTCGACCTCGACCACCAAGAGAGAGAGAGAGAGAGAACTCGAGAACTCGACCTCGACCACGACCACCAAGAGATAGAGAGAGAGAACTCGACCTCGACCACCAAGAGAGAGAGAGAGAGAGAGAGAGAGAGAGAGAGAGAGAGAGAGAGAGAGGAAGAGAGAGAGGAAGAGAGAGAGGAAGAGAGAGAGGAAGAGAGAGAGAGGAAAAGAGAGAGGAAGAGAGAGAGGAAGAGAGAGGAAGAGAGAGGAAGAGAGAGAGGAAGAGAGAGAGGAAGAGAGAGAGAAGAGAGAGAGGAAGAGAGAGAGGAAGAGAGAGAGAAGAGAGAGAGAGAGAGAGAGAGAGAGAGAGAGAGAGGAGAGAGAGAAGAGAGAGAGAAGAGAGAGAGAAGAGAGAGAAAGAGAGAGAGAAAACTCGACCTCGACCACCAAGAGAGAGAGAGAGAGAGAGAGAGAGAGAGAACTCGACCTCGACCACCAAGAGAGAGAGAGAGAGAGAGAGAGAGAACTCGACCTCGACCACCAAGAGAGAGAGAGAGAGAGAGAGAACTCGACCTCGACCACCAAGAGAGAGAGAGAGAGAGAGAGAACTCGACCTCGACCACCAAGAGAGAGAGAGAGAGAGAGAGAGAGAGAGAACTCGACCTCGACCACCAAGAGAGAGAGAGAGAGAGAGAACTCGACCTCGACCACCAAGAGAGAGAGAGAGAGAGAACTCGACCTCGACCACCAAGAGAGAGAGAGAGAGAGAACTCGACCTCGACCACCAAGAGAGAGAGAGAGAGAGAGAGAGAACTCGACCTCGACCACCAAGAGAGCGAGAGAGAGAGAGAACTCGACCTCGACCACCAAGAGAGCGAGAGAGAACTCGACCTCGACCACCAAGAGAGCGAGAGCCCGCGTGCGGTCCGCCTTATATAGCGCGGGGCTCCACCCTTCGCTCCTCCCCGTTTTCGGCTCCGCCTCCCTTCTAAAAGCTTCCCGAAAAGGGGCGTTCCCTCACTCCGACCGCCTCACGCCGTGCATCCACCAATCGGCAGCGAGCTGCCCTGCCCCCTTCCCTTCACACCAAGCGCGGGGAAAATAGGCGGGAAAAACCCCACAAGCTCCGCAAGAGCTTTTGTTCTGCCAATCCTGCCCGCGTTCTCGGACGGTTCCCTACACTGAAACCGTTGTCGCGTGGACCGTGGAGGATGGCGTTCAGAAGCGGACGTAGTGGCAAAGATGGTGATGGTTGTTTGTGTGGAGGTTTGTTGCATGCTTGGCGTAGTGGCGTACTAGGTGGCGGTTGTTGTTTGCGTGGTTCAAAATAACGATAGATAAAGAAAAACGGCTATCTCAAAGAGTCGCAGCCCGGCGAACACGAACAATACCCTCTAAACAACGGTGGGGAAACCTATCTGCACATAAACTTACCGGGATAACTGATCTAAGGAACCTTTATGATGTATTGCGAATTTCCACAGCCGTAACAATATATATCGGGGTTTAAATGGGTGTACATGGTGGTTTCCCCACAAAATATGTATTTGCTTTCTTCTCCGAAACTACACACACAATTTTGATGAAACTTGACCACCGCCTTCATCACCCGTGATGTACTAAAGTTTGTTCACGGCATTTAAGAAATTGAGGTCGAAGGGATTCTACGTGGGGCTTGCCTCCCAAAATCTGTATTTGCTTTTTTCACGAAAACCACACACAATTTCTATGAAACTTGACCACAACCTTTATCACCCGTGATGTACCAAAGTTTGTTCACGGCATTCAAAAAAAAAATCCATAAGTATTTACTTTCTTCTCTGTTGTATATTTTGTGGGTCATCCATACCTACCAGTGGTTCCCTGGTTATCTTATCCATCCACTACCAGGTGAGTGCCCAGGGTATTGCCCCTATGTTTATTATAATGATGATGAATGAGAAGATTTGCCCGTTGTGACCGATCCTGGTTTTTTGCTTTTGCCATGGTCTGGAGTACTGAAAAATCATCCCTCCCTCCACAATCAGCTGAACAGACCAGGTTAGCTCTCATATAAAGCCAAGCAAATTTTTAGAGAAGATACTCCAACTTTAGTTTTGTATATATGTAGGAGGTTGGGTGGACTTGATTTTTTTTTTTCCATGCCATCCCAACATAGAGAGTGCTTGCACACTCTATGAGATGTGGTGTAGATCAATCATGATGTGTCCATATAACTGGTGTTGGCAAAGGTTACCAAGTGTTCAATTGATGTATCCTATTTCTAATGCTGAAGGTGACATTTGTTTCATTGCGCACAATCCACTACCCTGGAAGCGAAGAAAATGATACAGAGAAAGGAGACAAATTAGTTTCAACTAATTGCCTAACTAAAAGTTTCCAGTTGATTTTTAATTACGAAATCTAAAGATTTCGTAAGTATATTGATGACTTCCGTCATCTGTTTGTGTGTTTGTTTGTGTGTGTGTTTGTTTGTTTGTAGGCACGATAACTCGAGAACGGAAGAAGCTACCAATGTCAAATTACACCACGTGATTCAGGATGGTGATGGCTCGTGCTGATTAGATTTTGGTCAAAATCGGTCAAAGGTCAAGGTCACAGTGAGGTCATACATTTGATTTTTGATGGTGTGGTACAGAATCATCGGAGAAACATCTGGTTTGCGTCGCTACCTTCTCTAGAGACAGCATTTATTAGACAAGGTCAGAGGTCAAGTTGACAATTTCGTAAGTACCAGTCGATGACTGCTTGTTTGTGTGTTTGTAGGTACGATAACGGAAGAAGCTACCAATGTCAAATTACACCACGTGATTCAGGAGGGTGATGGCTAGCGCTGATTAGATTTTGGTCAAAATCGGTCAAAGGTCAAGGTCACAGTGAGGTCAAACATCCAAAAAAAAGTTATAACTCTAGAACGGAAGAAGCTACCAAGGTCAAATTACACCACGTGATTCAGGAGGGTGATGGCTAGCGCTGATTAGATTTTGGTCAAAATCGTTCAAAGGTCAAGGTCACAGTGAGGTCAAACATTCGATTTTTGATGGTTTGGTACAGAATCATCGTAGAAACTTCTGGTTTGCGTCACTACCTTCTCTGGAAACAGCTTTTATTAGACAAGGTCAGAGGTCAAGTTGACGATTTCGTAAGTACCAGTCTATGATTGCTTGTTTTGTTTGTTTGTTTGTTTCTGAACTAGCAGTGAGGATAGATTTTGTGCTTGCACATGTTGCAAGATAGGACAATCAGGATATAGTTGTTTGTTGTATGTTTTCCTTGTTCTTTTAAGGGGTGAATACTGAACATGGTAATGTTCTAAATGTCTGTGTTGGCTGTGAGAATTTGCTTTTGCCGAGATTCAGGTGTCACACAGCATTATTCTCCTCTCCATTCTGAACTTCTCCTCTCCAAAATACTTCTGAATGTTTCATCGTTTCATCGAAGTTGGATCAAATTATGAGATTTTCGGAAATGGTCAAACAATTTTGACGGGGTATCGTTCAAATGTAAATATTTCATCGACCGAACAAGAAATATTGAGTACAACAGGGCTGAATGTGTTCCTGAGATGTCCTTTTTTTCAAATGAGACCTGTTGTGGCTTTGTGTACAGCCAGTTGTTTAAACTCCTAAAATGTGGCCCTTTTGTGAGGTCTATTGCTGGCTGGTGTTCAGACCTAACTTTTCTTCATGGTGGTGACTCAGCTTGGTGCATCTCTGACCCCATGCGTTTCAGGTATCACTCGATATGTGAGGATGAGATGTATGTTGAGATGCAGGTGTAATGGAAATTGATTTGTAGGTTTGGACCTTCTTCCAGTCTACATCTTGGTTTCAAATGCAGTACATCTTTCCTGGTGATGCTTGAAGAAATTATTTTCTTTACCCTGGCTGGTCCAGCTCTAATTAGTGGGCCATTTTTGAGCACTTAAAGAAACAATAAGATGATGCCATTCTGTGCTGGAGCTCTTCACACCTGGCAGTAAAAAGTAGAGATATCTGATGACTATTTCTTAATCGAGAAATCACTTGATCGATACACTATGTGGACAAAAACTGAGACTCGTCGTCGTCGTCGCCCATGCAATAATAGAGAGTATCACATTGTACAGGTTAAAACCTTTAATTTGACACCAAACACTGGTTTGTAGCAAGTTACACATTTAGCAAAAAAAATTTGTGCTGTAAAAGGTGTGGCCTCGAAAAAAAAAATGCTCAAGTGTGCCAGGGTGGTACCCTTAGGATTATGCAAGTACATGTGTACATCTACCACTTAGAGTAAAAATAAAAAAATAACAAGTCTGGAGACTGCGATGGTTCACGAGCAATGTACACGGTTCGCCTTTTTTTATTTTTTGACCTTCGAGGGGACGCCACGGGCAAACTGGCGGGAATCGGGAAAAATGTAAATGATGAAAGTTGCAGTACTCGAAGAGCACTACTTGCATACCAACTTTCATTCAAAACAGTTGAAAACCCTAGGAGCTCGATGCCCAATTTATTGATTTTTTTTTTGACATTTTTAAAGTTTGTGACCTTATGACCTTGACCTTGGGATGAAAATGAAAAAATCGAGCTCTATGGGGCTATGCAGGTGCCATTGGGCTAACCAAATACCGAAACCCCTGCCAGATTCGACAAACCCCCTCGGAGAAGATGTAACTTGAAACCGGCTACCCCCTAAAAACATGTTTTTTGGGCATGGATCCACCCATAATGGGCGCAGCACGCCCATTCTCTGGAAAACACAACTAGATCATGATACAAACCTCGCACCCTAATTTTATCAAGATCGGATCAAAACCCACGGAGCTATGCTCGGGACAGACAGACAGACACACACCCATAACGAATATAGTGGTTACTTACTGACTCGTGAACCAATATAAACGCATTTGTACACAATGTTACACTTAGGGTAATTTTTTTATGGTTGGCAACCTGACTATTCTGCTATCCTTTGCTAATAACGGTGTGCAGTCTTCTTCTGGAGTGTCATGGAAGATTCCTCCCCCATTGGCGACTGGTTCCCATCTTACCCCGCTTTGGACTCTGAAACCTAAGGCCAACAGTTTCTTTCCAAATCTAGTATCAGGAAGCTGAGTCTAAAACCTTTTTACTCGGTCTAAGCAGAACAAAAATAGGGTTGTGTCTTGTATTTTCCTTTTCTTTTGTGTTCTTTATACAGTGGGAATTGTTACCCTTTGCCTGTCTGGGTAACAGTGCTTCTTTCAAACTCAACTTGACATCAAATTTTGTCATGAAATCCCTATCATTGAACATTTATACTGTACTTTAGTTCCCAATTGCTTCAGTTGGTCGTCTTCCTCTTTGTGCAGCTTGGACGTCGACTTTGTGCTCTGGCTGTGCACTCTTCTCACTCATCCTGTTGCTGATATCATTGCTGGTTGTCATTGCTTTTGATTCAAGAAATTATACAGGTGAGGGCAAACATCAAGAACCTGTTCATGATTTTTAAAATGTATTTGCAAAATCGAAGTTTTTTTTTCGAGTATATCTATCGGTCAGTCGATTGTGTTATTCTGCCTGTCTGTCTGTCAATCGCCACGGGTCACAATTCCAAACCGATAATCATGAAACTTCACCAAGTTGTAGAGGTAGTCTCAACTGAGAAGCCTATTGATGTTGAGGTCAAAGATCAAAGGTCATCTTGAGGTCAAATTTCTGAAATCGTCATTTTTCATCCGATTGACTTGAAAGTTGAACGAGATTTGCGTATTGCGTCACTGAATTGGGGAACCAACTATTTTTAAGGTCAAAGGTCAACTTAATCTCAAACTTCTAAAATCAATTTCAATCTGGAAAAAATAATCAATTTTCATCCGATTGACCTGAGCTTTGATTAATATTGTTAATTTTAATCTCAATTAAATGGACAATTTGATGTATCCATGGCAGCCTTTGGAGAGGGGGCTTGATTTTGCAAGTATCGTTCTCTGCGTGTCATCTTTTTGTTGTTTATTTGTTTGTTGATTTATTTATACGTTCCATGATTTGCTTGTAACTTTGCTAAGAAATGAACACATCTGGACTGCTGTCCAATAAGGGACTTTCAAAATGAAATCCGTAACATACTCTGCATGCTTGTGCAGAAATCATGAGAAACAATGATCTCTGGGGCATGCAAACGTGTTTCGTGTGTGTGTGGGGTCATAATTGTTACCTAAAATGGCTCTCAAAGCTTCCAACAGAAGCCGAAAATACTTGGAAAAGTACTGGAGAGAAAGCTTGGATGTGCCACGGCACAACAAAATAATTGGAGGGGAACACCGTAACTGGTTTGGGTGCTTCTGAGCACCCATGGGAAGGATATGTGGGGCTTGTGAATGCACAGGGTAAGTTTTGAAAATGATGATTTTACTATTAATCGTTTTATTGGGGGGTGGGTGAGTTGCAGTTGTGAGGACTGTTATAAATAGAATATGCTGTTTGTTTGTTTCCGGGGCCACAACAGAAATTGTACGAGATTTTTGCATCCATTGCTGAAAGGATAAGCGTGTGTGCGTCCATGTCCACATCCGCATGTGTGTCTGCCATCACTCGCTTCCATTAACAGGAAACGGTAGAAACTCGACACCTTTTATCCATGGGTGTTTCTCGTAGTTCCTATATTTCCGTGAGTCCAATTTGCATCCAGGAACACAACAATTATGGTTAACCATCCTGGAATTGCCACTCTTTTGTTTTGAATGCTGAAATTATGTTAAAAAGACTATTTAATGACAGATTTTGCCCAAGCAACGGCAGCTTAATAATGCCCCGGCTTGCAGAAGCAAGTCATTGAAAACACTCAGAGCATGCGTGAAAAGCCTAATAAGCATTCACACGTCATTTTGAAAGTATAGTATCGTATTTCAAATGCAGTGCCTGCCCAGAAGTCGTTTGACATATTCATCAAGAACTGTTGAAATGCTTGTGTCAATGCTTTTTTCACACCACGGCAGGAAGAGGAATATTACAGGGCTTTGTCTGCTGAATAATAGGAGCAATGTGTGACCGATGTAGTTTCGGTCTTTGCTCAAGATGTAAATTCTCCTTTTAATGCTTGCAATGTGGTAATTCTATCAATCGATGCTTAAAAATAACTTGAGAAAAGCATTATCACTTGGCATGAAATAGTCCTATGTTCCATAACCTCCGCAAGACAAAAATAACATTTAATTATTCATTTATTAATTTACAAACCAACTTGATCAACACTTGTTCACTTTGATAGTGATGAGGCTTTTGTTAAAAAAGAGAGATATTTGTGGAAGACTTGACATGACACGAGTGATTTTTATTTATTTATTTTCAATATTCAAAATCGAGGCTTGTGGATGAGTGTGGTAACTGAGGGTAAAAGTGGTCCATGGTTTGATTGGAGATTTAGTAAGGAAGACCTGCTCATTACCCCACTCAGCGGGGCAATGAGCATAAGTTGGACACATCGATAAAGGGAATCAACAGTTTGACACATCCCTGAAACTTCACACCAATCAGCCTTCTCCCAATCATCAGCAAGGTTATGGAATCTATAATCGCTTCAGACATTAAATCCTTCCTCTTCTCCAATGGCTTGATTTCTGATCATCAATTTGGATTCAGACCAGGACACTCTACCCTGGACATGCTGCCTCTGCTCTCCCAACAATGGATGGAGGTACTCAATGCCTGACATGAAATCAGAGCCATATCCCCAGACATCATGTGCTTTTGACATGGTCTGGCACCCTGCCCTGCTCACCAAACTCTCTTCCTATGGTATACAAGGCCATCTCCACTCATGGCTCACAGACTTCCTCTTCTGTCGCAGCCAACGTGTGGCTCTAAATGGAGTTCTCTCATCCCCTCCTCCTTTCCAGGCTGGAATTCCTCAAGGCAGCGTTCTGGGACCTGTTCTTTTTCTGTTTTTCATCAATGATCTCCCTGACTCTCTGGAAAATTGTCTATCTCTTTGCTGATTACTCCACCCTCTGTTTTACCATCTGTCATCCCTCAGACCGGCAAGCAGCAACTTCTACGCTCACTTCAGATCTGGGTAAAATCACAAACTGGTCCAACACGTGGAACATGTCTTACAATCTGGACAAATCTCACACTCTCACTATGTCTCTCCGAAAAGACCGTTTGGAACCCCCCGCCCCACCCCCCCACACTCCCCCCATCCACGTTCTCAACAATCTTCTGGAAGAAGTCCTTTCTTTCAAGCTTCTGGGTCTCAATATCTGCCATGATCTTTCCTGGGAAAGCCACATCTCCAACCTGACCTCCAACGCCAGTCGCCAACTTGGAGTCCTCCGTCATGCAAAGTCCTTCCTCGGCCCACCTGAGCTCCTGACCACATACAAAGCTTTCGTCTACAGCCTGATGGAGTACTGCTCTCCCCTCTGGGCTGGTGCTCCTGCCTCACCTTTCTCGGCTTCAGCCTGTGGAAACCAAGGCATTTCGGATCATTGGTATCTCCCGCGGTGAGGCTGAGTCTTTGGGCCTCTCACTCTCTCACCGCAGGCAGGTCGGTGGTCTTTCTGTCTTCTATCGTCTCCTCTCTGGTCGCAATGATATGAATGAACAGGAAAAGAGGTAAGAGAGACGCGCACGGACGGACCGAGACGCGCGCACGGACGGACCGAGACGCGCGCACGGACGGACCGAGACGCGCGCGCGCACGGACGGACCGAGACGCGCGCGCGCACGGACGGACCGAGACGCGCGCGCGCACGGACGGACCGAGACGCGCGCGCGCGCACGGACGGACCGAGACGCGCGCGCGCGCACGGACGGACCGAGACGCGCGCGCGCGCGCGCACGGACGGACCGAGACGCGCGCGCGCGCGCGCACGGACGGACCGAGACGCGCGCGCGCGCGCGCACGGACGGACCGAGACGCGCGCGCGCGCGCACGGACGGACCGAGACGCGCGCGCGCGCACGGACGGACCGAGACGCGCGCGCGCACGGACGGACCGAGACGCGCGCGCGCGCACGGACGGACCGAGACGCGCGCGCGCGCACGGACGGACCGAGACGCGCGCGCGCGCACGGACGGACCGAGACGCGCGCGCGCGCACGGACGGACCGAGACGCGCGCGCGCGCACGGACGGACCGAGACGCGCGCGCACGGACGGACCGAGACGCGCGCGCGCGCACGGACGGACCGAGACGCGCGCGCGCACGGACGGACCGAGACGCGCGCGCGCACGGACGGACCGAGACGCGCGCGCGCGCACGGACGGACCGAGACGCGCGCGCGCGCGCACGGACGGACCGAGACGCGCGCGCGCACGGACGGACCGAGACGCGCGCGCGCGCACGGACGGACCGAGACGCGCGCGCGCGCACGGACGGACCGAGACGCGCGCGCGCGCACGGACGGACCGAGACGCGCGCGCGCGCATGCACGTGCGCACAGACGGGCATGCATAGACATAGACATAGACATAGAGAGAGACAGAGATGTGCATGCATAGACAGACGTGCATGCATAGACGTAGAGAGAGACATAGACGTGCATACATAGACATAGACATAGAGAGAGACAGAGAGGTGCATGCATAGACATATACATAGACATAGACATAGAGATTGACATAGACGTGCATGCATAGACATAGACATATCGAGAGACAGAGACGTGCATGCAAAGACATAGACATAGACAGAGACGTGCATGCATAGATATAGACATAGACATAGAGAGAGACAGAGACGTGCATGCATAGACATAGACATTGACAGAGACGTGCATGCATAGATATAGACATAGACATAGAGAGAGACAGAGACGTGCATGCATAGATATAGACATAGAGAGAGACAGAGACGTGCATGCATTGATGTAGACATAGACATAGACATAGAGACAGAGACGTGCATGCATCGATATAGACATAGAGAGAGACAGAGACGTGCATGCATAGACATAGACAGAGACATGGACGTGCATGCATAGACATAGACAGAGACGTGCATGCATAGACATAGACAGAGATGTGCATGCATAGACATAGACAGAGACGTGCATGCATAGACATAGACAGAGACGTGCATGCATAGACATAGACAGAGACGTGCATGCATAGACATAGACAGAGACGTGCATGCATAGACATAGACAGAGACGTGCATGCATAGACATAGACAGAGACGTGCATGCATAGACATAGACAGAGACGTGCATGCATAGACATAGACAGAGACGTGCATGCATAGACATAGACAGAGACGTGCATGCATAGACATGGACAGAGACGTGCATGCATAGACATGGACAGAGACGTGCATGCATAGACATGGACAGAGACGTGCATGCATAGACATGGACAGAGACGTGCATGCATAGACATGGACAGAGACGTGCATGCATAGACATGGACAGAGACGTGCATGCATAGACATGGACAGAGACGTGCATGCATAGACATGGACAGAGACGTGCATGCATGGACATGGACAGAGACGTGCATGCATGGACATGGACAGAGACGTGCATGCATGGACATGGACAGAGACGTGCATGCATGGACATGGACAGAGACGTGCATGCATGGACATGGACAGAGACGTGCATGCATGGACATGGACAGAGACGTGCATGCATGGACATGGACAGAGACGTGCATGCATGGACATGGACAGAGACGTGCATGCATGGACATGGACAGAGACGTGCATGCATGGACATGGACAGAGACGTGCATGCATGGACATGGACAGAGACGTGCATGCATGGACATGGACAGAGACGTGCATGCATGGACATGGACAGAGACGTGCATGCATGGACATGGACAGAGACGTGCATGCATGGACATGGACAGAGACGTGCATGCATGGACATGGACAGAGACGTGCATGCATGGACATGGACAGAGACGTGCATGCATGGACATGGACAGAGACGTGCATGCATGGACATGGACAGAGACGTGCATGCATGGACATGGACAGAGACGTGCATGCATGGACATGGACAGAGACGTGCATGCATGGACATGGACAGAGACGTGCATGCATGGACATGGACAGAGACGTGCATGCATGGACATGGACAGAGACGTGCATGCATGGACATGGACAGAGACGTGCATGCATGGACATGGACAGAGACGTGCATGCATGGACATGGACAGAGACGTGCATGCATGGACATGGACAGAGACGTGCATGCATGGACATGGACAGAGACGTGCATGCATGGACATGGACAGAGACGTGCATGCATGGACATGGACAGAGACGTGCATGCATGGACATGGACAGAGACGTGCATGCATGGACATGGACAGAGACGTGCATGCATGGACATGGACAGAGACGTGCATGCATGGACATGGACAGAGACGTGCATGCATGGACATGGACAGAGACGTGCATGCATGGACATGGACAGAGACGTGCATGCATGGACATGGACAGAGACGTGCATGCATGGACATGGACAGAGACGTGCATGCATGGACATGGACAGAGACGTGCATGCATGGACATGGACAGAGACGTGCATGCATGGACATGGACAGAGACGTGCATGCATGGACATGGACAGAGACGTGCATGCATGGACATGGACAGAGACGTGCATGCATGGACATGGACAGAGACGTGCATGCATGGACATGGACAGAGACGTGCATGCATGGACATGGACAGAGACGTGCATGCATGGACATGGACAGAGACGTGCATGCATGGACATGGACAGAGACGTGCATGCATGGACATGGACAGAGACGTGCATGCATGGACATGGACAGAGACGTGCATGCATGGACATGGACAGAGACGTGCATGCATGGACATGGACAGAGACGTGCATGCATGGACATGGACAGAGACGTGCATGCATGGACATGGACAGAGACGTGCATGCATGGACATGGACAGAGACGTGCATGCATGGACATGGACAGAGACGTGCATGCATGGACATGGACAGAGACGTGCATGCATGGACATGGACAGAGACGTGCATGCATGGACATGGACAGAGAGAGACAGAGGCATGCATAGACAGACAGGCATGCATAGACACATGCATGCATACATAGACTGAGATATGCATACATACAGAGAGATGGTGGTGGTCGTATGGTAGCTTAGCTGCCGGGGTAGCTATCATTTCTTGAAGCGCGACTGTGTCGCTGATGCAGTGCCCCTCGACCAGTACACACACTGGAACTGGTACTCATTTCACCGACCTCAGAAGGATGACAGGCTGAGTCAACCCCCTGGTGTATTAATTCAGCGGCCGACAGGGCTTGAACTCAGGACCCTAGGATCCCAAGCCTCCACCCTAACCACTGAGCCAACACCAGGCTATATATATATATATATATATATATATATATATATATATATATATATATATATATATATATATATATATATATATATATATATATATATATATATATATATATATATATATATATATATATATATATATATATATATATATATATATATATATATATATCCTGCTTGCAAGAGGGTTGGGTTAAGTGGGGTTAATAATGGAGAGTGAAATCCAAAATTGGGCAAAACCACGGCATAGTCCGACATTGCCGATGAATGGTGCTGATTATTTTGAGTTAAAGGTCAACCCATTCCAAGTTTATGGCACTAAAACGAAATGAGAGCTATCCTGCAGAAATTGTTTTGACCCCAATTTTTTTGTAATTGGCTGAATTGAATATATAATGACTTGATACGTAACAACAAGCTGTACACCTTGGTCATTAATATTCTCACCGTTCCCACTGATAAAGTGATGTGCTGGATTAGAATAAATTAATAAATCCTGAATTGTGTTTTGCATAAGATCACTTGAGTAAACCAATGAGATATTCTGCTTTATGTTTATTCCTGTTTCTGAAATACGAGAAGAGAGGTGTAACTAACGATGCAGGACCACTGACATCAAAGGATGTTGGCACGTCGCGCTGTTGTTTTATGATCCTGTGTACGTACATGTTTGATATTTCTCCTTTTTGCATGTTGTCATTGAATAACCAACCACACATGCTCAAATATCCGAAACAAGAGGATCTGGAAAATACTTCCCATGCTTCCCTGTATCGTGATCATGAAAATCCTTTTGATGTTGTGTTGTTCAATAACAATGCATGGACATGGACAGAGACACGTGCATGCATGGACATGGACATGGACATGGATGTTCATGCAACATGTTTACTTTTCAACCTGGCCTTTATTTTTGTTTCAGATTAATTTGGTAGTCCTTTATATCATCATTGAAAATGTAGACTGTACATATATTTCACAGTATGATCTGGTGTCCCTTTAACATCTCTTCATTCTGCTGCTCGACGCAAACCATTTCTACAACCCTTCAAATGTTGATGTTCATCCTTGCGGTCGAATGAAACCTGTAAAATTATGATTAAATTTTCCACTCATTCATTTTTCAGGTTTATATGGTAGTTTTAATGGATATTATTTAATTTAGAACGTACATGTCAATGGTGTACATGGATGAGGCGACCGCAGCACGTGACATGCATACGTATAGGTGTTCATAAAGTTATAGGATCAAGATTACTTGCATTAGTCCTAAAACATTTTATTTTTTAATGCATTGTCCCAAGACTTTAATGCACTCTCCTTCAATGGTCCTTTAAACTGTCTACATCAGAAAAAGAGCCGGTTTCAGATTGCTATTTTCAGCTACTCTCGGTTTCTTCATCGGTGAATTGACGGCCATGCAGGTTTGACCTCAAATAGTCAAAACGGATAATAGTTCCGGTGCTATTGGTCTGGTTCAGGCTGTTGAATGGGCGATCCAGCTGCTCAAAGCTTTTTGCGCGACACCTGCCTTGTGCACAGCCATGTTGTCGTGCAGGAGGAGCACGCCTTCGTCCATCATCCCTCGGCAATTTATCTTGATGGCTGCCACAATATTTTGCATGAGGCTGGCATAAATATTCCCCTGTGATTTATGAAACGTGTACTCATTTGGCAGGATTCCCTCGGCTTCCAAGAAAATTAGGCCATTCAGGATTCCCTTGGCATCCAAGAAAAATGATCCTGCCGGTTGAGGATTAGGTGCAAAGTTTCTTGGGTGATGGTGATCTCTTGTGCTTCCAGTGCATGGATTCCAATTTGTTTTTCAGGATCCCTGTGGTGAAACCACATGTCGTCAATAAACCAGATGGGTAATAAAAGCTGCTAGATCTGTGTTGAACTGTTTCAGAAACTTGCGTACGTGACCAGCTGTTGCTGTCAATTATTAGTGCTAACATTTACGGAGATAGGAGCAGGAGCAGGAGCAGGAGGTGGGGGAGGGAGGGCGGTGGTTGAGGGGCATGATTGCTGAGACCATGAGCATGCCCATCTATCGGTAGATGATTGAGAAATTCCAGTTATTTTTATACTCAGGACATGAACATACCTATCCTCTGTCTTTATTGCTTGGCTCAGGCAATAGTTTGTAGGTGGATTGCATCTACTAGTTGTCCTCACCTTGGTCATCATCAAGGGACTGGTTTCCATGCACAAAGTCGGCGTCGTCCCTTTTTTAAATGCTCCTCATCACAACAAAATGTTTTTTTTTCACGGCTCCCAATCCAAAATAATCCCTGTCCCTTCATTTATTTTTCTGAATTATAAAATTCTTAATTCTCCTCTCTCCTTCCCTTTCTGTCCCAACTATGTATTTAATTTGCAAAAAAAGGAAGAAAAAAAAACCTCCAAAAAGAATTGAAGCACAAAAGTTTGCATCCTGTTTTATTTTTTTACCTGTGTGCAGTTGCCCCGTGCCTTCCAAACACGCGGCTCGCTATGTTAGCCTCCATAGTGCAGCCTTACAGGTTCTTTCACACGTTGGGTCACACACTGGCAGGCCTGCTATGTGGTTGGGCTGCAGCATTCCTGGCTGGTGGGCGCTACAAATCGCTAGAGGTGGCCTGTTGTGGCCATACATCACTCAGGTAACCAAGTTTTGAGAATGGGGTACAAAAGTCTGAGTCTAGTCGTGAATTTATTAAATTATATGTGATAACAAAAGACATCATTTCGAAATACGAATCCAAAAGCACTTTGAAGGGATTTCCTTGATCTCTGAAGGATGTAACAATACTTATTGAATCTGAAAAACCAAATCTGGCTTTACCTGTAATCAGTAATCCATGTGACCCCATGATGCCTTGAGACCTGCATCAACTCCATTTGGGATTGATTTAGTGAGTTCATGGATTAGGTTTGAGTCAATGTTTTCCCAACAGCGTTGTAATGCATTCCAGAGCATAATCGGACTGCTCACATACATTTTATCTTTCTCTCAAATGTATTCACCTTTCATTGATTTTTTGTGAAGACAAAGTGCCAGTCAATAATAACTCGAATAAATTAAAGTATTTGAACCCTGCTGTGTGCATGTGTGTGCATTATGAAGCATCATGATGTTAAGAACATTGGAAGTGATTGAAGAAGTGTGTGTGTGTGTTTGTTTGTGTATACATACAATATCACACACACACACACACACACACACACACACACACACACACACACACACACACACACACACACACACACACACACACACACACACACACACACACACACACACACACACACACACACATCTCTTTCTCTTCAAATCTCTCTCTCCACCCCTCCCCCCCCAGCTTCCTTTTCCCTTCTATCTCCCCTCTCCTCTCTCCAACTTGTTTCCCTCCTTGTCCTTGTCACCGTCTCTTTATAGGTCTGCCTCTCTTTTCACAAGTGCTTTGTTCTTTCACCATTGGATTTGCACCACAATTTCTCCCTCCCTTTTTTTCGTTCTCCCTCTCTTTCCCCCCCCCCCCAAGTGTTGGTCACGGTGTGCAACCTGGTTGTCTCAATGAACTGCACTTGTTCATCGTACTTTTTGGTGGGTTTGTTGGATTCACCTATAGCTTGCTTTACTTCCTCAAGTACATGAGCTACACAGCTTTTCCCATCATTCAGGTGAGAATTTGCAATGGGTTGTATTGTTCAGATTTCCACCTCGACCCCTGGTTCATGATGTGAGAAAGTAAAGTACAAATTGCTTCTACCATATGTGCTTATCCATCATCTATGAATGTATGTGTAGTTCACCCCATATCGGCTTCAATCTCTAAATGTTTGTGGTTTTAGTCATGTCATTATTATTTATTTCAGATCAGTCTGCATAATTTCACCAATGTTCTGTAGCATGTGATCTGATGCAGGTTTGTGTGTGTTTTTTTGAGCAGCTTTCAAAATACCTGCAGTTTCGGGCAGCACTCCCTTGTATTGTGAAACAAAGTACCAAGCAGGCATTCGTCTTGCTGCGCTGGTACTGCATCCTCTACTTCTTCTTTGGTGCGTGCATTGCCTGCATTCTCATTTCATTTCATGCCAACTATGTGACGCCATACTAGTGTAGTAGATAGTAGAAAAATCGTGCAACTTATGATACAAGCATCAAATTTGGCATTTCTGTTCCGCAGGGCTTTCTGATCAAATCTGCCTGATTGGCCATTTGAAAATCCAAATTTTGAAAAATTTGAAGAAAAAAAAAACTTCAAAAAAATTTGATGTCGCAGCTGGCTGAAATTCTTGAAGCGCAAGTGAACATCCCAGACAGAGAACCAAGGGGAGATGCAGTCATCATTGATGGCTCAGCACTTATCAATGCCCTACCTCCACACACTTCAAAGATATTTGATGACTATGCTAAAGAAGACATCATCCCAAAGGTGGAATCCTATGGTGCCAGGTACGAGAGGGTGGACGTAGTGTTTGATGTGTACAAGAAGTCAAGTCTGAAGTCCGAGGCAAGGTCGAAAAGGGGGCATGGAATCAGAAGAAGAGTGACAGGAACCAGTAAGACCTTAAGTAACTGGAGAAGCTTTCTTCGAGATGACAGCAACAAGACTGAGCTGTTTCACTTCCTTGCGGAAAAGATGTGTGAAGCACAGACGACAAGCACAGTCATTGTCACAAAAGGAGAAGATGCCATTAGCAATACAAGGAAGTCACTGGATGCTGTGTCTCCATGTTGCCATGAAGAAGCTGACACTCAATATTTGTACACGCCAGGGATGCAACGACTGATGGTAGCAAGTCCATTATCATTCAGGCTAATGACACAGACATACTCGTCATAGCAATATCTGTACTGCCATCCTTACCGGAACTAGGTCTTGAGAACATGTGGATTGCCTTTAGCCAAGGCGTGATGGATTCCAGTCCATGAGGTATTTGAGGATTCTGAGGATTCTGCAACAGGGCCTGAGGATTCTGCAATAGGGCCTGAGAAAGCTAGATGGATCCCATACTTCCATGCGTTCACTGGATGTGACGTCGTGTCTGCCTTCCGCGGTAAAGGGAAGAAAACTGCATGGCAGACTTGGAACGTCTTTGATGATGTTTCTGAAACATTCACCAATCTCAGCCAGCATCCAACATTGATTCGTGATCTTGACTTTTTTGAAGTTTTTTTATTTTTTTCAAAATTTGGATTTTCAAATGGCCAATCAGGCAGATTTGATTAGAATCCCCTGGAGAACAAATGTGCCAAATTTGATGCTTGTATCATCATTTGCACGATTCCTCTCAAAGATTGCTGTTATCTGCCCCACTTTACTTTCTCTGTTCTCACTGGTCTGTTCATACACTCCTGACTCTTGATTCCGTCGCCTTCAAGTTGGAGAGAAATATTGCGTGCATGTGTATGTATTGTAACGATGGACTGCGGGACGAACTCTTGGTCAAATACACCACCCACATGATCAATTTAGAAACGGATGTCGACAGAGACCATACTCGCTTAATTTCCCCAAATCTCTCTTCTCCCTTCTCTTGATCGCCACCACCCGTACCCCATGATGGTGCTCCCGCATTCACTCCATCCTTCTCTGAACTTCTTGATGTACTCTATTTTGCTGTCCCGGCCCTCTATTATTATTCACACCGTGACCGCACGCTCATTGGCTCTCGACATGGGCCGCTCGTAGCTGCGACACACCCACCGCTGTCAGCGGCTCAAGGTGGTTATTAACTCCAGCACCGCCATGAGGTGCATTTAGGTCATCTTTGGAAGGGTTTTGCCCATATATCGTGATAAGGAAAACACATAGACAAATGATGAGCGCGAGGTGAGGAGACGAAAGGGGAGGCAGCACGAGGGGAGGGAAGGGGAGGCGGCGCGAGAGGAAGGGAGGGAAGGGGAGGCGAGGGGGGTGAGGGAAGGGGAGGCGGCGCGAGGGGAGGGGAGGGAAGGGGAGGCGGCGCGAGGGGAGGGGAGGGAAGGGGAGGCGGCGCGAGGGGAGGGGAGGGAAGGGGAGGCGGCGCGAGGGGAGGGGAGGGAAGGGGAGGTGGCGCGAGGGGAGGGGAGGGAAGGGGAGGCGGCGCGAGGGGAGGGGAGGGAAGGGGAGGCGGCGCGAGGGGAGGGGAGGGAAGGGGAGGCGGCGTGAGGAGGGGGAGGGAAGGGGAGGCGGCGTGAGGAAAGGGGAGGCGGCGTGAGGAAAGGGGACGTGGCGGGAGGGGAGGTGGCACGAGGGGAGGGAAGGGGAGGCGACATGAGGGGAGGGAAGGGGAGGCGGCTGGGGGGATGGAAGGGGAGGCAGCACGAGGGGAGGAGAGGGAAGGGGAGGCGGCATTAGGAGCGGTGAGGGGAGGAGGCGCGATGGAAGGGGAGGGGCACGAAGGGAGGGAAGGGGAGGAGGGGCGAGGGGAGGGAAAGGGAGGAGGCGCGAGGGAAGGGAAGGGGAGGTGACGGGGCGGGACGGAGGGGAGGGGCACGACTGGGCGGGACGGAGGGGGAGGGGCACGACGGGACGGGACGGAGGGGGAGGCGGCGTGATGGGACGGAGGGAGGAAGGGGAACGACGGGACAGGACGTAGGGGGAGGCGGCGTGACGGGACGGAGGGAGGAGGCGCGAGGGAGGGGAGGCGGCACGAGGAGAAGGGAGGGAGGGAAGTGGAGGAGGCTCAAGGGAAGGGGAGGGGCACAAGGAGAGGGAAGGGGAGGGAAAGGGAGGCGGCACGAGAGAAGTGGAGGAGGCGCGAGGAGAGGGAAGGGGAGGTGGCGCGACGGGGAAGGACGGAGGGGGAGGCGGCGGGACGGGAAGGAGTGGGAGGCGGCGCGACGGGACGGATTGTTCAGAAATTATTGTGGCCTGTTCCAAGGCAAGGCATTGTTGAGGAGGCTAAAAAAAATGGTGGCTTCAGACTCTTGCGAGCTGACAGGGCTGAATTTTAAAATTTTAAACGTGCAGACACGTACGCACGTACATTTGGCACATGTGTGCGACCGATCGCTTAACCCTGCCTTTCGCCTCACGAGTGCAGGGTAATTGTCCTCAAAAGGGGTGTTAAAGTAATTTCAAACACCCAGTTTTCATTCCTGTACCACCGTGGAGTTCCCTTTATATACATGCAAAGTTTTGGGCCGCTAGGTTTAATGGTTTTGGAATTATGGAGGAGACACACACACTGACATTTATTAGTATCGATAACATTTTGAATATGTTGCGCCCTCCAGTTGTTACTGAAAATGTTTTTTTTTAATATGGATTTATTTTTATGGTTCATCAATATATAAGAAACAGTATAGTTGGATATTCGACTTAAGCAGAGACTAATCAATGGGAGAAACCTCACAAAGAGAATTGTCAATCATCAAACACATTGTTTTAATTTTTTCAAAAACCTGTCACAGTAATTTTAGTCATTGATTTCACAGTAATGGCTAAAATAGTGCTACGCCTAAAGAAAGAGCTTTTACATGTTGTGAACAAGTGGCCAATTTTCTGAATGTCGAGATCAGTTGTTCTCAAACTTTTTTTGTCTGCTTTCCCCTTCTGCCCTCTTGGACCGGCCCAATGCCCCCTTGTCCTATCGTTCCTGGTCCGGCACCCAGTGGGCAATAGGATAGTCCGAATTTATGTAGATAGGAAGCAAAAATAACAGTAGCCAAATATTTTCTGAATAATATTTTACTTTACTTTACTTTTCCTTTACTTTTCTATTTTATTTTGCACTACCTACAATGTTTCAGCAGAACAGGTCCAGGTGAGGAAAACTGGGAATCTGTTATCACAGGCCCAAATACCGTTAGTGTGAAGGGTGGGCCTGGTGACTCGCTGCGAGATTACGAACGTCTGGCTCCATCTCAGTGAGGTAGAGACGCAGATCGCCCCTCTTGATAATGTCAAGGCGGTTTCGATACTTGATCAGCAGCACCATCATGGCGCTGAACCCTCTTTTAATGAGGTATGATGTGGGGAACGCCATCAGAAGCAGTTCTGCCTCTGTCCACATTGCGGGGTATTCGCCCCGCTCCAGAATCCAGAATTTGCTGTATTCATACTGCCTTCGCCTCATCATCATTCCACAAGTTGATAATTTCGTCCTGTAATTCGCGCTTCACATCTCGAATGTCACATTTGAATGGGTTGATCACCCATGCTGGCACCGACAGTTCTCGCATGTCTCTGAAACGCTGCTCCATATCTCCACGAATCTTCTCAAGGTGATTGCAATAAACGAGCAGCTCTTCATCAGAAACAGCAGTTTCCTTTGCCAACCGGGGAAAGTGGTACGTATCTCTGCGGCCGAGGGTTTCCCTGTGCAGAGTCGCCTTGGTTACGAACGCGCCGATCACTTTCTTTGCTTTAATCAGCGTCATATGGTCACCCTGGAGTTGTTTGTTGACATCATTCAGTATAGTGAATATGTCCGCGAGGTAAGCCACATCATGCTCAATCGCATTCACTTTCTCCGATAACTCTGTATCAATTTCCGACAGAAACTCGACCACTGTCGAGAAGAGGGCATGGAAACGGGTCAAACAAGTACCGTTGGACAACCATCAAACTTCAGTATGCAACAAGAGCCTCTTGAATGATTCATCTTTCTCCTGGCAAAGCTGACGAAACAGCCGATCATGCAGAGACGACACCTTGATTTTATTCACTGCTTTGATTCCTATTTGGAGTGATGTATGAAGTCTGGTGCTGAGAGCTTTTGCTACAAGATGTTGGCGGTGCACAACACAGTGAATGGCGAACACGGACGGTACCCGGTTCTTCAGAAGTGCAATAAAACCATGCTGGCAGCCAACCATCGCTGGTGCCCCGTCCGTCGCGCAAGTGAGAATGTTCTCCATCGGTATGTTCTTATCAGTGAAGTACTTCTCCAATGTTTGGAAGATGGAAGAACCCTTCGTATCGGTCTGGAGAGAGCAGGCAAACAACAATTCTTCCACCATTTCCTGATCATGGATGAAGCGAACGTTGCAGAGTAACAGAGCTTCACTGTCACGCAAAGTGGACTCATCCAGCTGGATGGCGAAGTGCGTGCTTCTCAGCTCACAACACAGCTTATCTTCTACATCTGATGACATTTCATCAATCCGCCTGGCCACGGAATCATTGCTGAGCGCAATCGACGAGAGAACTGGATACGGATCCTGGCCCATAACAGTTTTTATCACTTCCCCAACAGCCGGTTTGATCAACTGTTCGCCGATTGAATACGGTTTTCCAGATCTGGCGATGAGCAATGACAGCTTATACGACGCTTCCAGCCCTTTATCCACGAGCTTTTGGCTGGCTTTGAACATTGTCGTTACCGTGGATCGCTTCTCAAATTTCTCTTTCAGCGATTGGAAATGGCTGACCTCTGCGCGAGTCTTATCACTGTGCTTTTTACCCAGGTGCTCGCTCAGTCGAGATGGTTTCATTGCTTCATTGGACAGCGTGATACCACACAACAAACACCGGTAACTGCGTGGTCGTCAGGGATGGAATGAATCCATACTTGATGTATTCAACGGAATACTGACGACACTTTTTCTTTGAGGCCGACATCTTGAAGCCGACTGGACGTGAAGCTTTTTTGAATAATGAAATCAATACGCCAAGATGTCGAAACACTAACACCAGTGAAAAGGCCAAACAATAATTATATATTTCCGGTCTCTGGTCAGCGTGCGCATCGATTTTCACCCTGCGCGTCAAAAAAAATTTTCTTCACATTTCTACCGGTAGCTACAACAGCGCACGCCTAAAACACAATGCCGCGCCGCCTCAGTACTCTCGTCTCGCTGGCAATTGGGCTGCCGGATCATAACACATGTATATGGTATTCACACCATGTGTGTGTAAAAAAAAAAAAACACTGACTTGTATTGTTGGTAAACAAGTCTGTAATGTGCTTGAAGAACTTAATGATTTTCAGAATAAATACATTTTAAAATGTGTTCATTATTTACAAAAAGGCCTACCTGTCCCATTACCTGTCTTTAATTTCTCTCTGGACGGCGCCACGGCAAACGAGGAGGACCGCAATGGGCATTGCTTGGCCAATTTGCCGAATGGTGCCGGGTAACCTGTTCAGACTGCAGGAAGCCCAATGAGCGCTCCTAATCGCCGCTGCTCCTCTAAATCGCCAGTGCCCCCCAAATCATTGCCAGCGCCCCCCTACCACTCGTGGAGTCGGGAGCACCCCCCTTGAAAGTTCCCAGCACCCACTGGGGGGCGGTAGGGACCACTTTGAGAACCACTAGTCTAGATGATCAATTGGGCTACATTCTTTATCAAGTTTTTGACCTTTTAAGTGCAGAGCCTCTTCAAATGGTGGGTCCATGACTATGGCTGTGGATCGATACCAATAGATCGTAACTTCAGCCCTGTCCATACAGTCGGTTAAGTGCGACTTCACTACCTATAGCATATAGCTTTTCCAATAGTTGTTTACCTGACTTCCTTTGCCTTTTATATTATAACTAGTACGTGCCCGTATGTGCGTGCCCGTACGGGGTGCGGTAATTTGGTCACTGGAAACTTGGTCACGGTAAAACGGTCATGGGAAACTTGGTCACAGTAAAACGGTCACAAGGTAATTTGGTCACGGTATTATTATTATTATTATTATTTATTATTCACTGCATTTAATGCCAGTAAGGCCCAAGAGCAGTAATAAACATTTTCATTTCATGGCCGGCGAATCTTGTTGGCATAATGACGTATTGACCAAGTTTACTGACTACTATAATGGAATCGATTCTGTCTCTCTCAACTTTTAAATTCCGATTCCATTATAGTAGTCAGTAAACTTGGTCAATACGTCATTATGCCAACAAGATTCGCCGGCCATGAAATGAAAATGTTTATTACTGCTCTTGGGCCTTACTGGCATTAAATGCAGTGAATCATAAATAATAATAATAATACTGTGACCAAATTACCTTGTGACCGTTTTACTGTGACCAAGTTTCCTGTGACCAAATTTCCTGTGACCAAATTACCTACATTCGCCCGTACCTGCGTGGCCGTACGTGCAAAAAAAAAAAAAAAAAATTTTCAAACCGCGTGCCAGAAACAACCACACAGGCCGTTCCTTCGCTCTCACGTGCCCGTAAGTGCGTGACCGTACGTGAACCCCCCACTCCCCCCAAAAAATTCAAACAACCACACAGGCCGTTCCTTCGCTCTCGCGTGCCCGTAAGTGCGTGACCGTACGTGAACCCCCCCCTCCCCCAAAAAAAATTCAAACAACCACACAGTCCATTCCTTCGCTCTCGTAAACGACGACTGGATTGGGGCATTGTGTTTATCTATAAATACGCATAAGAAATTATTAGAATACAGTAAGTCATCACTATCCGGAAGTGGTGCGTGCCCGTACGGAATGTTCACATGCATTCCAGAAATTATTGCTTGCATTGAAGTAACAACTGCTGTGATACTTACACAAACACAGTTAATTAAAATACAAATTAAAATCAAGTTTACCTCCCTGTCTTTGCTTGCCATGACATTCTCTGCCATTGACCATTGCCACTCCTACATCACAGTAACTAAATGGCGCCCTTTCCCCATCGGCCACGCCAACACAGCAACGTGTCTTGTCATTGGTTTGGTAAATAAATGGCCATAACTTGGGAAGCACTTCTCTGATTAATATCAAACCTTCAAAAGGCACATCCTCAGGTCCCCAGCAATATACGTGGCAAGTTTCAATTAGATCAGACCAGTGGTTGTCGAGAAACGGTGGACACACACACACACACACACACACACACACACACACACACACACACACACACACACACACACACACACACACACACACACACACACACACACACACACACACACACACACACACACACACACTGCTGGAATTGTAGACAGATACATTCTTAATCCTTATTGCACATTCCGCATTCCATTATCGACATCCATGCACATGCTACCTCACATAACCAATGGAATTTCTGGAAGGGAAGTTCAAGAAAATCTTGGATGTACAGTAATAGTAATATATACAGACATATCTGATATATTACAACAATGCTCTCACATGGCTAAAGCTGAATTACCTTTTTTTCCATTGTTTCTAAGCCTCAGGAAAAATATTTTTCCCATATGTGATCAAGGCTTAGGGAAGAGTGAGTTGACTGGTTATAACGGCAATAAACTGACAGTGTGGCAACGGTAAACACGGCATGCAGGGGACAAACTAACAGGAAGAAGGAGCTAATATTCTGTCTCCCACCTTTTTGAGTGATATGAGGAATAGATATCTGTAATATGAAAGCAAAATCTTGAACGTTTTTTGAAATATCGCATGTACAAGCCAAGATACTGAGGGGGTTGCCACGCAAACATAATAATTCAGGCAATCACAGCTGTGATCTAATTCAGTTGAGTAATGTATGTATATATATATATATATATATATATATATATATATATATATATATATATATATCTGCAATATGAAAGCTCAATGTTCAACGGTTTTTGAAATATCATGAACGGATGATAGGTTATGGACGGACGATCGGACGGAGCTCATTTTAATGTCCCCCGTCTCTGACCTTAGCAGAGGGGTGGGGCACAAAGAGGGAGAGAAAGGAGGGAGGAATTGCAGCAAGTAAGTGTTTGGCTTGGCTTGGTATGGTTAATGGGGCTATAAAAGATTGTGGGTAGTGATGGGGATGATTGTGCACCACCCGCTCGAAGGTCAAGAGGGAAGAATTGGATGGAACATCTTCAGGAAGGCAGGGGCGGTGCCATAAACATAACAGGAGAAAAGAGGAACAGAAGAGTAAATAACCTGGGGGTGGGTTACTGAAAGAATGTCTGCTGGGGAGTGTTGGAGGGCTAAGAGAGCAGGAGTTGGACTGCAGGAGAGAGAACGAATAAGAGGGGCAGAAAGACAAATTATTACATGTAAGACAAGGATGGTAGCATGCTGGACATTTTTTTTTTTTAATTGAATTAATTTCCTCATTCTTTAAGCTTTTGGTGCTGATTTTAATTCTTCTTTTTTTTTTTTGGAATATTTATGTGAGCAATGTTTGTTTTAAAAGCTTGGTGAAATGTAAACACCCCCTGCTTGGCATACATGGAACCAATGAAGGAAGCATTCAGTTAACACACAGCTCTCAGTTCTCTCATGTTTAGCATGGAGCAAACCAAATGCTGGCTGGAGGTTTCTCGAGTTCACATGTACAGAGTAATCAAACTCTCAACAAAGATCAATAATTGTTTGAGGTGTGATGAAAATCAGATCAATACAAGATGAATGCTGAGAATTTTATACTTGTGCAAAAAAATTGTGATAAAGTTGCTCATTGAGATGGAAAAATGAATTTTCCTTTGGGTTGTCCTAAACACAAGCTCACTATTTCTCAGATATTATTTCTAGCATAAGGATTCTCTTTTTGAAAATATCTGAAATTTCCTTTTTGAGTCATTTAAAAATAAGTAAATCTGTGCTTCATTCAAAAGTATAAACTCTCCCAGAATTTCAGCCATCTCCAATCAATGATTGATATTGCAATGAAACATGATATTACTGCTTTGTGAATTTTATTATTTGCTGCCTGCCCATTTTAAGTGTGACTTGTAAAAGAAAAAACAATTTTATGGATATTTGCGGATTGAAATAATAGCTTGATATGACAATGACGTTATTCATTACACTACTTTATTTTCATGTGCAGTATATAGCTGTGCTGGTTTGCACAGCACATATTTCTTTGTGGATGACATCGGACTGAAAGGATGCCATTGTGCGGATCCTTTGTGATCGTAATTTATTATTTATCCCTCATCTCTTACAGGCTACATTCCTCGGTGCTGGTTATTAGCTGGTATGCATGTTGATCTTGACAGGTAACATCCACTTTTGGCAACATTTGTCGTCTTTGTAAGAGTGGAAGCTTTGACATTGATATAATATGGCAAAGGTTCCATAACTGTTTCACAGTTTTGTGTTGGCTAATTATTTAATTCACATTTAAGGATTGTAAAGGTGTATGCTTCAATGTAGTTGCATTAGCATAAGTGGGGTTTTCAAAATGTTGCATTGAACAAGACCCTTGCAAAGTCCAAGACTTGCCAAAAAAAAAACATAAGGATGTGTGATGGGGAAAATGGGGGATAGGTTTCCAGCAGTTCGTGTTTCATAAGAGAAAATCAAAAATCCCGTTTAAAAAAAAAAAAAACGTGAATATGCAAAGCACAGGGTCGCGAATGCAGAAGCAGGTCACATTTTATGAACTGCAAATAGGTGGTGTCCGTGAATAACAGAACCGCAAATGTTGGGGTCTGACAGTACTTTTGGGGCTTAGCCTCGACTTACTGATAAATACAAGGGGCTTTTATAAAGTTTTACAAATGAGATGAAATAATGTTGTTTTTCAATATTCAGCGATATGAGTGTTTGGTGAACTGGCTTTTTCACCTTTTTTTATGATGATTGTTTTTTTTTTTTTTGTCCTCACCTCTCACATTTTCAAATCCAATATTGAATTGTCATTCTTTGTACCGCTCACTTTTTCAATTCTCTTCTTTCATCTTTGTCTTTTTTTCATTGTCACCCCATTTCTCTGGGGTGAGCATCAAGCAAACCCACATAAAGTATCTATCTCTTTCCACAATCAACCATTGGAAGAAGTTTATTGGCTCAAACTTCTGGCCTTTGTCTCGAGCTCAACGTCGTGCAGCTCTTCCCATTGGGATGGTACCCACACTTCGCACCTCTCAATTTTCAATGCTGTGGGATACAAAGGTGTCAACAACATTGGCATGTCACAAAAAAAAATTCAGTAATTCAGGGCCTTCTGCTCTCTCATCCTTGACAGGCTGATGTCATCTCTGTTTTCTACCACCTTCCCTCAGGTCTTGCTTCCTTTATGCTTTCATTTCTCTCCATCCCTCCCCAATTCTTCCAAGTTTTACATGTGTTCTTCCAACCCTCACCTCTTTTAGAAACCCATCCTTGTGAAAATCCAGACTCACTTCTTACCTCTACTCCTTTGTTCCTCTCTTTTTCCCACTCGTGGAACCCCCTTCCTCAGCGTGTTGAGTCCCATCTCTGCCTGCTTCAAGTTTTGTTTTTTTTGTACACAATGTCGAGGCTCATTTGAGAGCTAACACACAATGCACAGCAAGGGGGGCATGAGACAAGAGGTGCGGGAGTGGCAAGGACAAAAAGTGGGGAACAGAGACATTAGGAGATCTGTGGAAGGGAGAGGGATGGGGTGGGGAACATTGGGTGTACAAGATGGACATTACAGGGACTTTCAGGAAGGAAAAGAGGGAATTTGAAGGAGATGGGTTTGGGGTGGATTAACGGGGATAGAAAAGATCAAAGATTTGGATGGGGGACCATAATAGGTGGTGGTGAACAGCTGTTTTGAAGGCCTGGAGGGAAGAATGGGATTGCACAGAGTGAGGGAGTTTATTCCAAAGGCGGGAAAAAAAAAGTGGAATGAAAGGGTGAAGGTGAGCAGTGATTCGTGATTTTGGTAGTTTTACCAGAAGGGGTTTTTTGGCGGACCTTGAGCGCCCTGCGGAAATATGGTGGGGAAAAATCGCAGACAGAGCAGGGGGGGCGAGACCGGAGAGGAGATGGTAGAAGACAGAAAGACCACCGACCTGCTTGCGATGAGAGAGTGAGAGGCCCAAAGACTCAGCCTCATCGCGGGAGATGCCAATGATCCGAAATGCCTTGGTTTCCACAGCGTGAAGCCGAGAAAGGTGGGAGGCAGGAGCACCAGCCCAGAGGAGAGAGCAGTACTCCATCAGGCTGCGGACGAAAGCTTTGTATGTGGTCAGGAGCTCAGGTGGGCCAAGGAAGGACTTTGCACGACGGAGGATTCCCAATTGGAAACTGGCTTTGGAGGCCAGGTTGGAAATGTGGCTTTCCAAGGAAAGATCATGGCAGATAGTGAGACCCAGAAGCTTGAAAGAAAGGACTTCTTCCAGAGGATTGTTGAGAAAGTAGTTTGGGGGGGGGGGGGTTCCAACTGGTCCTTTTGGAGAGACATAGTGAGAGTGTGGGATTTGTCAGGATTGAAAGACATGTTCCATGTGTTGGACCCGTTTGTGATTTTACCCAGATTTGCAGAGAGCAAAGAAGCTGCTGCTTGCCGGTCTGAGGGATGACAGATGGTACGGCAGAGGGGTGGAGTCATCAGCAAAGAGATAAAGAGGGTTTTCCAGAGAGTCGGAGAGATCATTGATGAAAACCAGAAAAAGAACAGGGCCCAGAACGCTACCTTGAGGAACTCCAGCCTGGACAGGAAGAGGGGATGAATGGACTCAATTTAGGGCCACACTTTGACTGCTACAGGAGAGGAAGTCTGCGAGCCAAGAGTGGAGATGGCCTTGGATACCAGAGGAAGAGAGTTTGGCGAGTGGGGCAGGGTGCCAGACCGTGTCAACAGCACGCCATATGTCTCGGGATATGGCTCTGATTCCATGTCCGGCATTGAGGACCTCCATCCATTGTTGGGAGAGCACAAGCAGCGTATCCAGGGTCGAGTGACCTGGTAAACCTAACAATAGACCTTGACCTCAGGTCATCTTGCATCTCTACCTGAGATATTTTTTTTCTCATGAACCTTCTCATACCTTTCCTCATCTATAGGTTGCTATGTTTCCTTCCCTCTTCTCTCACCTCTTCCTCCTATCTCTTCATCTCCTTGTTGCATCTACATATTGTCCATTTGCCTAACTGTCAGTGCGTTGTGTTATTTCTGATGTGATCTTGCTCTTCCATGAGCCTAACCTTTGTTTAAAATATTTATTTTGGTAATTTTTTTTTTGAATTATTTTAAAATCATTTTGTCAACACCATTCTCTAATACTGTTTGTCTTTATGGAATTCAGCAGTATTCTGTACCGCAAAGTTATTGTCGATGTGGAATGGCACTATTATTTATTGGTACACGTTTTAATTGCCCTCATTGTCATCCATGCCATTCTGGTGTCTTCTCGCATCATGAAGCACTATACCACGGTTGGACTCGCTCATTGGCCTTCTGAACCCTGGCTTACTATTCCAAACCTGGCTTGCCGGAACCTTTATCTTGTTCACCTGGTACCTGGCATGGGCACTGCTTCGCATCCACATAACAGAGGTAAGTAACCTGGCCCCCACAGGCTTCTGTTAATGAGGAATATGTATAATCGCTGTCAAAAATTATTGGGATAAAGGTCAATGTTCATACATGTAATGTTTTGTGTAAGACCCTCCTACCCTGGTGTAAGGAGCAGGTCCTGCCAAGCTTTCAATGAAAATGGAGGTTGTAATACTTTTCAAGTTTATTTCCTTGTGCATGGCACATGGGTTATCAGACGAATCCATGCATTTCCCATCTGAATTTTTTCTTAAATCTCTCAAACCTCCTGATGAACGGATTTTCCACAAACTTCAAAAAACGCCACTTCAGTACACAATGTAAGTTCCTGAGTCTCGTTGAATCTTTCGAACCTCACCTGTACACAATGTATTTAACCCTTCGCCACCATTATTTACACTCCTGAAGTAACGCAGTCTAATTAGTGGAAGGATAGAGGGGGACAACTGGATGCAGAGTTGATGCACTTGTCTGGGAAATATAAAGCTCGGAGAGCTGTGGATAAGGCAAGGAATTGTATGGAAGCAGATGTGTACAGCATATTACAAGAGGATGGTGGGAAGAAGATGATTTATATGGATGTGGATGGGAAAGATGTGAAGGGGGTCGGGGAGTGCGTTGATTTAAAGATGGTGACAGGAAGCTAATGACTGAGATGGGGGCAGTATTGAAGGTATGGGAAGGCTATTTCAAGTAGCTGTTGAACCGTGGATGAAGCAACGGCGAGTTGGAGCTTCTGTATGATGTAGTGGAGAAATGGAATTTCCGCGTAAGCAGATGCTAATTGCAGCGGGAGAAGTTGTAGTCGTTATGTATTTGAGAGGGTTTGATTCTGGACGATTGGAGGTCGGTTAATTGTGTCGATATGGAAGAGGAAGGGTGATGTACAGGATCCAAGGAAGTGCAGAGGCATTATGCTCCCAAGTCATGTCATGAAGTTACTGGAGAGGATTTTTGATGGGAGGTGAAGGAATAGTGTGGAGAAGGAGATAGACGAAGAACAAGAGGGCTTTAGAAAGAATAGGGGGATGATGGATGGGATGTTCACCCCAAGGCAGTTAGTGAAGAAAAGGTTGGGAGATGCAAGATGATATGGCATTCGGATTTGTGGATCTTGAGAAGGCCAGTTATACTATCCAGGGAGATATGGTGATGGTGACACTGATATGGATGGGAGTGCTGGAAGAAGCAGAAGTTAGGTTGGTGGAAGATATGTACGAGAGAACGAAGGGAAGAGTTTTGGTTGGTCCGAGGATGTCAGAGTTGTTCATTGTGAACATCGGGTCATGTATATCATGGTTATGGAGCTGTTCAGCAAGAGGGTAAAAATGAAGGGTATTCTGGGGAAGATGTTGTATGTGGATGATCTGCCTGTGTTAATCGTTGGTAATCTCCATTTCAATCGTGATTTTGTGTCTTTTATTGGAATGAATATATGTGTGTGTTTTAAAGGAAAGAAATGCAGGGAAGAAAGGAAGGGGATTTATTTAAACTCGAGGACTGAACGTGTGTTGTGATAAACGATTATTGAGTCAGTACGAGGCTTGAGGGGTGAAGATTGTCGGGGGAGGGGAACATTATACCTCTGAAATCCATGATCGGAATAATTTGAAACTTGGCACATTTCATTACACTCCCACTGAGGAATAAAGGATTGTAAGGATGGCGTCATCGATGATGTGGTTGACCAGCCGTAAAAGTTTTAATAAAAACCTTCATTTACCATTGACATTCAGTGTGTATGTTTTCCAGGCCATAACATTTTTACCAATTGAGCTTTTGTCATCAAATCAATGAACCTTTATGATGAGATTTTAGAGAACACAAATGAATAAAATGTACAATTTTTTTTTTTTTAATATAAAACCTGTCGTTTTTGTCAAGTTCAGTTTGAGTACAAAGCGGATGGGGTTTGCATTTTCAGATGCTTTCCAGTTTGCATGTTGTTTTTATTTGGCTTTTTCTGCTTGTACTCTGTATTGTTGATCCATCTTTCTACTAAAATGACACAAGTATGAGAAAAACTATTTTAAATGGCCTAATTACAATTTCCTTTATGTTTTTAGTTGTTTTTTTTTTGTGCTATTTTGCATTGAAAGCTAAAAAATATCTGAAAGGGGAACTCACTCAGACCACCTCAATGCTAATCTCTCCCTTAATACCCTACAAAATAGATATGATGTGTCTTTTTCCGATTTCCGAATTATAAAGTCAGTAAATTTGTGATTAAGGGTTGAAATCTTCGTCAGATGAGCTGTGATGTTGCATCAGGAAGTGGACCGTCATATTTGTACTTTATACAGGTTTCATCACGGAACGATTTAACTCAAAACGGCGAATAATTTTCGATTTTTCACAAATATGTCAAGTCAATGCATCCTTTGGTGGTTGTAGTAAAACAAACGGATGGTTTCATGCTACACCAGTGGCCGAAAGACCCTAAGTTTGTCAGAAATTGGACGACGTTTGCCCGAAATACCCAAGTGTGGATTGGGCCTTCAAAAAGGTGTGCTTGTGTGCTCGGAACATTGTGCAGAGCTGTTGTGAAACAACAGAGATGGCTCAATCTCGTGGTTATCCACCACAATTGAGAGAGGACACGATCCTCACGATTTAAGGGGAAGAAACAGCCGTCGCTCAAAACTGTAACAGCATCTCTACGTAGCTACTGGCACATGTATATCGTATATGGGCAATTTAAGTGGTGAATCAAACATCTGTTGCCATTGCCAGCAGTTACCACAAGAGCACCTGAAAATAATTATCTATTATCAACACAAATTTATGCAAATCAAATGAATCACTCTCTATTTATAGTGGAAAATATGTATGTATCATCTACTCCTCTGAGGGGTAAGGGGGGGGGGGCTGAAAGTTTTGGCATTCTCGGTTAAATCCTCTCGAATCCAGCACCACTCCCCCCCCTCCACAATTACCCCCAGAATATCCACACGCCCTTCCACCATACCCCCACCCTCTGCCCCTTAGCATCACTTCCCCCTCCACTGGGACAGTACCTCGACATTGCACGAGCGCGACACGACACGGATGCGGCACTACACGGACACAGCAAAAACACGACATGGCACCACACTCCAATAGTTTCTTCAGAATCACACTGAAGGTTCTCAGTATGTTGAAAGTGATCAGAGTTGCTAATGGCGGTGGAATTGGTATCAGAATCCGAGCTCGATATGCATTGTTTCTCCATGTAAGCCACCTTTCGGATCAATATGGCTTCTAGATGTGACTGGTGAAATTGAGAATCGACACACAGGCTTTTTTCGACACTTTGTGCAACACAATTTCAATTTTTGCCCCCTTCAAATTAGACCATGATTAATAATTTTCAATGGTTTTCAGAAGAAAAAAAATTGCCTTTAGATTCCCCTTTAAGTACTTGAGATATTTTGTGGGAATTGCAATTTCATTTTTCTTGTAAATGGAAACTCTGTGCATCTTTTTCAGGCATATCAGTTTCGGGTGGAAACGTCTTTTGTGGAGGACTCCGAGATGTGTCTACCAGTGGTTCTTGCCAGTAATCCTCCACCCATTGTGAAGGTATTTTGTTTATACTTTTGTGTTGTTATTTTGTCTTTGAATGGAATGCATAGTGCGATGATTGTGGCATTTACAAAAAAAAAACAACTAATATTTCACCTTAATTAATCTGTGAGTAACAGTTTACACAGGTTAGATTTTCAAATGCTGGCTGATCGGTGATTGCATTAAAGTTACTTTAATATGAAAGTATGTTTTTATTTTATGATCTGAGTTTATAGATTCACAATAGTTATAAAACTATGGAAGAAGAAGAAGACAAAATTCCCAAACAATAAAAGAGCATGAGCGTAAACTTTTGATATAAACAGTTTCACCATAAATATAATATTGTAATTCTGATTTGACTAAAATCTATCCTTTGGTCATGAGGAAAATTAAAAACTTTAAAATTATGCTTAACACAAGTGAATACTCAAGTGCCTTATTTCAGGTACACTCACTGAAAGAAAAAAAAAAACAACTCAAACTACAACCTCAAAGTGTCGGGAGCTTTGTTGTGGTAAAGCACAATTTGACGGCTTTGCCACTGGTTGGTTCATTTTAATCTCCCATACAGGAATGATTTCTGCTTTCATAACTTGTTTGTTGAAATATTATGTACCACAAATAGTGACAAGTACTATATAGTGGTATTACCCATTATACATTGTTATTGTAATGTAACAATGTATAATGGGTAATCAACATTACCCATTATACATTGTTATTGTAAGCTAACATGTTTGGGGAAACCATGCAGGCCTAATGTGATATGTTGATTGGAAGCAACATCGGATTGGGCTCGACGGAGAGAACAAAAGGGGATGGAAAGGAGAAAACACTGTCGACTCAAGGCCACAAGGTGGACTTCATACCAAGACTGGAGAACATTGCCATTTTATTGATGGACGTGTATGAAATGAGGGGAAAATAAGCGTGCCTGCCAGCGTTGGACTTTGGAAGAACCAGGTGAAATATGGCAACTTGCAGTGGGTGGACCAGGTGAAATATGGAAAGTCTGTCGTGGAGCAGGTTCAGTCAGTTTTTCTGACTGGATGAAGTGGCAAGGGAAAACGTCCGAACAATGCGATGCAATGAAGGGCAGTCAAAGTGACTGACTGCATTCGAGCCAAAAGGTGAAAAAAAAATAAGGAAATTGGGTTAGAAAAACCAATGAGGAAGAGAGCATTAAAATGCAACCTACATTGAAATCGAAGCACTGCATGGCACCAACACATCAAGCAAATTCACACTTTGTAATATTTAATGTAATCTATCTATAATTACAGCAATGTGTGTGTGTGTGTGTGCGTGCGTGCGTGCGTGCGTGCGTGCGTGCGTGCGTGCGCGCGCGTGTGCGCGCGTGTGCGTGTGTCTGTGACCGCTGTTTCTCGACAACCACTGGTCCAATCTAATTGAAACTTGCCAGCTATATTGCTGGGGGCCTGAGTATGTGCCTTTTCAAGGTTTGATATTAATCGGACAAGTGATGGCCATTTATTTACCAAACCAATGACAAGACACATTGCTGCGTAGGCGTGGCCGATGGGGAAAGGGCGCCATTTAGTTACCGTGGCGTAGGAGTGGCAATGGTCAATGGCAGAGAATGTCATGGCAAGCAAAGACAGGGAGGTAAACTTGATTTTAATTAACTCGGTGTGTGTAAGTATCACAGCAGTTGTTACTTCAATGCAGGTGATAATTCGTGGAACGCATGTGAACATTCCGTACGGGCACACACCACTTCTGGATAGTGATGACTTACTGTATTCTAATAATTTCTCGATTTCTTATGCGCATTTATAGATAAACACAATCCCCCAATCCAGTCGTCGTTTATGAGAGTGAAGGAATGGCCTGTGTAGTTGTTTGAAAGTTTTTTTTTGTTTTTTATCCCCCGCCGCATAGCGGAAGGGGGATATTGTTGTCACCCTGGTCGTCCGTCCATCCGGCTGTCCGTCCGTCCGTCCGGGCATCAACATTTATAGCTGTGAGTGCGATAACTCATAAACTGTTCGCCATATCGATTTGAAATTTGGGTCACACATGTACCACCTGAAAAGGAAGACCTCTATTGATTTTGGGCGTGGCCGGATCCAAGATGGCCGACTAGGGCAGCCATCTTGAAAAAAAGTTTTTTGTAATAAATGGAAAACCGCTTATCTGATTTCAATTATTTTTGGTTTCTACGTTCCTCACCCCTGGGGAACTTTTTCCAACATGGTTTCGGCCCGCTCGGACATCCAATATGGCCACCAGGCAGCCATGTTGAAAAAAAAGACGTTATCGTGATATAGGCTCTAATTTTTTTTGTTTTCTGATGAAACTTGCTGGAAATGTAGGTAACAGAATGAAATCAGTTGCTATTGAATTTCGGCCATGTCAAACATCAAATATGGCCGCTAGGCAGCCATCTTGAAAAATGACATTATCGCGAAATAGGCCCTAAATTTTTATTTAAACTTTTTGCTGTATAGCTCGAAAGACATGATGACCAAATGGTGTCTTGTTTCCAATTCACCTCCCTCATTATCTGGAATATGTATGACCTTTTTCAATGGCAGGGGATTCCCCATCTCTGATGGTTATGCAAATACAGTATTAAACTAGAATGGCACTCGGTGGAACACATACATCCGCCAGGCTGAACAGTTCACGTTTAGTATCCCACTGGTAGGCCAGATCTCATTCCAAACCCTAACCAAAATCGAATTGGCTTATTCTTGTCATGTATCCAAATCATCCACCAAGTTTTGTCATAACTCATCCACAACTCTTTGAGGTATCGTGTGATACATCGTTTTTTGCCCCATCTCTCAATGGTGAAGAATCACTTGAAAAATTAAAAAAAAATTCTTGTATCCAGATCCAGTTCTTGAACAAAGTCTGATTTGTCTTTGTCATTCACCCAATCTGTCCAAGTTTCATCCAAATTGATCCATAACTTTCTGAGACATCGTGTTACGTACTGTATATTGTTTTTAACCGCAATCACTCGATGGTGAAGAATCGCTGAAAAAATTATCGGATCCGGATCTTAACAAAAATTGAAACAATTCTTCCTTGTCACACCCAACCTGCCCACCAAATTTCATCCGAATCTGTCCACATCTTTTTGAGATCCTGCAAATCTACAAACAGGGGACAAAACATAACCTCCGTCCATCGCAGATGGTGGAGGTAATATACAGCAATAATGACCGCACTGTAGTCACAACCTGCGACAAAATCTGGTAATGGGCCGATTGGTAAATGCACATTTAAAGCACTCTTTAAAGATGAACAGTACAATTGGGAAACACATTTAATACGCTATTAAAAGATGAACTCGACCACTCTCATCCATGACAGCCTCTGCCATGGTTAAATCAGAACGACCTGATTTGTCACACGGTGATGGATTGTTTAACCGACAATATGGGGCTGTTTAAAAATTATGTAACGCTATTTTTTATGGAAGCGCATACCGTGCGTTCTGACGGGTTTGATTAAACCTTACTAATTATTTTTATGTGACATTGATTGGATTTTTCAGGGTCCCTCATCGTGAGTAACACTCGACCCAAACAAAGCCAATGGAAATCTAGCGCAACAGATGCAGGCAGTGTATAATCAGCAGAGGCCTACAGGCTTGATGTCTGAGGCCCACCAGATAACCAAGATGGCGGCCACATTATTTTGTCTTCGTGCCATGGTGGGTGGAGTTAAGCAACAAATGTGGGTGGGTTCCGGCAGCTGTCTGACCAATACATTTTAAAAATTGACCTCCAACAAGACCACAACAGCAACAACCATGCTGAGCTCTTGAAGACCTGCGAGGTGTTGTAGGTTAAAAACACAAGACTTTTACCTTTCATATTTATTCCAAAACGGCAGTGGATGGGGGTAAAAAAATATCATGTACTCTGCCATAAATGGAAAACACAACATTTAGCTCAGGATGATGATTATTCTGTTGGAGTAGGAAGTGGGGAGGGGGATTCAGTGATCGGAAGAGCAGCATTAGCTTCACGACAAAGCTGCCTACTGCATTGCCACAGAGCAGAGGGTAAGTTGATCCTCAGCCACCTTAAACCCTGGAGTGGATCTTTCCTGCTTGGACAGGAAGGTACAAGATGGCATCCTCTTCCAAAATAATCCTGTCTCGTCAGCGTTAAAAACCTGCTCCGGCATAAATCCCCTCACCTTGATTAGTTCCATGAGTTGAGGTGGGTAGTTTTTCGCAGCATCAAGGTTTGCAGATGCTGCTTCCCCGACTTATTTTACGAGATGGAGGTCAAATTTTCTTTTGAATATCTCAAAGCAGCCCGTGTTGGTGTGGTTGAACTGGAACTTGCCTCGTGGAAACATTGGTTAATGTGTAATGATTTCTCCCATATCACTGGTCCACTTAAAGGCCCTTTTTCTGTGTTTGGTCCTCGATTCAGATATTAAGTGCTTTTTCGATTCTTTCAATATGAGGATGACAGGACTGCAGTTACATTTTTTTCCTTTGCAGAACACTGGCCACAACACTTGCACGGATATACCCCACAGTAGATTAATTGATCCACAAATGCTACAGTTTCACCTCTTGCCAACCTATCGAACAACTCAATTTTTTGTACCCAACATCATAACCCTTCTCTACCCTTTGGCACAGCTAATTTTGTCCATCGTTTTATGTTTAGGCACCAATATTAATGATGCGCGAGAAACAACAAAAGGTTCGTAATAGAAGGTAATGGGACAGGCGGACGCACACGCTGACTCCTCTCGGCTCAAAAACTGCGAATGGCTGACATGAAACCCCGTGATAACTAAATTGGAACACTGGGTTGCCCAAGATTCGTCAAATTTTGACCAATCGTGGGCTTTGACCTGTGATATTCAAACCCGCTATAATTGAGGGTTTACTGCATAATAAATGTTGAGGATGTTGAGGTCACAGAGAGATTCACTTATTTTGGCAGTGATATTCATGTCTCAGCTGGCTGTGAGCCATCAGTCAATATACATCTGGGTCAGGCCTGGGGAGTCATGTATTCATTGGATCGTGGGGTGTGGAGCTGCCGGTACCTATGCGGGAGGACGAAAGTCTTCAGGTCCTTGGTGCTTCCGGTCTTGCTCTTTGGATATGAGACTTGGACTCTGACCAGGGATCTGAAGCGGAGACTTAATTCCTTTGGTACCAGGTCTCCTCGGAGGATCCTTGGCTATTGCTGGTCGGACTTTGTGTCCAATGAGCGGTTGCTGAGAGAGACTCAGCTAAGATGTTACCTGTATAGCCCGTGAGCGTCAGCTGTGGCTGTATGGACATGTGGCTCGTTTTCCTGATGCTGATCTTGCTCACAAGAATCTCTCAGGGAGCCTCATGAGTGGAGGAGGCCAATGGGCTGACCACATGCCTCGTGGTTGCAGCAAGTTGATCGGCATCTGAAGGAGATGGGGATGGGCCAGGCATATGCCTGGGGATGGCCAGACGAGACTCCTGGAGTACCAGCGGAAAGCGGATGCAGTGACGTGCTGCTCCAGCACATGCTCATATTACCTGACCTGTATAGCATGATATTTCAAAAAGTTGTGGACGGATTATTTTGTATCGCATAACTAGATCGGCACTCGGTAGAGCACATACCTCTGCCCGGCTGAATAGTTGATGTTTTGTATCCCATTGATGGGCTGGATATGGATCCAGACCTGAAACAAAATCGAATGTGCTTGTTCTTGTCACCTAACCAACTCATCCAGCAAGTTTTGTCATAACTTGTCCACAAGTTTTGGAAATATCGTGCTATACACCTTTTTTGTTGTTGTTGTTTTTGGCGTTTTTGGCCCCATCTCTCAATGGTGAAGAATCACTTGAAATATCCTCGAATCCGGGTTTGGATTCGGATCTTCAACAAAATCGAATCAATTTGTCCTTGTCACATACCCAACATAAGCCTAGTGTTGGCTTAGTGGTTAGGGTGGCAAGCTTGGGATCCTAGGATCCTGAGTTTGAGCCCCGTTAGCTGCTGAATTAACACTAGGTGGGGTCAACGCAGTCTGTCAAACGTATGAGGTCAGCGAAATGAGTGCCAGTGTATTGGTAGAGTGGTACAGCATGAGCGCCACAGTCGCACTCCAAGAAATGATGGCTACCCGGCAGCCAAAGTTACCATACGCAAGAACAGAGCACATCTAACATTTCCACCAAGTTTCATCCAAATCCGTCCACAACTTTTTGAGATATCGTGATAATATATTGTTTTTGGCCCTATTTCTCAATGGTAAAGAACCATTTAAAAATTATACGATCTGGATCTTCACCAAAATCAAATCGATTCGTTCTTGTCACACACCCAACCTTTCCACCAAATTTCGTCTGAATCGGGCCGCAACTTTTTTTGAAAATACCTTGTTCATAGACAGACAAGATAGGGGTGAAAACATAGCCTCCGTCCACCTTCAGTGGCGGAGGTAATAAGTACACACTTCCAAAACATATAGTGACATGAGTTAAAAAAAACAGTTGATATTTGTAATCTGTGAGTTGGTTTATATTGGAATCTAAAATCATTTCTCGTACAGAAGGAAATTCTCAGTGATGTGGTCATGAATAATGATGGTTTTTTTTTTTTTTTTAAAAATGTCGTGACCTAATTCTAACCTTTTATAGCACATTCCATCTTATTTCCACATTTCTTATGGTCGCACTTATTTTACACATCATTGATAAATCTTGGCCTGAAATTCAAAATACATCAACTTGTTCAAAGAAGGGCTTTCCAAAGAACTTATGTTTGAAGTTACTTCTGGACCACTCTCTCTAGATTACATCATTGTTGTTCTGGAGCGTACGGAGGTCATGCTTATTTAGGTGAAAATGTTTAAAACCCCAAAATTCATTTAATTTGTACAATAAATCGGTCCAGTAATTGAGATTACTTATTTGCGTAGTCTATATAAATATTGTGCTGCATTTCTTTTTATTACTTTTTTGAGGCATAAAATTGACACACAAACAAGCTGTGTCGGGGGGGGGGGGTGGAGCAGTTTGGTTTAATAAGCGTTTATAAGAGATGGAATTTTATACAGTTGGCACATGTACGTATTATTCCAGTTTGTACAACTGCACAGAGCTGCTGTGTGTGCCATTTACTGTTTTTGGAATGCGTTCAACATGCACGGCAGTTGAACGATGAAAACTCACTTCGAGAAAAATCTTTTTTTTTTTTCTTTTTTTTTCTTCGTCAAGTGATGGTTGGTGAAGTTTGTGACAACTTGATGCAGAACACACACACACAAACACACACACATAATATATATATGTATAAGCTGTTATGGGTGTTGTACAGAGAGCAGATATTTAAACTCTCTGTGGAAAAATAACACCATCGTGAGCTAGAAACTGTAGAAATTGAATTTGTGAGAGAGTGCAATGACATAAACACTTCTTTTGGAGCTGCTTAAAACAATTTGAGCCAAGAGCAACCTCGGTAATTTGCGTACAAGTGTTTTATTTGTTCAACTTCAAGTTTATTTGTCAAATCTGGTGTTTCATGAGCTCGTATTTTTCTTATTGTTAACTTGGCATCAAATTGTAAAAATAGCAAACGAAAAAAGAAATATGTTTAGTTTCCTTTCGACAGCATAGGTGATTGTTGCCTATTTAGTTTTGCAAGAATTGTTTCTCATTGTTTTATATTGTTGATCGTTTGTTCTTGATACTGATGGTTTGTCAAAATATTTTTGGTTATGCTTTCGGGTTTCTTAATGTGCATGTTGCCGATTTACTGTGGTATTGGGAGTGTGTTTTAAAAGGCAACATCTGATAATTCTTTATGCAATTGATATATCATGAATGATGTGCATAAGCTGATTTATCTTCGAGCACATACCCAGCCAAATGACTGGACAAGGTGCTCTTCTGTCTAAAAGTGAAAGGCTGACATTCAGCAGCACACATGTCGGTATAGTTATATGGTAGTGATACAAAGGTTTTTTGGGGTTTTTTTTTCACTGATTGGGTGTCCTCCGTTGTGCAAAGTTCTTCCTTGACACACCTGAGCTCCAATCCACCTACAATGCTTTAATCCACTGCTCAATGGACTACGACTCTCCCTTCTTGGCTGGTGCCCCTGCCTCACATATTGCTCAGCTTGATGCCATGGAAACAAAAGTCCTTCAAGATTATTGGAATCTTCTGAAGAAGCTGAGTATGGGCCTATCACTTTGCTATCACAGACAGGTCAGTGGTCTCTGTCTTCTTCTGTCTCCTTTCTGGTTTTACACCTTTTTCCCTCTCTGTGCTTGGTCCTCCCCAGGTATCTGCAAGATGCACACAGTCCACCAGCAACCCCCTCCTAGTGAAACTCTCTAAATCCAGGATCACTGATCAACACCTCCACTCATTTGTTCCTCTTTTTTTTTTCCCCCACTTGTGGAACCAACTTCCACACTCTTCAATCTCATTATGCCCTCCAAGTCTTCAAGACAGCTGATCACCACCATCTCAGATCGTCCCCAATCCAAAACCATGATCTTTTCTTCCACTGTTAAACCACCATCAACCCTCTAAAAATTTTGCTTCTGTATCCATCTTGTCCAGCCCTTGCGTTCTCCCCGACCCTCATCTTTTCCCACATCCCTTGTTTGTCCGTGTCCATCTATTTTGTCCCTTGGCCCTTCTGTTGGCATTTCCCTCTTCCCCTCCTGTTGTTCCTTTTGTAATGTTGCATCCTGATCTGTTCTGTGTTTTCGTTCTTCAACAAGCTTTGACTATGTAGGCCAAAAAAAAACATTTTTTTGGTCAAAAGGTGCCGTCTCAAATTATCCGTTTTATTTTATTTTATTTTTATTTTTATTTTTTTGGGGAGAATAACTCTCTTCATAAGCCTTTTAAATTTGCACATTTTAAAGGTATACACAAACAAACATTCATGTTGTACGCTTCAAACCTGTGCAGGAAAGCCAAACACTGCACATTACTGTGAGAACGGGTCAAGTACAGGAATAGTGTTTTGGGCCATTACTCACTGCCAGATCAACCAGCGTAGTGTGCCATTTCATGCTTGTTACTGATCCTTGCTGTCGGTCCTCGTACCTTGTTGTTCTCATCTGGTGTACTGCATTTCCAAAACATTTTTTATTTCTTTGATACACACTCTGCTTTCACTGGCTTCCACCACTTGTGTTGGGAGGTGTGTCACTGCTATCCCCAGATCGACTGTAATTGATCTCTCACCTTCAGCAAGCTGGTACTCATTTTGGCAACTTCCAAAGAATAATGGGCTGAGTCGCCCCGTCTGGTGTTATTTTGCCACGGCTGTTGTTTGAACTCGGGACCATAATATCTTAAGCCTACCACCTTAGCAGTTAAGCCACCACCAGGCATACTTTCCTTTTAGACACTCCTAATTTCTTATCATTGAGCAAAAATAGAGTGTGCTGCCATCGACAGAGTGTGGAAGAATCAGATGAAAGATTCCGAATGAAATGACAGACAGGTTGCTGACTCTTGGCCAATGACCTGCTTGTGCAACTCTTGCATATTAATGACAAGCCACCATGATACCAATTAGACACGAGAATACCAAATGGGCATGCAAATGTTGGTTAGACACAGGACATTAACTTTACACCAGAGTTTAATCTTAATGAAAATTTGCCACCAGATTTTTAGCACGTTAATTTTTATTTGTTTTTTTATCCAGATGGATTTTAATTTACATTTCTTGAATTTGCCGAGTGCCCCTGCACGAGTGTAAACATTGCTCACCATGTTGGGTAACATGATGCACGACTTTCAACCTCACCCCCTTCCCCCTCCTTCGCGACAGCGCAGTTATTGGAACATTTGATTGTTTTTGGAACTGGCTTTGCATTTTCTCATTGTAATTGTTTCAAACGTTTTAAAACTTTTTTATGCCTCCGCACCAAGGGTACTGGAGGCATTATGTTTCCGGGTTGTCCGTCCTTCCGTCCGTTCGTTTGTCCGGATTTTCGTTTACGCGATAACTCAAGAAGCAAATTTTAGAATTTCATCAAACTTGGTAAAAAGATGAAGTAAGACAGGGCAATTAAGTGATTAGATTTTGGGCCAGATGTGATAAAGGTCAAGGGTCAAATGTCAAGGTCAAACACTGAAATTTTTACTGTTTATTTATGCCCTAACTCAAGAAATATTGGACAGAATTTCATCAAACATGGTACAAAGGTAAAGTTAGACAGGGCAATTAACTAATTATGTTTTGGGCCACATATGATAAAGGTCAAGGGTCACATATGTCGATACTCAAGTGTTTGTGCGGGAAAGCGGAGGTATACCCGTCGACTGCGCGCAGTCGAATTACTCTAGTTTAATTTTAATTTTTCTTCAACAAAAGGTCAATCTTCAAAAATATTTGCACCATTTTAACAATATTTTGTTATTTTTTAACAACAACCATTTTTACAACCTCATGATTTTGTCTTCAAATGTTCTGACATGCACAATGACCAATTTTTATCCACTTATTGGTTTTATTGATAACATGGGGTGCATCCCAAAATAATAGGCTTTAACACAGTAGGACAATGCCTATAAACTGAAATCGTGCTTTGAATCCCAGCTACATGCCCCTCTGGCAAACGGATACTCCAATTAATATCACAGCTTTCCTTCTCGATCACATTTCCAATGCAGTATTTTCTTTTATCTCATTTTGTTTCCCTTCCTCCAACCATTTAAGTAGAACCAGATGTAACTTGGCATACCACAAACACATGTTCAGTCTTTCTCCATTCGACTTAAGTGCGTCGGGAAATGGCAGTCAAAAGCAAGCGATTATTACTGAAAGATAGGATATTTCATCACTGTGCCGAAGTGTTGAAGGTTTGCATAAAAATGGACAGCTGCCTTGTATTCATTTTTCATTTGGTGAAACACAATAAACTGCAGTACGAAATATGGACTTCAGTCATTTAGCACACTGTGGAACAGACATTAATAAACTAGCTATACCTACAAGTTAAATGCCATTACAAATAAGCATGCTAATAAAATGGTGACATGATTTTGATGAAAGATTCTCGAAGTATGTCTCAGACATAAGTTTTCTTTAAGTGATTTATTTGACAATAATCTCGGGCTCATGTTTGCTTATCCATCATTTGACAGGCAACGAAATTGGGGAAACATCAGTGTACTTTTACATGAAGTACAACAGAGATGTGATTGCTAAACCACGAGTTCAGATGAGGTTGCGAAACAGGCTAAGTTTGCATCCACTTGTCAACAACAGCTGCATTTTACTGGGAAGTCCTTCCAGCCGTACATTGTGGATTTTGTACATTATCTTGGCCAATGGTTACCTTCAGGAGTGAGGCTCATGGAAGAACAAGGTAGAACTGACAGTGGGACAAGCATCAAGGAACTGAATGAACAGAAAAGAGGAGAGGGAGGAGGGGAGGACGCACTGAAACTTGCAAGTAAGATGGTTGGGTGAGAAAAGCTTGATGGGGGTAATGAAAATCATGGGTATGAGTTGGGGATAACAAGTGATGATGGTGCACTGATTGCTTGAAGCCCTGGAGGGAAGAGTGAGACAGAAGTATCTGGATGGGGGTTCCATAGATAGGAGAAACGAGGAATAATTGAATTGAGGTGTGTAGTCAACCTGGATTTTGGAAATTCAGCCAGAAGGGGGTTATTGCAAGAATGTATGAATCCTGGAGTCGATAGAGAGGCTCGGAGGACCGAGAAAGCAGAGGGAACAGTATCGGAGAATAGATGGTGGAAAACACAAACCACCGACTTGCTTGCGATGTAAAAGCAGCAGACCCTTTTGAAAAAAGGCACGTGAAAGACTGAGAGCATGAGGCAATATATTTTGTGGTCTGATGAGACAAAAATTGAACTCTTTGGCCCCAATGCAAAGTGCGACATCTGTTGGAAACTGAGCACAGCTCATTACCCATCTTACACCATCCCTACCATGAAGCATGGTGGTGGCAGCATCATGCTATGGGGATGCTTTTCAGCTGCAGTGACAGGGAGACTTGTAAGGCTAGAGGGAACAATGAATGGAACTAAATACAGGCAAATCCTTGAGGTGAACCTGCTTCAGAGTGCAAAAGACTTTAGACTGCAGTTAAGATTTACGTTCCAACAGGACAATGACCCCAAGCATCCAGCCAAAGCAACACTGGAATGGCTTCAGAACAAGAATGAAAGCCCTTGAGTGGCCCAGCCAAAGCCCAGACTTTAATTCTATTGAGAATCTGTGGAAAGACTTCAAGATTGCTGTTCACCGACACTCTCCATCCAGCTTGACAGAGCTTGAGGAAATCTGCAAAGAAGAATGGGAGAAACTCCCCAAACCCCGATGTACAAAACTGATAGACATACCCAAGAAGACTCAAAGCTGTAGTCGCTGCCAAAAGTGTTTTGACAAAGTATTGATTCAAGGGGCTGAATACTTATGCAAATTAGATATTTCTGTGTTTCATATTTTGTATGAATTAGTAAAAATTTCTAAAAACATGTTTTCACTTTGTCATTATGGGGTATTTTGGGTGGATTGGTGCAAAAAAAATTAAATCAAATTCAACCCATTATAAATTCAGGCTGTAACACAACAAAATATGAAAAAGTCAAGGGATGTGAATACATTCTGAAGGCACTGTAAGGAACAAGGCTGGGCCCAAAACACTGCCTTTGGGAACACCAGCCTTCACTGGAAGAGGACAGGGTTCCATTGATGGCAACATGTTGACTGCATTAGTGGAGGAAGACAGAAATCATAAATTGCTGTGTGAGTAAAGGAAGTCAGAAATTGATTAATTAGCAACGATTGTGTTTGCAACTATCTTAACAAATCAACACAATGGAGGTCTAATTGTGTAAACCTGGTACACATGAGGTGGCAGCATTGATCACAGGTTTGGTCATATTGAACCCAACATTCCACCAACACTTTAATCTCCAATTGGTAGTCAACTCTTAAAAAAAAAACATTTCCGCCCATGCCTCCGGTGGCATTGTTTTTGGGTTGTCTGTCCGTGCGTACGTCCATGCAAATTTTCTCTCTTTTCTCTGCAACCGCTTATCCGATTGACATGAAATTTCACCAGAGATGCAACAACTCGTGCAGAATTTTTTTTAATGCTAATTATGATGTCATAGGTCATGTGGGGGTGGCAGCCATGTTTGGTGAGGGGGGGGTGGGACTTTGGGCCTCTATCTCCGAAACTGCACCATGGAAAAAATTTGAAAGTTGGCATATGATTACTCTGCATGGGGAATAAGATTCATTTTACTATGACGTCATCGGTGAAGTGGTATCCCGGTGAAAATTCTATGCGTAGAACGCTGCATCCCAACAGTATGAAAATTTCTGTGGTTCATCTCGGGAAAGATGTGAACACGGAAAAAATTATGACATCATCCGGCACGTGGTTTGGCCGCTATATATATATATATATATATATTTTTTTTTTTTAATGAAAAAATATTCTCCAGAACTGCCTCACAGATAGAAGTGAAACTGCACCCAAAGGATCGATTCACCATGCTGAATAAAGTTTGATAACTATGCCGTCATAGGTCACGTGGTCTGGCAGCCATCTTAGATTTATCATAAAACCTTCAAAAATCTTCTCCAGAACGGTTGGACAGATTGAGGGGAAACATCACAGACATTTTCACCATGAGTTGGGGATATTAGGGTTATTAAGAATAATTGATGTCACATTGTTTGGCGGCCATATTGGATTGAAGAAAAATATTAAATGCTTTCTCTGGAACCTCTTATCCGATCGAAGCAAAATTTACCAAGTATCTTTGAACAATATAGCTGCATACAGTGTGGAAATGATGATGTCATAGGTCACGGCATGTGGCAGCCATATTGGATAGAAAAATGAACCTGATCCGATCAAAACGAAACTTCGCACACGTGATCCTCTACCCAATTCTGGGCAAAGTCCAAATTTTCAATGCCATATGCCACGTGGTTTGGCAGCCATGTTGGTTTGAAAACCGAAAATTAAAAAACTTTTTTTTTTCTCCAAAACACCTTAACAGATCAATATGAAACATGTTGCGTTACATGGAGTAAAAGCATCACAACTGCAAAGATTCACATCGATCACTATAGCGGTTTCCGAAATACAGTTTTTAAAATATTTTCCTTGAAACCAAATGTGGCTGCCACACCACGTGATTGATGACGTCATTTTAAGTCAAATGTATGCAGCAAGCGCAGTGGATCATATCTGCAACGTACAGGATTGATGGGTTAAATGGTTTCAGAGGAATAATTGCTTAATTATTTCCTTAAAACCAATGTGGCTGCCATATCATGTGATTGATGAGGTCATTGTTAAATAAAATATTTGCAGCAACAATGGTGGATCATCACTGCAAAGCCTCCCATCAAAATGCTAAACGGTTTCAGAGAAATATATATATATATTTTAATATGATTGACTTGGCATGGGGAATATTTGTTGAAAATTTCAACATCATTGGTCACATGGTGTCGCAGCCATGTTAGACAAAATAACCTTATCCGATCAACGCGAAACTCCAAAGACGTGATGGGCCACCCATTCTGAATTTGAATCGGCCACCCATTCTGCATGGTTTGTTTTTCACCATAGAAATTTCACGAAATTTTCACCATAGATGTGACTACTCGTGTGAAATGCTTTTGCGATAACTATGACATCATAGGTCATGTGGTGTGGCAGCCATTTTTGAAAAAAAGAAAAACTTTGGACCTTTGTATCTCCGAAACCGCTCCATGGAAAAAATATGAAACTTGGCACATGTGAAGTACAACCCGAGGGAAACGGGTGATTTTTTTTTTTTTGTTGTTGTTGTTGTTAATGTTATATGTGGCTTCGTTATAATGTGATAATTTCATATGTTAAATGCTGATCAATATGAAAAATTCTGAGGGTCATCTCAGGCTAAATTGTAATTGGCAAAAATATGATGATGTCATCGGTCACGTAGCCATATCCTTTTTAACATAAAAGCCTTCAAATATCTTCTCCGAAATGGCTGAACAGATCGAGACGAAACATTACAGGTATGATTTCCTATCCATGAGGAACAAAAAGTTCTCCACCTATGACGTCACATGTCACGTGGTTTGGCAGCTATGATTTTTTTTGAAGAATAAACGTTTTAAAAGTCTTCTCCAGAATGGCTTGACAGATCGAGAGGAAACTTCACTTGCATGTTCCGCAAGCTTTTGGGATACTAGGGTGTTCACAAATAATTAATAGGTCACATTTTGTGGCAGCCATATTGGTTTGAATGAAATTCTTTAAAAAAATCTTTCTCTTGAACCGCTTCATCAATCGATGTGAAACGTCAGCTTTTAATTACCTTCGCAAACTTTGTTTGACGAAGGTATTGTATTGACCCCTGTGTATTTATTTATTGGTAAATATGTGTGCGGACAACATTGCGCAAAAACTGCTGGACCGATTTGCATGAAATTTTCAGAGATGATGTGCAGTTACTCAAGGACGCCAGGCGAAGCTTTTGGGAGCGATCGGATCAAAGGTTAAGGTCAAGGTCACAAAAAGGTCAAAATCGTTTTTTCGCGATTAAATTGTCAATTTTGTTTTGATTTACAGCAAATTAACTCCAAAATGTTCAAAATTAAATTCCCCATCCTCTAATATGACACATGGTATAGTACTTTTGTCACCCAAGGCAGCGGTTGGGGGTCAAAGGTCAAGGGGGTCACACAAATTCACATTTATATCGGAAAGCGTTGTGGACAACTTAACGCAAAAAAACAAAATGCAGAGAGGCTTTCATTGTTTTGGATTTGTTTGGCATCATGAAAGGATAAATCCATTAGATTTTGGGAGCGATCGGATCAAAGGTCAAGGTCACAAAAAGGTCAACATCGTTTTTTCATGATGAAAACTGTTAATATGTTTCCGATTTACATCAAATTAACTCCAAATTGTTCAGTGTTCAATTCCCCATCTTCTGAAATGACACAAGGTATAGTACTATTGTCACCCTAGGTAGCGGTTGTGGGTCAAAGGTCATGGGGGTCACGAAATGCATATTTGTGTTGAGATGCGTTGTGGACAACTTAATACAAAGGTAACTAGTGGCTGCGGCGAAGGTATGCGCTATACGAGTGCCCGTTCTAGTTTTCTAATGAAGTTGTAAAAAATTCTTAAAATATGTTTTCACTTTGTCAATATTGGGTATGATGTGTACATTGGTGACAGAAAAAATTAACTTTAATCAACTTTAAATTCAGGCTGTAACACAACAAAATGTGACAAAAGTGGAGGGGTGTGAATACTTTCTGAAAGCACTGTATGTAAATGCAGACAATATTTGGTGAAGGAATATATAAGGATTAACCATCCATCATGAATGACCCCTTCCTCCCCCCCACCCTACATTCTGTGCATTGCACAATCATCCAGTTGCATTGTAAATACAGATGACTCTTAAGCTATTGTCAGTGATAACCCAGCGAGCTCATGAATGGCCTGTGGGGAGAAGATGATCTTCCTGTCCCATATGGTCTAATTTACATTTGATGACATTCTACCCATTTATATTTACTCAAAGTGCCCTTGAGTCTTTTAAGAAAGGCATGAAAATGCTGTCTGAAAAGGCATCACCACTCAAAAATAAAAATCATGAACATAATACCTCGTAGAAAAATGAAAACACGAATTTTGCCAGTGATTAAATATTTTGGATGTAATTTGTTTCCTTTGTTGCTCTGTGTGTATAGTTCCTCGCATTGCAGGACCTGGCAATACTTGCCCGAGCCTCTCCCTGTCGTCGCCGGCAGGTGTTCATCTTAAGCCAGCCAGGTTAGCAATCCTTGGAATCCACTCTAGTTTACCAAATCAAGACATTTCCTATCACGACCACTGCTTGTTTTATATTGTTAACTGTCTTACTCATCTCCTACTAGGTGGCCGGCCACACACTTGGGCTTTGCTCAGCAGCCACTGCATTTCTTTATTATCTGAGCTCACAAGCAAGCTATCAGCCCACCAGGATGCTACGACTGGAGATGGGCGAGCTGCAACTTCTTCAGCTCATGGTTCTCAACATCTCCCTCAACCTGAATGCCTGGATATGCATACAGGTGCTTGCATCCACATTTTTCTTCATAATCATGATTGAGCCTTGTTGAGATGTGTTCTCGTGCACCTGTTGTCATGTGTGTGTGTGTGTGTTCTTGTCAGTGAACGCACATCAGGTCCGGCCAGTTGCGATAATCCATTATTCAAAGAATAAAAAGAAAAGCACAGCCAACTTATAATTTTTTACTTTGTAATACACCAATTTTGCAATAAACTGGAAAGAGTTGATTTAGTCTTTAGTCTTTTGCCGAGACTCGGTGTAGCCTTCCCGGTTTGTTACAAAATTGGTGACATTGTACTTTGTACATCATAAATTTATTGGATGGCTGTTTTGTCTTTTACTTTTTTGTTTAAATGGTGCGTTGAGTTCAATAGCTGTGAGTTGTTTGGCTGTCTTGAGAATTTTCACATGCAAACAACTGCTGTCACTCAAAGCAAACATTAAATGTTTTGAATATAATTTTGGAAAAGTTCTTGCTCACATAGCTCGCATAGAAAAGTTCTTGTCTGTGAAATTGCAGAATAATTAGGTGTCAAATTGTTTTGAAGTATGGGAAAAATAAATGATTCATTCTCATTTGAAATTCAATAAGGCTAGCCCAAGTTGGGTACCACAAAACCTCGTTATTTCGCCAAAAAAAAAACTCGTGTGGCTATTACATCAGAGTTCTTGGAACGCTCCCAGAGAAAAGGGAGAGGATTTCTTGAAGAAGGTTGTGACGTGAGATGACACCTGCATCCATCATTAATCACACCAGAGTAAAATTGAGCTCGCATGATGTGGAGACTCATCCCACCACCAAAAATTGAAGATTCAGCCATCAGCCAGGAAGCATGATTTACAGGAGTGAGGCTCATGGAAGAGCAAGGTGGAACTGCAGCAGCAAGGTAGAACCACCCCAACTCCCCACCTTGTACACTCCCCATCTCTCTTGGTGATTCCTCATTGCTGAGAATGATGGTCTTCCATGGAGTAAAACTGATCAGAGGTGGGTCCAGAGATGTCTGGGCAACATTCTGCGGATCCCAGATTGGTCTCTGCAGTTTGGGCAGGTAGTTTTTGGAGGAAGAGTGGGGGACCATACTACTGTAGTTCTGCTTCCTCCCTTCTCCTTGTCCATTTGTCGGCTTTACGGGCAAGCCGTTGACACTGGAAGTGTTCTACACTTTCTCTTGAGATTCTTTGCCATTCAGGATGGTCTTGCGTTTTTTCTTTCTTCCGAATTCCTCTTGTTGATGTTGTACTTCTTCAATCCTCAAAAATCTGGGATGAGAAAATTTGTTTTGGTTGAGTATCAGTCAGATGAACAAAATGACCAACCCGCTGGGTTGGTGGTGAATTTTCATTGACTCGATGGTTGAGTTTGCTTAGGCAAATACACCTGCATTGGTCTGTCGTGTTTTTTTTTTTTGTTTTGTTTTTTCCCCCATTTGATATGAAGAATTATTTGGAGACAGAACTGATGGTAATGCTCCAGTAGTTTGAGGTTTTCAGGTCGGTGACACGTCATCTCCACCCTCTTGTATCACTCACTGCGAGACCCAAAGGATTGGTACAACGGATTGGTAGACATCTGATCGGAGACGCCCAAAGGTTGCACTGGCGCAATGGATCCGTTGTTCTTTTTCCTCATCCATGGTGGCTCATTGTGAGAGGTGACGTCCCTGGTCAGGGAAATGGCTGTCATTCTCCAGCCTCTCTCCGTTTATAGTAATTTGTGAGCTGGGGTCAGAATGTTTCTAGTTGGCTGATGGAGGGCTTTGGTTTTTTTGGATATTGAGAGTAAGACCAAGTTTGCTGTAGGTTTCACTGAAGTGGTCAAGATGACTTGAAGATGTGTTTCAGACTGAGCAAAGACTGCACATGCATCAGCAGTGGCACACTGAAGGTCGATGATGTTATTTGAAGTGACTGCAAACGACTAAGCTTGAACAACTTGGATCCAAACCCCTCGCTCTATTCCTCCATTTGTATGGAATGTATAACCCCTTCTCAAAAAAAATTACTATTTAAACAAAATGACAGACAGCTTTGTTTCCCTTCGGAACCACATGATGTATCATACATCATTGTTCTCCATAAACGCAAGTGACTGCCAGTTTACACACACCAACTAAACAGGGAACTAACTGCCTATTGTTCTTGCCGAGTTAAAGAAGAAAAGAGAAGCAATATATATTTTAAATTATTATTATTATTGTTATTATTTTATTTATTTTTACATTTTGTTTGGAAAAATAATTTTATGAACTACACCCACCCCATACCGCATTGGAAGTTTTAAATCCATTCATCATTGGAATTCCTATGAGTTTAAAAGCTTGGATTTCCTGCTTTGCTGTGGATCATGGTGCCACTTACATGTCATCGCTTTAAGTGTCTGGCAATTGGAAAAATGTAGTCAGTGAGAATGTGCAAGACAATGTTGTTACCCTGCACTCACCAAGTGAAAAGCAGGGTTAAGCAATAGGTTCATGTCAGTCTGTGTCTGTCTGTCTGTCTCATCAGTTTATGATCGAGGAACGACTTATTCAAATTGAATGTTATATTTTGAACACGAACCGGGAAAACAAACCTGCCATTGAACAGTACTTTGTCTCTGAATTTGTGTCAACTGCACATGCGCAGAGAGGAGTGAGATAATTTTTTTACTCTGTCTGCCTACCTCAGTCAATCAAAATTGAAAATAATTCCAAACAGGAAATTCACTTGTTTCAAGACATCATAAATGACATGAACAACAGGCACGAATAATTAATTAATATAATGTTTGATGGGGTTGTGCAATAGAAACTGCGGAAAATGGCGGTAAAACCAGGAATTTAATTATTTATGCGCGTTTAAACCTTTATTTAAATTGAATTGGATACTTCAACATTGTACAACACAAATCACCTTGTTGTCACTTCCAAGAACCTCCAGTTTAGCAGAACTGTCGGACCCCGCTATTCGCGGGGGATATGTTCCTGGAAAATGCCATGAATGTCGAATCGGTGAATAACGGGGCATTGTTTCAATGGAAAAAGGGGGGATAGTTTCCCGGTAGTTCGTGATTCATAAGGGGAAATCAAAAATCACGTTTAAAACCGGCGAATACACTCACGAAAACGCGAAAAAAAAAACAAAAAAAAAACGTAAATATGCCCGTGAAAACCGTGAAACCGCAGGAAAGAGAAAATGCGCCTTCGCCCATGAAAAACTGAAACTGCGGGAAAAAACCAACAAAAAAAAGCGTGTACGCCTGCAAAAATCCCGCAAAAATGTGAAAAGTTGCGAGTACGTGAAGCACAGGGCCGCAAATGTAGAAGCAGTTCACATTTTATCAACCGTGAATTAGCGGGGTCCACGAATAGCGGGGTCCGACAATACTTGGACATGTTTTCTGGAGTGGTGGAGAAGACTATTTCAGAAGCGCTAAACTTCTGTATTTATTTTTAATGATCTTTAAAATCGTTATTTTATTAAAATACAGTAGAAGTATTGACTTGAACACTGTGTGGGGAAATGTGTTCTATGGACTCTAGTTATATTCTGGTGTTGTTGCTTTTTTGCGGATGTTTACTCTCTCTCTCTCAGCTGCAAATGGTGGAAGTCAGCCAAGCCAAGTGAGTTAAGCTGAAACTTTTATGCCAAAGAAAAAGCTCACATCGATGACAAGAAAAAGTTGGGATGTAGATGCCAAAAATGAATATGAAGACATTGTGGACCCCCCTTCCCAGCACCTCCCAATAAAACTTGATTTTTCCATTCAGTTTGATTTCTCCACCTACCACCCTCTTCTCACCTCCCCCACCCCCACTTACAAATCATTCTTCAGTTCCATTTATTTTGTGGAAAAAAACAAACAAACGAGACAATTAGCTCTGACATTGAGAAGCTGTAAACATTGGTGAAAACTCCCCATTTAGAATCTCTATTTATATTTAAAGCTCTTGTGTTGAAGCTATTCTGTAAATATGAACCAGATATATATATATATATATATATATATATATATATATATATATATATATATATATATATATATATATATATATATATATATATATAACCAGATATTATAATTACTCTTGTACATTTTATCATCCAATAGCCAAATAATTCCCTTCTCAGTAACCCCCAGTAAAAGTTGATTCTCTCCTTAAAAAAAAATAAATTAATTAATCAAACCGGAATTGTGTCATCAGTGTTTCCCAGAAATGGATCTTCATTATAAATAGTGGGCCTGTGTATTGATGTGTGTGCTGGTGGATTCCTGTGTACATTATGTGGAGGTAAGGGAAGGAGTGTTGAGGTATTTGTGGTGTAAGTGGGTGGGGGGAGGGAGGGGGTGTCCTTTTTATTGGAGTGTGCTGTAGTTTGTATGCTTTCTGCTGGTATGTGCTGTGGGTGTTTTCTGTTGGTATGCATGTTTGTGTGAATGTGTGTTTTTTTTCTGTCCTTTCTTTCTTTCTTCTGTCCTCTGTCTCTCTTTTCTTTTTTCTGTCCTCTATCTCTCTTTCTTTCTTCTGTCCTCTATCTCTCTTTTCTTTTTTCTGTCCTCTATCTCTCTTTTCTTTTTTCTGTCCTCTATCTCTCTTTCTTTCTTCTGTCCTCTATCTCTCTTTTCTTTTTCCTGTCCTCTATCTCTCTTTTCTTTTTTCTGTCCTCTATCTCTCTTTTCTTTTTTGTGTCCTCTATCTCTCTTTATTTCTTCTGTCCTCTATCTTTCTTTCTTTCTTCTGTCCTCTATCTCTCTTTTCTTTCTTCTGTCCTCTATCTCTCTTTCTTTCTTCTGTCCTCTATCTCTCTTTCTTTCTTCTGTCCTCTATCTCTCTTTCTTTCTTCTATCATCTATCTCTCTTTTCTTTTTTCTTTCCTCTATTTCTCTTTTCTTTCTTCTGTCCTCTATCTCTCTTTTCTGTATTCTGTCCTCTATCTCTCTTTTCTTTATTCTATCTTCTATCTCTCTTTTCTTTATTCTATCCTTTATCTCTCTTTCTTTCTTCTGTCCTCTATCTCTCTGTTTCTTCTGCCCTCTATCTCTCTTTCTTTCTTCTGTCCTCTATCTCTCTTTCTTTCTTCTGTCCTCTATCTCTCTTTCTTTCTTCTGTCCTCTATCTCTTTTCTTTCTTCTGTCCTCTATCTCTCTTTTCTTTCTTCTGTCCTCTGTCTCTCTTTCTTTCTTCTGTCCTCTGTCTCTCTTTCTTTCTTCTGTCCTCTGTCTCTCTTTCTTTCTTCTGTCCTCTGTCTCTCTTTCTTTCTTCTGTCCTCTGTCTCTCTTTTCTTTCTTCTGTCCTCTATCTCTCTTTTCTTTCTTCTGTCCTCTATCTCTCTTTTCTTTCTTCTGTCCTCTATCTCTCTTTTCTTTCTTCTGTCCTCTATCTCTCTCTTTCTTCTGTCCTCTCTCTCTCTTTCTTCTGTCCTCTCTCTCTCTCTTTCTTCTGTCCTCTCTCTCTTTCTTTCTTCTGTCCTCTATCTCTCTTTCTTTCTTCTGTCCTCTATCTCTCTTTTCTTTCTTCTGTCCTCTATCTCTCTTTTCTTTCTTCTGTCCTCTGTCTCTCTTTCTTTCTTCTGTCCTCTGTCTCTCTTTTCTTTCTTCTGTCCTCTATCTCTCTTTTCTTTCTTCTGTCCTCTATCTCTCTTTTCTTTCTTCTGTCCTCTATCTCTCTTTTCTTTCTTCTGTCCTCTATCTCTCTTTTCTTTCTTCTGTCCTCTATCTCTCTTTTCTTTCTTCTGTCCTCTATCTCTCTCTTTCTTCTGTCCTCTCTCTCTCTTTCTTTCTTCTGTCCTCTATCTCTCTTTCTTTCTTCTGTCCTCTATCTCTCTTTCTTTCTTCTGTCCTCTATCTCTCTTTTCTTTCTTCTGTCCTCTGTCTCTCTTTCTTTCTTCTGTCCTCTGTCTCTCTTTCTTTCTTCTGTCCTCTGTCTCTCTTTCTTTCTTCTGTCCTCTGTCTCTCTTTCTTTCTTCTGTCCTCTGTCTCTCTTTCTTTCTTCTGTCCTCTGTCTCTCTTTTCTTTCTTCTGTCCTCTATCTCTCTTTTCTTTCTTCTGTCCTCTATCTCCTTTTCTTTCTTCTGTTCTTGTCCCTTTCTTTCTTTGTCTTTTTCTATGGAGGGCTGAATCTTGCATATAGTTGTTGTAGGCTTCATTTGGCTGCACTTGGATGGGTTTGATGGTGGAGAGAAGTAGCAGCTGAAACCCGAATCCTATCCAGGTTCCTCCTGATGGCTCGATCTTTCAGTGCTGTATTTGGTCAGTTATTTGATTTTCTTCAACTACCCCCCCCCCTTTCTTAATCGTGACGAACACATGCATCGACTTCCTCATGTACAGATGCTTTTCAAAGTGGGGAGAACTCTGATAATGAATATGGTAACCAAATGTTTCTCGTTTAAACATGAATCTTCAGTACAAACAGCCAAACTGTCAAAGGGCAGAGGAGCTCCTTGTGAGCCAACGGTCATTCATATGTGGTGCCCAACTGTCTGTGGACGTCCTCCTGCAGTTCGGTACCTCTCTCTTGGAGGTTGGTGGCAGGATTTGCACTCCGGCCATCGTAAAACACTTCATTCCGCAAAACAAACAAAAAACGCAAAGAAAACTGAAATCCCACTCTGTGGGAGTACCTTATGTGCTGCTGCCCTTCGCAGGGCAGCTCACCGGATGACGGGATTATGCCAAAGCCTTCAGGACCCCCATTCTTTGATGGAAAAGCGTGGGGTAACCTTCCTGGGTCGGATTGCGGTGATGTGTGTTGGGGTGGTGCTGAGGTGTCGTCCACCAGACGGCGGTCTCCTCTGGTTAACCTGAGGCGGTCCCTTCGGGTAGGTGCCTGGAATGTCCCATCCCGAAGAGAGGATGATCACCTGTCTCTCTTATCATCTGAGCTCCAGCATTTGGCCATCATTATTGCAGCCCTCTCTGAAGTTCGGAGACCGGATAGTGGTGAGATCATTGCGGGTGGTTACACCTACTGCTGGTCTGGTCGCTCTGATGGTTACCATACCCAAGGGGTTGCTGTCGCTTTGTCCAATAAGCTAACTCCCATGATAAAAGAGTTAACACCGGTCAATGAGCGTATTATGAGACTAAGGATTCGTCACTCCTTGGGTGTCAATTCCTTGGTCTCTAAATATGCTTCGATTGAGGTGAGTGATCTCACCGTGAAGGAGGCATTCCATGCCACGCTCGAGTCTATGGTTGATCGGTGCCCCAGGCAAGATACTCTTCTTGCCCTGGAGGATTTTAATGCATTGATGGCACTGATAGGGATGGTTATGAGACATGTTTTGGTCCTCATGGGTCTAGAGCTGTGAACCAGAATAGCACTAAGTTTTTCTTGACTTTGCAAGAGGTCATGGACTTAGGGTGACTGGTTCATGGTTTCAGCACCCACAGGCTCATTGCTGGGCTTGGTTTTCCAATGCTGGTGTTGTGTCAAAGGAGATTGACCATGTGCTCGTTGATGGCCAATGGAGGATGATTCAGAATGGTAGGGTCTACTGGAGTACTCTGTTCCTCAATACCGTCCACAGGCTTGTTGTAGCGACTCTGAAGCAACTCTAATGGAAACCAGAGACTCGGTGTACTGCAGTTCGAGTGGAGGGTCGTGGGCTCTTGACAGTGGACTCCGAAGTGAAGGCCTGCTGGGACGGTTACTTTGGATGGTTGTACCAGGCTGACCCACCAGCTGTTGATTTGGATGTCAGGGGTGTAATTATCCCCATCACTCACCCTCCAATCAACTGTGAACCACCATCGAAACACAGACTGCAGTGAACCAGTTGAAGAGGGATAAAGCTCTACGGATCTGTGGCATCCATGCTGAACTTCTCAAGGATGGTGGAAATGCTGTACTCATGACATTGCATGCTCTTTTGTGCTGTGTCTGGAACACAAGCATCATCCCAACTGACTGGAACAGGGGCCTTGTTGTCTGTCTCTGGAAAGGGAAGGGTGATTGCCAGGACTGCAACAGTGACCGAGGGATGACGCTGCTCTCAGTGCCGGACAAGGTCTTTGCTCGGATAATTATTGATAGGGTTCACCACCCTCTGCTTGAGTACCAGCACTCAGAGCAGCCAGGCTTTAAACCAAAGAGGTCAACGATTGACCGTATCCTTACTCTTCGGGTCCTCACCAAACGCAGATGAGAGTTTCGGCAGGGGCTGCTCGCAGCCTATGTTGATCTCTGCAAAGCGTTCCATTCAGTGAATCAGGATGCCCTCTGGAGGATTCTCGGTCTTTGTGGGGTGCCACAAAAACTGATTAATCTGATTTCTGAACGATACTCTGGTCCTGAGATTGTTGTGAGGTGTGGTGGTCCCATCTCTGACTTATTTCCAGTTGTTACTGGAGTTGGGCAGGGGTGTATATTGGCCCCCACACTTATATCAGTGCTTGTATGGACTGGATTCTGGGGAAGATGGAGGATAGCTCAAGTTTTGGTGCATCGTTTGGAAATGTAAGATCACTTACCTTGACTTCTCAGATGATTCAGTCATTTTTGCGGCGATCCTGGATATCCTTGTGGGGGCTTCAAGGCACTGAATGAGGTGTCGGAGCCACTGGGATTATAGGTTTCCTGGGTCAAAACTAATATCCAGGCTTTCATTGACATCTTGGATGCTGCCATCCTGTCTGTACCTGTTTGTGGTGATGATTTTGAGGTCACGGAGAGATTCACTTACGTTGGCAGTGATATTCCTGTCTCCGCATGTTGTGAGCCAGTGGTCAAGACGTCTATTGATCTCTGGCTCACATGTGGAGACATGAATATATCATGCCTTTGGTTGTCCATTTAACTTGGTATTTGTCGCTGGTGGGCTTTTTTGGTGTTTCTTCTCTGAGCACAAAGCTCAGCATGTTGGCATCTAATGTTGAAAGCCCATAAACTGTGTTGATGTGTCTGTCTCCAAATGTTTTTTGTCATCCAAGTAAAACTGCATTGATATTTACCTCCACCACCGAAACTGGATGGTTCGTGGAAGATTTACCTCGTGGAAGAGCGATTTACACAGAACAAGCTGGAAGGGCACTTGGTAGAGCGCATACCTCCGTCCCGTAATGCGTGATCCACGAGAACATATCTGCCTCATTACATTTTTGAAATATCATGCTAGATATTTTTGAGCCCTCTCTCTCAATGGTGAAGAATCACTTAAAAATATTCTCGTGGTCGGATCCGGATCGTCACCAAAATTTAATCGGTTTGGCCTTGTCAAACACCGAACCTGTCCACAAAATTCCATCCGGATCCATCAACAACTTTTTGAGATCCTGTCCACAAACTGACAAACAAACAAACATACAAACATACAAACAGGCAGAAAGGGATGAAAACGTAACCTCTTTCACCTTTGGTGGTGGAAGTAATCAGGACACATCATAACAAAGGGAACAGCAAGAGAAAGGGAAAACAGCAGGGTGGAGGGAGAAAGTAGATAGAGATGGAAAAACAAGGGATGCAGGTAAGGGGTAAGGGAGAACGCAAAGGGTGGACAATATGGATACATAAACACAATTGTGTTTGATCAGTTTGTGATTTTGTCAAGGTGTGAGGAGAGGGAAGAGGCTGCTGCCTGTCTGTCAGAAAGATGTGTAATCTCATGGCAGAGATTGCAGTCATCAGCAAAGAGATAAAGAGGATTTTCCAGAGAGTCAGTGAGATCATTAATGAAAATTAGGAATAACATGGGGCCTAGAACACTGCCTTGGGGTGCTCCAGCTTTGGCGAGGAGAGGAGATGAAAGGGTGCCGTTGAGAGCCACACGTCTACAAGGTCGGAGCAAGTGAGTAATCCAAGAGTGGAGATGGCCTTGGATTCCATAGCCAGACTGTATAAAAAGCTCAAGATATGTCCAGAGAGACAGTCCTGATCTCATGTCTGATATTGAGTGTCTCCACCATGTTGGGAGGGTAGAAGCAGCATGTCCAAGCTAGAGCGACCAGTTCTGAATCCAAATTGATGATCTGAGATGAGGCTGTTGGAGAAAAGGAATAATTTTATGTCAACTGTGATGATGTATTCCATGACCTTGTTGATGATTGGAAGTACAGGAAGGTAATTTGGCTGTGGTTAAGGAGATCTGTTTTTTGCACCTTTTTAGCTCGCCTGTTCGAAGAACAGAGAGCTATAAGCGATACCCCTGGTGTGAGCGTCAGCATGAGCGTGAAAATGTTAAAGTTTTTGATGCAAGTTATTTTTTTTCCTTTTTAATGTTTTTATCGACCACACTATTTTTTTATATGCCCGATTATTTGTATATATGTATATATGTATATATGTATATATGTATATGTATATATGTATATGTATATATGTATATATGTATATGTATATATATATATATATATATATATATATATATATATATATATATATATATATATATATATATATATATATATATATATATATATATATATCGGGGCGTATTATGTGATACCGGTCATCCGTCCGTCCGTTCCTGTGCGCACTCTAACTCCCAAAGTTTTCAACTTTCGCGTTTCATATTTTGGACATAGGTACAGACTGTGGAGACGGTGTGTCGTGACGTACGTTCGTCATCTAAAGTGGTTGCCATGGCAACCAGGATGCTGTTTTCCATGTAGGACCACAATTCTGTATATACCTTCTTGTCCGGGCGAATATTGTGCTCACTTGCGCTCTTGTTACTGATTACAATATACAAATACATAAATTGCTTTAAAATTATACTTCACTGCAATGCTTTAGAAAAAATATTAATTTTTAGGCTCGTCTTTTAAAAACGATAAATTTATAAACAGGCGAGCATTGGGTGGCTTTGACACCAACTCTGGTTATGCAA